>NC_140590.1:75681431-76150921 GCF_964204655.1 Triturus cristatus | reverse complement strand
AAACTCGTTTCCTGACAGAATACAGCCATGCACAGTGGGGAAACACTCCGTCTTCCACAGAATTTCAGTTGAAGTGCGCAGTTCCTTCTTGGAACATGCGCATTGGCTCTCTCCAGGTCGCGCGTTCAAAGACACTAGACTGCAAACCTGAAATTATATAAACTACTTCAGAGTTGAGTGACTGTAAGAAATATCCTATTTAATCTTCAAAGCATTGCTCAATCAGGTTTTGGAGGATGATTTCAGGAGTTCTTGGGTCATGTTTTATGTGGTCCTGATTGGCAAGTGTTGCTCCTGAAGGGTGTTCTTTCAGGGAACACAGATGCTGCTTGTGTGCTTCTAGCAAAATGTATCCCATCTGTCCTACCTTTTATTTTCTGTTGAGTTCAGGGTTTGTCGATTGATGAGCTTCTTAGGGGAAGTATTTCTAGATTACATTTTCGTAGCCTTAAGAAGTCAATTATTTTGGACCTTTAAGCCAAATGTCCTAATTCCAAGGATCTTACCTCTATGACCATTTCAGTTAGGCATCCATGGATTTTCATTAGAAAGCTGAGATGTATATTGTTCAGTCTTTGTGGGGAAAGGTTGCAAACTTTGCCATGTATCCTTGTGTCAACAAGACAAACAATAAACAATAGGTGGGAAAGAGTTCCTCATTCAGCCTTTGGGCTCTTTGAATGATAAGGGTGACAAGAATAACACATTAAGTAAGGGTGAGGACATACAAGGTGTTGTAAGGAGGGTAACTCTCTACATAAACACTGTGCAATATTTCATTACAAATGTATCTAATCATGTAAGTCAGCCTCAGTTCCATTATGAAAGGCAGGTGCCTTAGATGACCACAAGTTTCCATCTGCAGTAACATTAACAAGTGTAGAGTTGAAGGTTTGCAGTCTTGCAGATGGTCAGCATTCTTGAGGCATTAAGATATAAAATATTTCATGTGCACATCAGCACCTTGACAGACAAAGCTCCTCAAGCCTAAATTTCAGACAAAATATGCAAAAGGCTGCCCCTGGCGTGGAAACACCTTCACGGTTTGAGTGATAAACAGAAACTACCCATAGCTGGTACTTCTCACTCTTTTAAGTGTCCTTTAATAACATCTTTGAAGGTTACGGTTAAGCGTCCTCACCCTGAAGAGCAAAGCATTAGATACCATTTCATACAAAAGGTGATGACTATGTAAAGATTGATGGAGTGGATTTGCACATATATCACTACTGTGCAATCAACTATTCTCAGGACATTGAGATCAAGAGGGAAGGAATATACAAATCACCTCTATTTCGAGGCACCTACCAGAGCGATGAAATGTTGCTGCCATGTAGATACAATTGGTCATCTCCCCAGCACATTCAACAACTCCATCGGTCTCACAGGTCATGGCATCAGTCGCATTACAGTTGGGGCACTTCACTCCATTCAGTTTTTCGTTTTTGGGTGGAACTGTACAATGCATAGAGGAAAAGCAAATCGCTGTTGATTCTGAGGTATTCCATACACGTGTCTCAATATGCAATATTTATTCCATAAAGCAACATTTCCCAAACTGTAGTTCATGAGGCAATTTTAGGTGAGTTACAATAATCCTGGTATATATTACATTTAAAACCTGTGCTTGATTTGTACCTTGCTCCTCTGCAGTCCTAAAGGTCAAAATAATATGTTTACAAAGTAAATGCAACATGACACCAGCTGATAGGCATGCTCGATTTTCCAGTGATGTGTGTGTTCACAGCATTGTCCTACTTAAATCATGTTACAACAGATTAATCACTGACATAGTTCAAAGTGTTCTCATCTCCCCATCTTCAATGAGGTTAGAAATGGTCAAGTATTTTTGCCATTAGGACAGGGGAAGTGAGTTGCATTTTTAACATAAGCTTTCAGACCTGGCCTGCAAGTAATTAAATTAAATTGCCTGCATAGGTAGGTTCTGATCTGCCCCTGAGCAGAGGTGTGTGTGGTTGACAAATACATTGCAGGCTGCAGCCCTGATCTCAGGCTGAGGCAAATGATCTGCAGAAACAACGGAAAAGCAAATCCGGCAAATTTGTCAAGGTTAAGAATACTGTGCATCATCTATCAAAAGAGCACGATTTTAGATTCTCTATCAGCAGGAATCAGAAGAAAAGTATACCCTCATTTTATTGCCTGTAAAACAAGCTGAAGAAAGTCCATGAGGCTAAAAAAACTGATTATGTTCTACCAGATTGTGCATGATCATGCCATAGCTCAACTCCTTGACAATGCCAACAGCGTACCCATACAACAGCCAGCAGGGGTTGTTATTGCAGGCAGCAGATTCCTTTCTTTACAGTAAAAATCATCCCTGCCTCTGTCAATTAGCGCTAGGTGGATTCAAATGTTTGTTGTTCTAAACATAGGGTTGTGATTTTAAATTGTTTAGGAAGCACTGGCGTAGAGGAATGAAAGTGAGCTCTAAATGAGCTGTGCAAAGACTGGAATATCATTATTATTATTATTATGATTTTGGAACTTGTAGTGCGCACAGCTACCCAGAGTGGTCTCCCGGCGCAGGAAGAGACAACAGAAAAGAGCCGCAGCAAACATAGAAAAGCCATGTCTTCAGATTCTTACGAAAGGTAATTAAGGAGTGAAAGTTCCTAAGACGGACCGGAAGAGAGTCTTAGAGTTTCAGGCATAGATAGGCAAACAAGCGCTCCTTGATCCGAACAAGACGATACCTGGACTTCGCGAACAGCTGAGAGGTTGGATGATTGCAACTGTCGGGTAGGCACAGAGGGTGTCACCATACCTTGAATATATAAGTGGGGGCAAACATGTAGTACAAAGCCTTGAGTTTGATACGCTTCTCAGTCGTAAACCAGTGCAATTCATGAAGCTGAGGAGTGGCCGAGTCAAGTCTAAGCAGCCGGAAGAGGAGGCAAGCTGCCGCATTCTGAATGATTTGTAAATGATGAAACAAAAATGTATCAGCACCAAAGTACAGTAGATTGCCGTAATCCAATCTAGATATCACCAGAGCTTGGATCACGGTTCTTTGGGTGGCCGGAGGAATTAGCCAAAAGATCTTCATGAGCCACCTGACGTTGGACACCTGTGGTTTCAGGGAGAGCTTATTGTCTTTAAGAAAGCCGAGATTCTTGACCGTCAGTGTCGCCCCAGTGAATCCAGCAATTGATTGGCTCTCCAGAACTCATGTTGTTTCCCAGAACCAGGATCTCAGTTTATTCACCATTAAGCTTCAGTGTGTTTTTATAAATCCAGAGGGAAACATTCCTCTGACCCAGATGTAATAAGGAGGTATCTTGTTGTTGAGCAGCTGATAACGAAAAGATAATCAGGGTGTTTTCAGCATATGAAAAGACAGTGAGGCCCATACTTCTCAATAACATCTGCCAAAGGCCGAACATAAATGTTGAAGAGGAGTGGGCTCAGAATGGATCCCTGAGGGAACACCAGAGGACAGAGCTGATGTCTTATATCTTACTTTGACCGAGTAGACCTGGGAGGTGGGATCTTTTAGGAGAGAGGTCACCCACCTCAAGGCCGAGCTTTCTATGCCCAAGGACTCAAATCTACCTGCCAGAATGGAATGCATCACTTTGTCAAACGCTGCTCTTAAGTCAAGCAGAATGAGAGCAGCTGTACTGCCAGAATTGAACTGTCGCCTAAGACATTCAGTGAACCCAAAGAGAGTGGATTTGGTACTGTATGCAGCCCTAAAACCAGATTGTGATGAGTGGAGCATCTGTTGAGACTCAACAAATAAAGAAAGTTGGGTATTAACAAGCTTTTCTAAAATCTTGGCAAAGACAGAAAGAATGAAAATCAATTAGAAATTTGACCAACAGGAGTCTGAAGACATATCCCCTCGCTAGTAAATTTCAGTTTGAAAGAATAACAAAGACTTATCAGCACCAAAGTACAGTACATTGGCGTAATCCAATCTAGATATCACCAGAGCTTTGATCATGGTTCTTTGGGTGGCCGGAGGAATTAGCCAAAAGATCTTCATGAGCTACCTGACCTTGGATACCTGTGGTTTCAGGGAGTGCTTATTGTCAATAAGAAAGCCAAGGTTCTTGACCGTCGATGTCACCCCAGTAAATCCAGCAATTGATTGGTTTCTCAGAACTCATGTTGTTTCCAAGAACCAGGACCTCATTTTATTCACCATTAAGCTTTAGTGTTTTTTTATTAATCCAGTGGGAACCATTCCTCAGACCCAGATGTAATAAGGAGGTATCTTGTTGTTGAGCAGCTGATAACGAAAAGATAATCAGGGTGTTTTCAGTGTGTGAAAAGAGAGGGAAGCCCATACTTCTCAATAACCTCTGCCAATGGACGAACATAAGAGCAGTGGGCTCAGAATGGATCCCTGAGGAACACCAGAGGACAGAGCTGATGTCTTATGTCTTACATTGGCCGAGTAGACCTGGAAGGTGGGATCTTTAAAGAGGGAGGTCACCCACCTCAATGCCGAGCTTTTTATGCCCAAGGCCTCAAGTCTACCTGCCAGAATGGAATGCGACACTGTATCAAATGCTGCACTTAAGCCAAGCAGAATGAGAGCAGCTGTACTGCCAGAATTGAACTGGTGCCTAAGATATTCAGTGAACCAAAGGAGAGTGGATTTGGTACTGTGTGCAGCCCTAAAACCAGACTGTGACAGGTGGAACATCTGTTGAGACTCAACAAATGAAGAGAATTGGATATTAACAGGCTTTTCTAAAATCTTGGCAAAGACAGAAAGAATGAAAATCAATTGGAAATTTGACCAATAGGAGGGGTCCAGATCAGATTTTTTTTTAGCAAGGAGAGAACAAGGGCACGTTTCCAGTTCTGAGGGACATATCCTTCACTCAAAGAAGCTTTGAGGAGTTTTAGAATAACAGTTAGGGCAGAATCGTCTATAAGTCTGAGTTTAGCAGAAAGAAGAGGATCTAATGGGAAGCCGGACTTTATAGATTTTAATACAGAAAGTTGCCATGTCTAAAGAGGACCATGCCCTAATTTTAGAGCACTCCTCAGGCTTATTAGGTGAAAGGTTCACTTCTTGGTGTCCTTCCAATGGGGCAGCAGAATGAGTAAGGATCTCTATGTTAGCTGTGTCTGCAGCTAGTTGACAGTGAATAGTATATTAACGCAAACATACATCACAATACTGGCAGGTCTAGGACATGCTTACTGAATCACCTCTTCCTTAGACAATGGAAGCATTGGTGTTGGAGCTCAGTTGATGCAACTATTGATACTAAAAAATCTAGGAAGATCTGCAACAAACAATTAAGAACCAGATACACTTTTGAAAGGAGCCTGAAGACATATCCCTTCACTTGTAAATTTCAGTTTGAAAGAATAAATCACCCAGGTTCTATACCAGTGTCTGTATCAACAAGAAAACTACTGAAGAAGATTAGAACTGCTATTAAATAGGGGTGGGCGGAACTTGCGGTATTTCACTCCGTGGAATTCCTCAGTGTTACATGAAAACTCTTCGAGATTCAGCGGAGTTCTGCAATTGGCTAGAAATCGTCAGGCCACGCTGCTTGCACTGATTTGTAGGGCGAGTAACTTGTTCCATGCTGAAACATCAGTGGAAATAGCACCATGTGGCATGCCAGAGGGCGCTGCACCTCGAGTTGATTCTGCTGCCTCTCAAATAGATTTTCCACTCCAGCGGCTGCTTTCTCACCATGAACGGCTCCGACCGCCCGCGTTGGGAAAATCTCACAGGATGCCCTCCTAGCGCCCAAAAATTGTGTTAAGTGATGCCAATTCTTTCTCTCCAATATACAATTAGTGAGCGATACAAGAAAAAAACTTTGGCTGAATTTGGACTAAACTTTGCATTGCATGAGTAATGTGGAATGGCCAAAACTCCATCAACTCCTCCGGCATGGTAGAAATGATCTCCCACCCCTACTATTAGGCTAATACACGCCAAACTACATAGACAGAATAATAGACTCCAACCACAAAGAAAAGTATTAAAGAACTCACCCAAGAAGGCAGGAGGTAATATGAGGGATGCAAGAACACTGGATACAAAACAGCTGCAAACTGCACCATCTAAGGACATGCATATCAGTCTATCATTGCAAAAAAAAAACAGATGATCTGAACTACAACTAAAAACCTAACAGAGCACACACAAGAGTGCGCTGATTGTCCCAATCCATTGGAGTCAACTGGTGAGTCATACTATAGCTAAAGCAAGTGACAGAGTTAGTTAACCCTTCCTTGAATGAGTAAACTGCTATTGCAAAAGAACAGCTGTGAAAGGAGCAAAGCAGGTTAAAATAGCATGACTTGCTGTCACTAATTCTGAAAAATTGAAACTCACAAGGAATGTAATTGTTCATCTTCATGAACAAAATACAGACAAGATTTGGGTGAGCTGATAAGTGTACACAACCTCATCAATCATACCCCTCGAACATGGCACCGCCTCTCAACAAACACTAGTGGCAGAAGTGCACTCTTTCTTTTACAACTCACAAACTGGCTCTCGGAAGACGATCAGAGGCATCTACACTAATAATAAAAATTTGCTAAATGTAAATATAACATCATGAAAAATAGCCCAAAGTCTTTTTCTGTAGTGCAAATTAGACTTGAATGTATCAGAGCACTTTACATGAGCACCAGTTACGTTACAGACAGACACATTCATTTTTTTTAGGCACGGGGAGATGAAGTGATTTGCCTAGAATCACAGAATGTTGAGCGTCCCTGTTGAGACTCGAACCTGGTTCCCCGTCTCCGAGGTTGACCATCCGAGCCATTAGGCCACAATCTCTCCCTATCTCCTTTATAGTATTGGGTACCAAGTTCAATACAAAGCCGACAGTATGAAAGGTACATTTTCAATAAAAGCAAGACAAGAAGCTGGTGAAACAATGGATGAGTTTGTTGAAAGACTTGATGTGCTTATCAAACACTGTAAGTGTAGTGAATTTAATGAGGAAGAAGCCATACGCCTAAAAGCCATTTATGGCTGTCTTTCAGACTCTTTCAGAAGACTCATGTTGAGAGAGATGCTCAGTTTAGAGATTGCTGCAAGGGCCAATGAAAGAGCAGATCGACAAGCTGCTGATATGGAAGCTGAAACAGAAAAGAATGATTTAGTGTTGGTCATGAAAAGCAAGCACAAGTAGCAGTTAGATACATGTGAGTAAAGGAAGAAAAGGTTGTGTTTCCAATATGGGTTTTAATTTCCCCATGAAGGCAAATTTACAGGCGTAGGATAGGTGTGCAAAGGTTGTGGGAAAGAAAAACACTCCATAATGGTTGGCAAAGAAAAAGAGAAACCATATTCGTCACAGCGTAAAAAGAAAATGGATGCCAGAATGATCCAGAGGCATTCTTGCAATACCCACAAGGGCAAAAGGCAACATCAGTCACTACAAGTAGAAACCAGACAAAGTTGATCATCGTCAAGTTCATCTTACAAAGGCTCGTCAACGTCATGTGAAGCACAGAAGATAGATGTGCGATGGTGGTATCAACCAAGGAATGACAGGAACATGTAGGTTTGGGCGCTTGCAAGGAGGGACAGAAGACAAAGGCAAACCACAAACTAAAACAACAGAATTCATTTGGACAATATTCCAAGATGACAATAAAAGTCAACAATTGCCCCACACTGTTTATCATACAGTGGTCAATTAACATCAAGTCAGTCAAAAAGTTCAACAGCTTATCTTCTCTGCTACACCTCAACCGACGAAATATGAAGGAATAGCCGTGGTCTACTTCTAAACTGTTGCAGATTCAAGGGTCATTCACAGTGACAATGTGACATGAAGCAAGCACTGATTCAAGTTCTTCAAGGAACTTTGTCCAGTGCATGACTACTTAGTTTTGCCACTGCTTCCGACGTGGGACTGATGTCTCTCAATTACAACCTCTTCACTTAACCTGAAATTGTCAGTTTCCATTGTTGCTTCATGGCCTAGGCAGGCTCAAAACAATGAAGTTGCAAATTCATATTAATGAGCACATTTGGCCTGTTGTCCAGCAGCAGCGCAGAGTCATTGTTCAATTGCAAAAAGCTCTTGAGAAAGAACTAGAAATGGTGTTAAAGCACACCACCAGTGCTACACCTTTGTTTCTGCTGCTCATAGTGGTGTTTCCAAAAATGGACACTAGAGGTGCAGTGCAATTCTATGCTGCAATGCGCCAAGCTAACAAAGCAATTGATAGAGAGAGACATCTTGGTCCTCACATAGCTGGCATGATCATGCAACTCAACAGTGGCAAAGTCTTCTCCCGTCTTGACCTGAACAAGGGATACCATTAACTTGAGTTGGTAGAGACGTATAGGTACATCACTACTTTTTCAACTCATGTTGGTTTCTTCAGATACAAAAGGTTGAGTTTTGGAGTGTCATCAGCTGCAGGAAATATTTGAGGATGTTATATGTCTAATAATTCAACCTGTCATGCATGGTTTTAACTATAGTGATGACATACTGGTATTTGGAGCAGCACAAAATGAGCATGACAAGGCTCTTACACAATTCTGCCAGTTACTTGTTGATGCAGGTCTCACACTAAAAGGAAGAAACGTTTGAGGTCCACAAGATCAAACCTAAATACTTTGGGCACATATTCTCTGATGGAGAAATGACTCCTAACCCAGATAATGTGCAGACACTGTCAGCTATTAGCACCCCACAAGATGTCATGATGCTGCGATCCTGCTTAGAAATGTCCAGTTATTGCTCAAGCAACATTTGTGACTTTGCTACTGTGAATACTCCACTGAGAAACTTGACAAAACAAAATGTGCCTTTCCAGTAGTCTGCTGAACGTGATAAAAGCTTCAACAGAATAAAACATGGAATTGAGAATGCAACAGAGATTTGCCTATTTTCACCCAAAGTTACAGACTGCCATCACAGTAGAATATGTGAGCCCGGTGGGGCTGGGGGCTATACTTGCTCAACCGAATGTTTATTTGAATGCTCAGAGACATATTGTGGCCTATGCCAGTAAATGCCAGTCTGAGACAGAATGTGACTTTTCTCAGCCGGAGAAGGAGAGTTTAGCTGTAGTGTGGGCCTGCAAACATCTTAATGTGTTTCTATGTGGGAAATGTTTCATTATCATTACAGACCACCAACCTCTGCTCACTATTTTTGGATACCCTAAAGCCAAGATGTGGGGGTTGTGACTCCAATAGTACAACTGTGCAATTGTACACAAGCTGGGTAAAGATCAGAAACCTTCAGACTACTTTTCACGAGTACCGCTACATCGTCACAGTTGCACATCCAAAAACGATTGAGGAGTACATTGACTTCATTGTGAGGTCTAGCACACCTGCAGCCCTATCCATAATTTCAACTCAATTGTGGAAAAGAGGGCTTGAGCTTTTCCTGATAATGTTGAATTTCAAAAAGATTTTAATGTAGAGGATGAACTGTGCATGACCAATGGAGCTGTGAGAGGATCGAGAATAGTCCTACCTCAGAGCCTAATACAGTACATGATTGAACTAGCCCATTAAGGACATTGTGGCATGTACCCATCAAAAGAGTCCTAAGAGATCGAGTGTTGTTCCAGCGTCTAGATGAGCGTCTTGCAGCAGTAGGAAAAGTGTTGGATAGCGGAGGGGTAAAAATTACAATTCTCACTCCAGTGAGTGCAACAGTAGGGAAAGTGTTGGATAGCGGAGGGGAAAAAATTAGTATTCCCACTCCAGTGTTAGATACCACACCAATAAAAAAATAAACATCAACATTTTTATTACATTTTATTTCCATTACTAAAATCTTTAATATTGACATTTAAATATATCATTATTAAAAAAAAGAAATAAACTTTCATTATTTACACATTGTTTAACCCCTTCCCTGCTCATGACGGAACCACTCCGTCATGAGCCACGGGCGCCGTGTGCTCATGACGGAGTGGTTCCGTCATGCTGCGGCCGTTGGCGGTCGCTCCGCCCATGCAACGCTGATTCCCCGCCTGTGCGGGCGATTAGCGCGAGTGGGCGGAGTCGTGACGGAACCACTCCATCATGAGCACAGCGCGCCCGTGGCTCATGACGGAGTGGTTCCATCACGAGCATGGCGGCGCCGCGCTGCCCCAAACCCCCCCAGCGCCGCGGCAAAATTCGTGCCGCGGCAAAATTCGTGCCGCGGCGAAGGGTTTAACACTATAATATCTACAACACACATCGAAAAGTAATTACAGAATTACAATTAATAATTACTAATTAATCAATTCAAATTAATTAATACAAATTAATTAACACATAATTAATAAATAATCAATACAAACTAAAGGAATTCCCACCATTTACACCTATAAAAACAACAACACACACCTAAAATTAATTAAATAAGTAACATAATTAATTATTGATTAATTAATTTAAAATAATTAACAACTAATTATCAAACGATTATTAATAAATTAATTCACACATTTATAACTATACAAAATCACAAATATACAATTATGAATAAATATAAATTATTAAATACATTTCATATAATTAAATTACTTCCCACCCTATTCCCCTATAAACCCACAACCCGCTACGGAACTAAAAAGACAAAATTCAATTTAAAAATAATTAGTACATACTATAAATAATAATTAAAATCTATATAATTAAATTACTTCCCACCCTATTCCCCTATAAACCCACAACCCACTACAGAACTAAAAACGCGAAATTAAAGTTACAAAAAAATATCAACTACTAAAATGTTAGCACATATAATAAAAATACTAACAATTCTCATACAAAATACTAAAATACATAACATTATTAACCCCTTCGATGCGAGTGACGGAGCGGTTCCGTCATGCGCGTCGGTCGCGCTGTGCGCATGACGGAACCGCTCCGTCACGGCCCCGCCCACACATAGAAGCTTCAGCACGGCGCGGTAATCCGCGCCGCGCTGAAGGGGTTAATGAATCAATATTTATAACAACTATATTTTTGTTAACAATATTGAATACTTCAATATTTTTGCAATCGATATTAATTACCTAATAATCGGTATTCTTTACCACGATATTTTTACATCGATATTTTTTACTTCGATATTTTTGTACGTCGATATTTATACATCGATATTCTTGCTCTGTACTGGCAGGTCATCCTGAGGATAATGCACCCAGTGGTTTACCACTGTTAGTTGGGCCCCCCAATAGTACTTTTGCAAGGCTGAGATTGCTGCCACCCCCATCTTACCACCCTCTTGTTAACTTTTGCAGAGAAATTCTTGGGGAGCCGTCGACCCACAACAGTAGTTGCAAAGCTGTTTCAATTGCTTGAAAGTATGACTGGAAGATCAAGGGGCCGATTCCAATCCTGGGAAAAGGCTGTACGAATCGTTGTACAGAGCCTTTTCTCCGTACGACTCGTACCCAGTAAACTGTCAGAACAACCTAGGAAGTACGATTCGTACAGAAAGCCTATCTCCGTACTTTTCGTACAAAAGACCATACGGGTCAAAAAAAAACAACGATTCTGATCCAGAACAGATTGTACGTGACGTCCGGATGCATTCAAGCAGCGGTTTCCGGCCCAGCAAGTACGATTTTTACGGGAGCCAAACACAGCCGGAAAAGCAACCGCTATGCAACCGAGCCCCGGTACGCAACGTACACGTCATGAACCCCATCGTACGTGTCATTCGGTCCTCCTAGCCTACGACCTGGTGCACCGGACCCGACGCACACACCGCAGAAGGTGAGAACAACACCCAGGGGCCAGTGGGGGTGAGGGGCAGGAAACATACCCCATACCCAAAGCAAAACCTATAATATGGAGCCCATACAGTACCACCAGGGTCTGGTCACTTGGGGGGGGCATGGCCAGCAACCCCTGCGTACCGCAACAACGGAAGTGGACATGTACGGTGCGTTGCACATGTACCCTAGCACCAGTAGAACAGTGATACAGATCTTACACACGCAATGAATGCGTGAGTACGGTGCGTTCCACACGTACCCCTACGGCACCAGTAGAACAGTCATACGGACCGTACTCACGTAATGAATGCGTGGGTACGGTGTGTTCCACACGTACCCCTACAGCACCAGTAGAACAGTCATACGGACCGTACACACGCAATGAATGCGTGGGTACGGTGCGTTCCACACGTACGCCTACGGCACCAGTAGAACAGTGATACGGACTGCACACATGCAATGAATGCATGGGTACGGTGCGTTCCACACGTACCCCTACGGCACCAGTAGAACAGTGATACGGACCATACACACGCAATGAATGTGTGGGTACGGTGCGTTTCACACATACCCCTACGGCACCAGTACAATAGTGATACGGACCGTACACACGCAATGAATGCGTGGGTACGGTGCATTTCACACGTACCCCTACGGCACCAGTACATTTGGGATACGAGGCGTACACACGCCAGGGATGTGGGCTTCATATTGGTGTGTGTGTAGGTCCAGGCCAGCAGTGTACTGCTCCAAGGGGGTGGGTGGGTGGGTAGGTGGGTGCATAGGATTCCCAGGAGTGGGTGCAGATTAATACCAGCAGTGGACAGAGACATGAGGGTGGGTGCAGAGGACTTCTAGCAGTGGATAGAGACATGGGGGTGGGTGCAGATGAATACCAGCTGTGTCCAGACACATGGAGGTGGGTGCAGAGGACTCCCAGCAGTGGCCTGCAATATGAGGGGTGTGTGCAGAAGAATACCAGCAGTGTCCAGACATATGGGGGTGGGTTCACAGGACTCCCAGCAGAGGACAGAGACATGGGGGTGGGTGCAGATGAATACCAGCAGTGTCTAGATATATGGGGTGGGTGCACAGGACTCCCAGCAGTGGACAGAGACATGGAGGTGGGTGCAGAGGATTCCCAGCAGTGGACAGAGACATGGGGGTGGGTGCAGAGGACTCCCAGCAGTTGCCTGCAATATGAGGGGTGTGTGCAGATGAATACCAGCAGTGTCCAGACATATGGGAGTGGGTGTTACAGGACTCCCAGCAGTGGCCTGCAATATGAGGGGTGGGTGCAGATGAATACCAGCAGTGTCCAGACATATGGGGTGGTTGCAGAGGACTCCCAGCAGAGGACAGAGACATGGGGGTGGGTGCAGATGAATACCAGCAGTGTCCAGACATATGGGGGTGGGTGCACAGGACTCCCAGCAGTGGACAGAGACATGGAGGTGGGTGCAGAGGACTCCCAGCAGTGGACAGAGACATGGGGGTGGGTGCAGAGGACTCTCAGCAGTTGCCTGCAATATGAGGGGTGGGTGCAGATGAAAACCAGCAGTGTCCAGCCATATGGGGGTGGGTGCAGAGGACTCCCAGCAGTGGACAGAGACATGGGGGTGGGTGCAGAGGACTCCCAGCAGTTGCCTGCAATATGAGGTGTGTGTGCAGATGAATACCAGCAGTGTCCAGACATATGGGGGTGGGTGCACAGGACTCCCAGCAGTGGCCTGCAATATGAGGGGTGGGTGCAGATGAATACCAGCAGTGTTCAGACATATGGGGGTGGGTGCAGAGGACTCCCAGCAGTGGACAGAGACATGGGGGTGGGTGCAGAGGACTCCCAGCAGTTGCCTGCAATATGAGGTGTGTGTGCAGATGAATGCCAGCAGTGTCCAGACATATGGGGGTGGGTGCACAGGACTCCCAGCAGTGGACAGAGACATGGGGGTGGGTGCAGAGGACTCCCAGCAGTTGCCTGCAATATGAGGTGTGTGTGCAGATGAATACCAGTAGTGTCCAGACATATTGGGGTGGGTGCATAGGACTCCCAGCAGTGGCCTGCAATATTAGGGGTGGGTGCAGATGAATACCAGCAATGCCCAGACATATGGGGCGGGTGCACAGGACTCCCAGCAGTGGACAGAGACATGGGTGTGGGTGCAGAGGACTCCCAGCAGAGGACAGAGATATGGGGTGGAACAGAGACATGGGAGTGGGTGCAGCGGACTCCCAGCAGTGGACAGAGACATGGGGGTGGGTGCAGATGAATACCAGCAGTGTCCAGACATATGGGGGTGGGTGCAGATGAATACCAGCAGTGTCCAGACATATGGGGGTGGGTGCACAGGACTGCCAGCAGTGGACAGAGACATGGGGGTGGGTACAGAGGACTCCCAGCAGTGGACAGAGACATGGGGGTGAGTGCAGAGGACTCCCAGCAGTGGACAGAGACATGGGGGTGGGTGCAGAGGACTCCCAACAGTTGCCTGCAATGTGAGGTGTGTGTGCAGATGAATACCAGCAGTGTCCAGACATATGGGGGTGGGTGCACAGGACTCCCAGCAGTGGCCTGCAATATGAGGGGTGGGTGCAGATGAATACCAGCATTGTCCAGACATATGGGGGTGGGTGCACAGGACTCCCAGCAGTGGACAGAGACATGGGGGTGGGTGCAGATGACTCCCAGCAGTGGACAGGGATATGGGGGGTGTACATCATTATCAGATGACCACACCTACATGGTGGTATGGACGCATCCCTAACTTTGGACTGTGATGATAGTGCAATAACAACACATCACTGACAGCTGTGTCCCACTCCCAGGAGGATGGTTGTATTTCACACACTGCATGACACACCACATGTGGGTGTGAGGACATAGAACACATGCATACCCACCCATGACGGATGCAGCACAATACACACCCTGATATCATGCCACAAGACTGTATAGTCATGTAACTGCCTACAAAACTAAGATAGCCAAAGGGAACACACACTGTCACGCACATCCCAGGACTGATAGGAATGTCCAGGTGCTGGTCCAGCCACCAAGATGTTGTCTCTCATGGAAGGAATAGGGTGGAAGTCCCCTAGATACAATGCCCACAATTGTCAGTCAGGTGCCCAAATACCCTGCATAACAAGTACCATTTGTGTGGTAGGCCGTGATTACACATTCATAGTACTGAAAAGGGGGAATTTGTCCATGAAGGCATTTCGACATACTCAACACAAGTACAGTGACTAGCAAGGATGGCACAGACGATTCAGCAGGAGACATCGGTGAGCAGGCATGGCCATTGTTGAAGGGATCCGTCACCAACAAAGGAAATGTTGACACAGATCAGCACAACAATTGTGCAACTGTTTGCAGGGAAGATGTCAGGTGCCACAGAGGAAGGAACACTCCTTGGGACAATGTCTCTAAACAAAATTAACACACACTACCAATGATTCTTTGCAGAGACATTGTGATGGCACACAGATACCATGGTCCACCTCATGACCATCATACAAAAACATTTCTCTGAACCCTAACACATTACCAGAACATCAACTCCAGGAGCCTCAGCACCAACATCAAGTACCTGAAATGCAATAGTGTTGAAAGTAAAAATAAAGGCTTTATTCAGCACTTTAAAAAACCAAAGAAAAATACACTATGTACATAGGCCAATGGCCAGTCCATATTTCAAGTCCAAGGGGGGACGTAGGGGACCGCGTCTACCCCTAGCTTGCCTGCATAAAGGAACCTGAAGGTTTGTCGACCTTGGGGGGGGCATCATCTGTGGCAGTACCAGGCACCGCAGGGACAGGAGGGGGAAGGGTAGGTGTTGCGGGTGCAGGGGGGGATGTCTCCACCACAGGGGGTGGGGCAGCGCCGAAGGTGGAGGTCAGCTCGGCGCTGCACACCGCTGCCAGTGCCTCCATCCGAACCCTTGCATCTGAGGATTGCCCAGGGTCAACAGAGGGTGTGGTGTGTGAGGGATGGGGTGCAGCACTCTTGGGGGAGGGGGTCGACCTGGTGGGGGACTCCTCTACCGTGCCCGGGGACTTCATCACCCACTTGTGGGGTGGTCGCTCAGTGGGGGCGAGCTCCAGCTCACCCATAAAGATATTCTTGGGTGAGAGTTTGGCAGGAGAGCCAAGGGGAGTGGTTTTGACGGAACAGGGTTGTGAGGACTGCGGACTGTGACTGTGGCTGCGTGCATGTCGTCTGTCCCCAGACCCTATGGGTGTGCCTACAAATCCCCTGAGTGTGCATGCCAGGAGGTGTGCGCTTTGCCTTACTTGGGGGTGTGCTGGCTGTGTCTGGTGGGGTGCGTACCCGTGACTGTCTGTGTGTGCGTTGGACAGACATGGGAGAGGGAAGTGTGGATGGGTCTGGGGTCGGGGGGGTTGGAGCGCTGCAGGAGACTAGCTGCTGCCGTCAGGGAAGAGTCCATGGACCGCAGAATCCTGCGTTGGTCAGACATCATTGCTGACATGCCCTTCATGAACAACACCATCTGTGTGAGCAGTTTAGTGTGTCCATGGAGGACATTCAGCACCGATGCCTGCCCAACCTGCAACTGCCTCAGTATGTCCACAGACTCTTCACTGAGGGCAGCAGGGGTGACAGTGGCATGGGGTGCCTGGGCCGAAGGAGACATGGTGGGCCTCTGCACGGACAGAAGGGACGGGAGCAACTGGGAGGGCGGAGATGGTAACGGAGGAGGCGGGGACAGATGTGGGGATGCTGCCAAGTGGTGTTGCAGCTTCCGCCTCCCACAGGAGGTCAGCATCGGACCCGTCGGCATCGTAGCTGGTATCATGTCCAGACAGGTCCTCTGACTGACTCCCCTCGCCCTCCGTGCCACTGGCTCCTCCTGACTCTATAGCACTGGTGGCACTGTCACAGGGTCCCTCCTCCAGGTCCGTGCAGGTGTCTCCCTCCGTTGCGGATGATGATGCTGTGGGCAAGGAGAAGAAACCGAAATGCATCAGTCACCTGTATACATCTGACACATGAGCACAAAAACAATTGGTCACAGTGCATATCAGGCAATGCGTCATGAGTAACAACTAGATTACTCCACACATATGTAAGCCCGGTACTGCCCAGTTGGTAGTCCCACTATGCCACTTGGACACAAGGAAAAAAAATAACACACCAGGCCACTACTTGAATGAGAAATACACTGAGAAGCTAGTGTCTGTGAACCGGTGAGCACAGCAATACAATGAAGTCATGCCACCTCTTGTTTACCCTGAAAGAAACAGTAGTGGTGCACCCAACGTAAACTGACACACCTCAATACTCAAGGTGTCACCACACTCAGAGACCTGTAAGTACTTTGGAACGCAAAACGAAAAAATGTTGGTAACTTGGGACTCACAATACTTTACACAATCAACATGTTTGGAATGTGCCAATTCGCCATTTCACGAAAAGAACACTCATGTGCCTGCATGAAATATGCCTCACAAGGCAGTGCACACAAAACTACATTTACACTGTCATTGAAGAAGCTGGCACCTTTTCTAAGAAGCCACTGTTAGAAATGAATGGTGTTGCAGAAAGTGCATATATATGGGCCCATGGAGGTCTGGATGTCTTGAGACTTGTTAGTTTGTATCACCAACAACAAAGAAGTCTCACAAAATCCAGACCACTGTGGGAACATGTATATGGAGAATCTGCAACACCAGTTAATTCTAACAGTGGCTTCTTTGCAAAGGTGCCAGCGTGTTCCATGAAAGTGGAAATGTCGTTTGGTGTGCACTTCCCTGGGAGACATCTTTCATGCAGGCACATCAGTGTTCTCAACACAAATCATCAAATTACCACATTTAAAACATGAAGAACTGTTGACAAGTGCTGTGAGTGCCAAGGTACTATTTTTTTAGAGTAACAACTTGAATTATGTCAGTTGTCACATGGCCATCCGTCACCTGATTACACAGTTGGCTACACATATGACCTACTGCCTGTCATCTGGAGTGGCACCAATGTCCACACCCAGGATAATGCATAAGCTACTGTGCCTGCAATTGGGTTGTTAAAAAGCATAGCTGTACTGTGGAGACACCCTCATGGCAAGCCAGAACGTCCACACAGATGTCAGCACACAAAGTCCAAACTGTGTTGCATCTGAACCCCACACAGGTGCCAACAATGTATGAGCAGGAATCATGTTTTTGAAAATATGACACAGGCTGCAAAGAACGAACATTAAGCACTGGCCAGCATCACAGGGGCACTGCACGGTGATTCTGTGTACAGCCAATTCGCACACACAGGTCAGACCTGGCAAGGAAAAATCAGGGGTGCCCATGCAGGCCTCTCCCGTACAACCACCCATACCTGAGTCAATGTGATTAATACAGATCAAGAAGTGACACCTCTTATTCAGGGTAACAAAAACTGTGCAGCAAAAATTGCTAGATTTACACAACATCATCTCCTGGGCCTGGCAACACATATTTGTGACAAACAACCAGCAACAGATTTTTGTGAATAGCCACACAGGCACTGCCCAGTGTGAGTATGCACAAGCAAAATGGTGTATCCCTGTCCAGTGGACACATGTAGCACACATTAGAAAAATACAAACTAGGCCAGGGACCAATGCCACAGAGACAGACCTATGCTGAACCCACATAGAATGTGCACAGTGTTGGATGACACACATGATTAGGAGGCAAGGGTGTCTCAGGGGACTGTAGTGGGCACACTGCTCCGTGTTCCTGGAATGAGCTCACTGTACCATGAGCCATCGTCATGGCACTATGCATATCTCACACTCATGCACATCATGTCTGAAGCCACAACATTGGTCATGCATGCTGCAAGGGTGTTCATTTGAAACCTCACACTCCTATGTTGAGAATCTTCATCAGTACCAATAAATATGGACCCCCAACATAGTGAACAGGTCATGGCACAGGCAAGGTACCAACACAAGTCACAGACCACCCTCCCACATGATGCAGAACGCACTTAGATTTACTGGAACCTTAGATGACCATGTGCAAATGTGATTACACACAGACCAGGGGACACATGTCAAGGAGGGGAAGGGATGAAAAAGAGCACCAGGTGACATTGGGGAACAGAATATGCACTGCACATATAAACTCTGGGAGTGTATCCAGGCAACAGAGCACTTCCAAAATCTGATGACACATAACACAACAAACAGCCATGTACCTACCCCCTCGTTGCTGCAGTCTCTCCTGTAAATGCCTATCGAGGTCAGGGAATACCACCGCCAGGACACGGCTCATGAGGGTGGTCAGGTGGCGGCGCCCCCCGTGGGGGCGAGGAGAGTCGATCCCCAGCTGGACCCGGGTGATCTGCCCGGTCCAGCACCGGATGTCCTGCCACCTTTTGCGGACCTGGGGCAGGCTGCGACTACGCTCCCCGCAGATCTCACAGCCCTGACGATGTCCCTCCAGATCTCCCCCTTCTCGTAGGCAGTTACCTGTCAGGATGACAAAGTGACACAACATCAATACACCTGCTCCATGTCCCAGAGACACACATTTGAACATCTTGAAAATGTTGAACAGGGCATAGGATGCTGACAGGAATTGCATCATTCACAATAAGAAATTGACCTGTGTGCAAGCCCCAATGCACTACATGGCATTGAAAGTCAACAGGTGGCATGAGGGGTGCGACACACTCACTGATCATGGCACACACTGTGCAGCACATGCAACAGCAGGCTGATGGCCAGCATGTGTCAAGCAGTCACATGTCCCACTCCACTGATGCACCCTCAGCAGACTAGACAGACACACCCAGGCACAGATCACTCGCCTGTCAGTGACAACAGCGGATACAACCCTCACTCTGCACATGTGCCACTTGCCAGTGGGGTATCACAGGTGTCGTGTCAGCTCTGCAAGTCAGACACACAGCACGGCTTACCTGTCACATCAGATGGGTAGATCTGTTGCTTCCTCCATGCAGCTGTGGTGCAACACTTCACATAGACACTCACCCACATGACAAGGAACATTCACACACATCAATGTCCATGATGCCGTACACATCATTTGGACACTCTCACCACAGGTCCACTCAACTCATACACATCTGTGGGTACAGTCACCTGTCACACCGGGGGGACCACTGAATCACCTCAGGACAATAGGAAAAAAAGCCACCAAGAATTTCCCAGGCTGAATGTGTCATGCACTATGCAGTGAATGTCACAGTAAGCACAATGCAAGTGAGGAGTGCACACAGGAACTACCTCATGCTCTGCATGAGAGACATAAGCATGTCCCCCCCTGGGACCCACTCTAAACAACGTTTTATGTCGGTCACACCTGGACACAATGCCAGAAGTGACAGTCACACAACAGGTGCATAGGGAAAGGTAGTGGAGTCAGCACTCACCTGCTCCCCTGGTCTTCTATACAGCTTGGGGTACTGTGGGAGGAGGGCGTCCAGCAACGCCCCATTCTCCTCCAGGGTGAATGGCTGGGCCCTCTCCACAGTACGTGACATGGTCCAGAGGAAGCAGAGACAGCAGCAGTGTGGTCGACTGGAAAGTTGTGCAGGCAAGTGCCCTCTCATGGGTTCTGGCTGCCTTATATCTGTCTTGCTGAGGGGCATTCATTTTGAGGAGTACATAGTGATTGGTCAGACACATTTGCATCGTACATTTACTCCAATCCCTTTAAACATACACCTATGACATGCATTCGCATCGTTCAAATTTTGAGCATCATGTCAAGTCAACAACCACTTTGCAACATTGTATTTTGTGGCCAACTGACTGATCCAGGACACCTGATGGACACATTTCAACTGAAAACTCAGTATCCATGACAACCAGCATGCATTTAGGGCCTAATACTTGTCCCTTATGTGTCCCCTGTGTAATTTTGAAATCCACAAACAGGTACGGTGCGTTTCACATGTACACCTACGGCACAAGTATAATGGTGAAATGAAGCGTACACAAGTGATGATTGCGGGTGTACGGTGCGTTTCACACGTACCCCTACACCACAAGTACAATGGTGAAACGAAGTGTACACACGTGATGATTGTGTGTGTACGGGGCGTTTCACATGCTTACAATGGTAATACAGGCGTACACATGCCAGGAATGGAGGGCTACGAGTCACACAAGGATGTCCATCAAGTACTTGTCATTGCATACTTTCATGTGCAGGCCCTAGGTGTGTCAGTCAGTGATATTGCACATGTCATCTCATCTAGTTGCACAATTGATGTGTGATGACCTGTGTACACATGTCATGTGTGATGGGGCACTATGTGGCACACATCACCTTGACTCTTGCCACTTGTGTGTCTGTAGTCCAACTGTGACATGCACAGCAGCATTGGGATGGCACAGTCATCACCACTCGCACCTGTCTCCTGATGCCAGGGACAGGGACACTTTCTCAACTGACATGTCACAATCAGCGTGCCCCTATGTGACTATGTCAGGTGTGTGTCATGTGTTCCCATGAGCTTGCTGTTAGTGTTCTGTCAACTTCATCTGCTGTTGGTGCATCCAACATTGGTCTGTGTGGAGATGGGCATGGCACACATCTACGCACAAAGACTGAAGAGAGTTAGCGCACTCCTATTGTAAGACACAATTATCATTAATAATCAATATGAACGTAAGAATGGCGTGCAACTCAGAGACAAGGTAGCCAACCTTCTATTGAACAACTGAACATCAGGTGGACTGCCACCAGTATACTGAGTGCACTGCTGAATTGGATGAAAGAAATTTACAACCAATTTTTCACAAGCGTATAATATGAAACAATTAGTGATTAACGCAACATTAATCTCCCACTAATTGACCAAAAACTGGAAGATCTTTTATAATCATTTAATCAACAACGGAGTTCAAATTGTACAAACATAGTACTAAGGAAACAAGAAATAATCTATCATGATTGTGAATCAGCGTACATCAATACAACCAACATTGAAGCGAGCAGCAAAAAATATACGTCAGTTCGTAAACATATGCCCAATGCATTTCGGGATTTAAAATCATCCCTTCTTCAGGGGCCGCTGTAAAAAATGATTAAAGAAAACTTTAGGAACAAATCATCAATGATAAATTACATCAAAGCAAATGTACAGGAACAATGTACAAGATGCAAGGTCTATAGCCAAAAGTGCGGAATTCCTGTGAGCTTCATACCCATAGCAATGATCCACAAGAAGTGAATAAAGATAGACGTGAACATAGGAAAGGAGAAAACTAGTGAACGGCTCTAAACAGAAATTAAGAATTGTAATGAAAACTACGTGATATGAAAAACCAGTGTGTGCGATGGATAAACTTCATGCTTAAGAACGTGCTCAGTGTAAGACACTGTGAAGATGGCAAGCGATAGTAACTAGCATAGGATGCTTACTAATGGAAGGACGCTTTGTAAAGATCCTGCTAGCTGGCGGACTTTATATTTAACTAGAGTGACGTGAACGCGGGCACGATCTCTGGAAAATAAAAAGGTGAATAATATATAAGGGATTGGTGTGAGAAAGAAAAATAGATACACGTGAGCGTGATAGATGTGTCTGTTATGAAAATCACTTACTGTGGGAGAATGGAGTGAAGAAAGAACACGCCGTAACCAGGAGCAATTTGAAAAACGCTACAAGTAAAAAGGAAATGTGTAATGGAATACCAATTTCAGCGAAATGGTGCTGAAGGGCCAGAGGACAAAAGTACAGTACCCGGAAGTTTTAAACACGATGGTGTGAATGCGACTAGAATGCAACGGCAACCTGAGTGTAGTCGTAGTCAGAGCTGGTAGCGTGTGAATAGACACGGCACAAACTTCTGCCCAAAAGAAAAAAAGGGAAAAACATATATTGCCGGAATAGTTGGCGAATAATCGCGAGGTAATGCAAACTGAAAATACGAGATCCGCTTACCGGTGGCTGACAAGGAGAACCATTCACCCGTATACAATGCGCGCGTATTGAAGAAATGTGAGAAAGCTTGTGGCAGCGCAGGGCAAGAAATAGAAGCGTGATCACGTGAGTAACGTGATATCACATGAGGCAAACAGAAACGGTAGAAAACGGACATCTACGCACACCATGCCACATGTGGATTCCCACGGCTGTGTGCATCGGACATCATATTTTCCCATGCATACATGTCTGCGTCGTCTCAATGGCTGTGTTTAATTGTTGTCACGTGTACCCCTTCATCGCAATGTGTGTCATATGTACATTTGACATTCCATGTGACCTGTGCGTGTGCCTTGCAGTCAACTGTCTGGATGAGATGACATCCTTCCAATGCAGCTATGTGGATGTGTGTTACTCCGGTGATATCTCTGGCTGTTCACTCAGACTTGCCCCCAGCTCATTTCAGGGCCTGTCATGTAGACTTGACAATCAACAGGTGTATCTGGCTTTTCGTAGGAATGTGTCCTGGATGTATTGCACACACCAGACTCCATAGTTACCTGATGTGTAGTAGCAGTTTAGCATGTGCTATGTTCATTGACATTGATGTTGGCAGACTCTCAATCTTCCTAACAATGTCTTGCTAGGCACCGCCTGTCCCAAGAACAATGCCAGACTTGGCTGCCATGAGGGAACGTGCCTGCATCCGACATTACAGATTCACTCAACAGTTGATTGAGGACTTGACCGACAGGTTGGCGCCACACCTCCAACCGCAACACTGGTATCCTACTACGCTGACCCCAAAGATGAAAGTGATGGCAGCCCTAAATTTTTTACCACAGGTACGTTTCAATTGACCATAGCTGATGTTGGTGGGATGTCACAGACAATGTTCAGCCGTGTCCTGCGTGATATTTTGGCAGCCATGTTGGAGCACCTTGATGAATTCATCAACTTTCCTACTCCGGAGGAGTTGACAGATGTCAAGGGTGATCTCTATGCCCTGGGAGGGATGCCCCATGTCATTGGGTCCATTGATGGGACACATGTGGCTTTGGTACCACCACAGGCACAGGAGCAAGCCTATCGCAACCGTAAACATTACCACTCAATAAATGCCCGTGTGGTGTGTCTTGCTAACATGCTGATTTCCCATGTCTGTGCACGTTTTCCAGGATCAGCACACGATGCGTACATCATGAGGCGTAGCAGGGTGCCACAAATGATGCTGCGGCTGCACAACGAATGAGCATGTCTTGTTGGTGGGTATACTCTGTTTGTCCTGTGTGTTGCGGTATTTTTGGCTCTTACGGCATCTCCTGACCCACTTATTTACATGATGTTTCCATGTAGGGGACTCTGGATATCCCAACATGCCATGGCTAATGATACCTCTCCACAACCGAAGAACAGCTGCAGATCACAGGTACAACAATGCACACGGGCAGACCAGGCGAGTGATCGAGAGGACGTTTGGCCTCCTGAAGAGTCGATTCCGGTGCCTTGACAAGACAGGCGGGTCCCTCCCATATGCACCGGAGAAGGTGTGCAAAATCTTCATTGTGTGCTGCATGCTGCACAACATAGCCATTGAGAAGGCAGTGCCACTGATCCTTGATCCTGATGCAATGTGTGTGTCCAGCTGACTGAATGCAAAATGACTTTGATGTGTGTACTGATGTGTCACTCAAGTGATGATGTCATGCCACACAGTTTTGCAGAGAGACTTTCTTTGAAATGTGCATGTGTCCAACATTGTTCATGTTTCGTAACTGACCATGTGTGCGGCGAGATTTTTTTTAGGTGACTTCTTGTGTGTCTGTCATTCCCAGGTTTTTACTCCTGTTGTCTGCTCGTGTCATCGTTGTCCTCCTGCTATCCCTCATGAGGATTGCAACGTGTGCTGAATCAGCATTTCATGCACGGACATGTGGAAATGTCAGTTTGGGTAAGGATTGCAGCAAGGCTTTTTGGTGATGGTACGGGTTGGGAATGTGTGGGGACTGCTTCTGTGCATGTTGTGGTACCATGCATACATGTCTTCTCACGATGGAGCATATAACATGTAGCATCACTCCCATGACATGATAATCACCCTTCTTGACAGTCATCTGTAGTGGAGTGTGGAGTCTGAAGAAGGCATCAATGTGCATAAACCTTGCCTCTGAAACATTGCTGATGCTACGGGTGGACATAGTGTGGGACATCACAACAACTGGCTCTATGGTGATTTGCAGCATCTCCGTGTGCAGCAGGATGTGTTTGGCTCATCCCCTTGACTTGTGTGCCAGTTCATTGGGATTTACAACATCGGTGTTGTGAAGGGGGGGTCCAGCGTATGTCCCACATGTTCTGTCAACTGACCTGTGAGTCTGTTCGTATGGATGCATTTCCCTTTGTGTGAGTTTGTGCAATAAAGGTGTTCTTCACAATCCAAAGTGCCTCATCTCTGTCACTGCAGATCTCTTGCCAGTTTGCATGCGTCATCTATGGCATAATAGTCAAAGATTGAGCATATGAGTGTATGTGTACTTCGGCAACATGCATGCATTTCTTCATGGCTAATAATCTCTATTGTGCATGAAGTACCTGGTTGTGTATGTATTTGTGCAGGTTGCTCCCCACAATGGGACGTCATCGCCTGCTGATGGTGTGTCTCCTGTGCGCAGCTCTGCATTTTTTTGCCTGATCCTGTGGCCGTCATTTTTGTTGATTCTTCATACATTTTCTTGGAGTGACCCATGAGTAACCTGACACTTCTTCCTTTACATACACCTGTTGTACTGTGCCTTTCTGACCTCCTTGTCTTTGTGTGCTACTTTTTGCCTAGTTTCTCACCCCTTCCGCCTGCTGCTGCCTCACCTGCGGCACCGCCCCACCGAGTGCCCTGATTCGGCAACCCACACGCCTACAAAATGCTCCTCCCTTTCCCCTCCACCCATTCTAAATGCAGCCAGCAGCTTGTCTGTGCCACTGTTGCACCAACGCTGTGCCAAAGGCAGGACCGTCTGCGCCTGCAACGTGCACAGTGCACGACACTCTGGTCCTTGCATGACCCACGTCACACAACAGGCTCATGCTGCAGCCACCCTCCAAGCAATGTCCTCCAGACAATCAACCGCCTGCTATCAGGCAACCCCTAAGCGCACACACAACATGTTTGCATGCTGAGTGTGCAACTCCAACTGCCTACACAGCGCTGCCCCGCCTACCAGACCCTGTCAGAACAACCAGGTCATGTGCCTCCTACTCCACACCCACTCCGTCCACAAGCACGCCATTGGACTCTGTTTCGCCTCAACACAACGGCCCCACACATCACCTTCATGACAGTAACCTGGTCAAAAGCATCCTCAGCACACAACTTCTTCATTGCCATACCAGACGGATACAAGATCACCCGCACGGACGGCAACAACAATCCCAGAGGATGAATTACAATTTATTCCCAAGTACACCCTCAGAGTCACAAATCCGGTTTTGCTCCAACCACCTGGAAACCCTCAGAGTAACACTCATCTACAGATCTCCAGGCCTACATCCACAATTCCGCAAAGCCATCAACACGTACATCTGCATGCACGCCCTCACCTCCACAGGCTACAAGTGGCTGGGGGCCAGTAACTTCTTGCTGGAGGAGAACCACACCACCATCCAACATTGGTCCATCAACATTTGCATCCACGTCTCCGACAAGTAACACACTGCGCCACACCCCGCTACCGATCCCCCAAAGATGCTTGATGTAAGTCACCACAGACAAGCTGTGTGGGACACTCAAACCAACACCACCGCCACACCCTGCAACCTCACACACTGGATCAGCTACTGATCCAACAATCATGCCAGCCACATTGACGGACTTTCCTGTGAAGCACAACAACAGTGAAGCCACCTGGGACAAGGCAGACCTACTGGACTCATACAGATCGAGCCAGGCTCTTGTGCAAACCTTGCAACACAAAGTACCTTCATTTACCTTATAGCCCTGGAAAACTCCACACACAGCCATCACCATATCATCAGCAAGGACAAGTGGAGATCCTTCCGATAGGGCCGAGGCACCAAAACACACGACATCAAGGAGCTCATCAGCATTATGAGTGAACTGACAGCAGATCTCCATCCAAAAGACACCCCACCCTTGCAAGGCAGATCACATCCCTTGCAACTCTCTACCACTGCAAGCTAAGCGCCCTACACGACAGCCTTGGCATACAGAGGCAGACAGCACTATTATCCATGTGACAAACCCCCCTCAGGTTCTGGAGTCCCGTCAGCAAAAAATACACCACCTGGCTCAAGTGCACCATCCACTCTGGCTCTCCATCAGGCCCCCTCCCACACAACATCTCAACCACATCATTCCCCATCCTTGAAGCCCACGTCCAGGGCGTCCTAAATGTCTCATATGAGTTTGCCACATTCCATGAGAACTGGAGGCATGCAGAGACCCAGGCCCTTCTTCAACAACGGATGGCAGTACCGCATGATCTCCTGGAACATCACCCTGCTTCCCTACCCAGCAAATGTCATCAGGAAGAAACTCAACGAGCGACTGACAAACTTCCACCGCGCAAACAGCTCCTGGCAACCGGCACCAGAACATCTTCCACAGTAATCACACCACTGCAACTGTCATCATTGCCACCACCAACGACAACTTAGCCCTACTCAACAATGGTGAGACGAACCCCCCTTGACCTCTCAACGGCATTGCACACCATGTGCTACCACACTGTCAGCTCACACATCTCCAACACTGGTACAGAGGAGGGCCCAGGAATAAATCACCAAGTAGCTTACCAGCAAGGCCCAGGGAGTCGGCCTCCACCCTGCAGCATGTAGTACACTGGGGTCATGTGGCCCATGCCCCAGGGCTAATCTCTCAGCGTGACGATCTTCAATGTCATCATCATCTTGTATGCCATTGACACCCAGCTGCTCCTCAACCTCACCAAAGACCCAGCCATTGCCAGATCCAGCCTTCAAGAAGGCATGAGATCCGTTGATGAATGGCTGACCATCAGCCAACTGAGGCTGGACTTGGACAGGACTGAGGTCATCATCTGAGGATTGTCCCCTTATGGCTGGGTCAACTCCTTGTGTCCCACCAGCCTGGGCACCGCACCAGCACCCAGTGGCCACGCACGCAAGCTGGTGTTCATCATGGACTCATCGCTCACAACTACCATGCAACTCAACACCATCTGTACCTCAAGCTGCAACACCCTCTGCATGCTGCAAATTATCCACAGATAGATCCACTCCAAGGAAAGACAGACCGTCCCCCAGGTCCACAACATCAGCCGGGTCAACTACAGCAATGCCCACTACAGAGAAACAACAGCAAAACTGCAGGAGAAGTTGTCCACATCCAGGGTGCATCCGCACACCTCATCTTCAACATCCCCCGCCCCAGCCACATCACTGTCCACCTGAGATAGCTAGAATGTCTCACTGTCTGCTGCAGGATCACCTTCAGACTCCTGAACCACACTCAGGAGGCAGTCCACAACCCCAGACCCAAAACTGACCTTGGACGTCTGTCATCCAACACCCCGTTGGCCCAACTCCGTGCAGCCCACCTTGCCCTGGCTACCATTCATCACATGCACAGAACAACTGCATGCAGGAGATAGTTCTCCCACCTCACAAAACAGACTTGGGACTCCCTCCCCGGGCATCTCAACATGAGCTCTACACCTTCATGATACTCTGGCAAATTGGTCTGTCTGAGCAGTATTGCAAGCGCCCCCTCAGCAGCTTGAGGCCATCACGGGTGAGGATTGGGCTCCATGTCTGTATTTGGTGATACATTGTGACCCATGTTTGTCCTCGACCAGAGTCAGATCGAAGTGTATGGATGGCTGGAGTTAGTTCCACACTCAGGCATACTTTGACATATCCCCACACGTATGTTGTGGACTCATGCTAAATGACTGCAACGTAAAATTACAATTATAATTTTTTCTATTATAGGTCTGGGGCGTGATTTGTGCACAGAAAAAGGTGAAATACAGGGACCATAGAATCCAAAGTTCACAGGGGGAGATGGGATCCTTGGCATTTGAAGTCATAAGAGTCCAGGCCACAGTGTTTGGCATCATTGGTCAGACTGTGACCAGCAAGTCCATGTGACAGATGATGTCAGTCAATGAGGTGATGCAGTGGCAGTGTTTTCTGCCTCCTCCTGGGTGCCTGGGGCACCTTGTCCCTTCTGGTCAGACTGGCTCAGGTGTTCACTGCGGTCAGGGCTCCTCAGTGTCTCCTGGGATGTGGCAGGAATGGGGGTGGTGGTTGGCACAGATGTTCCTGAACCAGGTGCAGCAGGGGCTTGGACACCAGAGGGTCCAGGTTGGTCGGGGTCATCCGTGGAGTGTTGAGAGGCGTCGCTGCTGGTGGGATCAGGTTCCTCCCGAGCCTGGGACTGTGATTGTTCACCCCCATTGTTGGGGGAGAGACAGACAATGTTAATGCTGTTTCATGCAACATCCATGTTTCATACACATTCAAGTTTGCACTGTTCCACCAGGTAGTTGTATGTGCCTAGCATTCTCCTCAATGTTCACTTGTGGCTGGGTATGTTGTGGGGGACAGATTGATATGTTCTCCTGAGTCTTTGACATGTAGATTTTTGGCTTGGATGCTTCTTCGGCTATGTATTGGTCTTGTTGTGTTACATGTCCATTGTGACAGGTAAATCCATTGCCTGTCCCGGGGGTGTCTGCTTGTGTAAGGGGTGTGTGTGACAAGGCCTGCCGGTGGGTGTAGTGTGATTTGGCACTGGTGCTCCCAGGTGATGTAGCTGTCCCCCCATGGCGCATGCTGCCATGATAGTGAGTGTGAGTTCCTGTCCTAGATATCTGACCTTGTTGTCTTGGTGTTTGTGTTTGCACTGGTCACAGGAGGGCCTTGTGCTGCCTACACCCGGGCCAAGTGTCAGCTATCTTGTCAGTACTTTCCCAATCCCTGTGCATGGTGCATGGGTATGTACCTGGGACATATGGGATGAGGGCAATTGTGTCTGATTTGGAGTTCAACAATGCGTTTTGTGACACCCATCCTCCCAGCATACGGGACATCCATTCTTGGGTTGGTGCTTCGTGTAGCATGGGACATAGCATGGCCTTGCTTTCTCAATGGGGCATACACATTTTATTGGCATTAGAGTTGTTTTTGACTGTGGTTGTGGCTGGTGAGGGCTTGGGGGGTAGTTGCGTGCTTTTTGTGTAGTTGGGGTGTGGATGCCATTACCTCCATGTTACGTAAGTTGCTTGTGTACTCACCAGGCTCTGGAAGTCCTTGAAGTCCATGTACTCCCACCGGCGGAAGCAGGGCCATCACCTTCTCCTCCTAGGGATGGAAATGTACTGATCTGCGGGGCCCCCCTCCAGTGATGTTGCTCTGGGCGTAGTCGTCATTCATTTTTCGCTTGACCGCCCTCCGCAGATCGTACTACCTGGCTTGGCATTCAGTCCTGGTCCTTCTGATGGGTGCAACAGTATTCACCCTATCGACGATCATCTGCCACAGGTGTGATTTTTATGGCTATGCTGGTCTGTCTGACCAATGTTCCAAACAGCTGTGGCTCGACTCTGATGACTTCATTGACAAGGATCTCCAGCTCCTCCCTTGTGAACTTTGGATTCTTGTCTATGGGCATGGTGTGGGGTGAGGGTGTGGATGGTTGTGGGTGTGTGGGTTAGAATGTGAAGTTGTTGTTCTGAATGTGAAGAGGGGGTATGTGTGAAGGAGGTTGTGTGAAGGTGTATATGTTAAGGTGTATGGGTGCAGCTGTTGGTGTGTGCTCTCTAGCTGCAGTGAGTCTGTTGCAAAGGCTCATGGTTTGTGTGTTTGGGCCCTTTTTATTGGTCCTTTTGTGGGTGGGCCTCAGTTTGAATTTTTGGTGGGTGTGTTATAAGGGGTGGTTGTGAGTTTGCCCCTCTGTTTGCCTATTTGGATGTGGCCAGGTCAGTCATTTCCATGTTTTGAGCACTGTAGACGTGTTTTGTGGTGTTGTGCGCGTCAAATAGACCCTCCTTGTGCTGTTTTACATTGCCTATGTACGGTGCGTACATTCGCGATGTTGTTGTGAGGTGCGTACATACGCAATGTTGGGGTACGCACTGTACATATGCGATGATGTTGTTGTGAGGTGCGTACATACGTGATGATATTGTTCTGGGTGAGTACATACGCGATGTAGGGGTACGCACCGTACATACGCGATGATGTTGTTGTGGGGTGCGTACATACGCGATGTTGGAGTACGTACCGTACATACGCGATGATGTTGTTGTGGGGATCGTAGATACGTGATGTTGGGGTACGCACCGTACATACGCGATGATGTTGTTGTGGGGTGCGTACATACGCGATGTTGGAGTACGTACCGTACCTACGCGATGATGTTGTTGTGGGGAGCGTACATACGCGATGTTGGGGTACGCACCGTACATACGCGATGATGTTGTTGTGGGGTGTGTACATATGTGATGTTGGGGTACACACCGTACATACGCGATGATGTTGTTCTGGGGTGCGTACATACGCGATGTTGGGGTACGCACCGTACATACACGATGATGTTGTGATGTTGGGGTATGCACTGTACATACGCGATGATGTTGTTGTAAGGTGTGTACATACGCAATGTTGTTGTGAGGTGCGTACATATGCATGAGGGGGCCTATACGACTCGCACCCCGGGAACTACTTTTCCCGGGATACGAGTCGTACAAAGTTTGCTTTGTAGCGGGTAAAGTCATTCTCCGTGTACGGGACGTTTTCCATACGAATCCTAAATTGGAAAGCCGGTCCGGATCATACTTGTACGGTCGGACTGTATTTTTAGGCTTCGTAAGGAAAAGTGTCCGGGTCCGTCTTGTACAACTTTTCACGATCGAATTAGTACGGATCGGGCCGATCCGTATGTATTTTTCCCGTACGAATCGTACTTCACGGGTGGGACGGAACTTGTAATCCGCCCGGGAGGCCTATTCAGGACCCGCGGTGGAGTCTCGCCCCTCTCCAAGGCTCACAGATCATCTCCTTCGCCTCCAAGAAAGTCACACGGCACATTCGGCAGACATCTTGACACAGGTGCCCTTTTCTTCAGCGCCACTGTCTCACTGGGACCTCGGTTGCCCCTGCGAGGTCTCTCCGTTCACCAACAGAGTGGGTCTTGGGGTTGCCGCAGCGTGCATAGGGAGAGCCCAAGTGCTGCAGCCGCCGTCTCTCTGCAGCATTGGGGTGCACAAGTGGGAACTCCTTAGTCAATGCTCAGCCACACTGGCAGGTCATTCCCCGCCCCACTCCAGGCATCTTCCAACTTCACGCAATCTTAGTGTTAGTTTGGGTCACCGGGATCCCAGACGCAATCACAGGACTTCACCGTCTACTGGTGGATAGCGTCCCGGGGCCTCTGCCACACAAACAGGCCACTCTCAAGGGCCGCAGTCGCTATCTCTTGCCTCACTGATTTACCACCCACGACAGTCACAGGGAACTCAAATCAGCCTCCCCCTCACAGGATACCAACTTTATGCAGGATAATGACGGATTTGAGAGGTTTAAATGTGACAGTCAGTCGGAGCTTCACAAAGCTACGGCCATCTTGGTTGGCTGCAGGCCACAACCCGTGTAGATTGATCCTTGAATGATCATAAGATTTTGATCACAAACACTTCTCAAAAGTGCTAAATGAAAACATACGCTGATCGGTGTTGATGAGCCCAGGAAACATTTTTCGATGAAAGTTCCTGGGTCCTGGTCAAGCAGAAAGGAAAGCAGAAAATAGACACTCCATTTGCTGTTGATCCCCTGTGGGTAGTCACTTGCAAAGGACACATGGAGAGTTCACATCATCCCAGAAAGTCTATCATACAGGACTCGTTACAGTTTAAGCACCAACCTTGATGATTGTCAGGTCCGACAGTTATGAATGAGGCAATGCCACCTAACAGTCCAGATCAATCATCAGAACATGTTCCATCGGAGCATGATCAGAGTGCCTCTCAACCATCTAATGCCACTTGACCTGGCCGACTAGTGCGAGCACCTCAATGACTTATTGAAAAAATATAATGTGACTGGTATTTATACTTTTTATTTAACCAAGTGGGAGATGTAGTGTCATTAGACTATGTGCTATAGGATCCTTGCTGTTCTGGATGGAATCAACAGAGGAATTGTGTAACTTACTGGGAGGTGGTACAGTGTGGTTATTAATGGGTATAATGTAATCAGAGTGCAGTGTGTGATCGTAAGCTGAAGAATAAAGACGTATACAGAGCTCTGTGTGTGTGGCCCAACCCCACTCTTCTGCGTGACATTTGACCTCATTGAAGCCTCATCTGGGAAAAGAGACTCCACCTGATTGGCGCCCCAGATTCCCTTGTAGACCCAACTACCTGAACAGAGTGACCAGTTGCTAGGCAACCTGCTAGCCATAATTCATCTCAGCCTATGACACCAGTGCATAGCAGGCATGGCCGGACTGGGAACAGCGACCAGCCCTGGCAGATTGCTGCTCGACGAGCCCCAGGAGCGGGTGGGGTGCAAGTGAGAAGCACTGCTCCCGCTTTTGTTATAGGGGCAAAACAGGCCCCCCACAAAACCAGTCCCAACCCCTCCTGTCCACCGGGTAAATGCCCTGTGCCTGCTACGGCCAGTCGGGCCCTTTTAGCAGGCCTCGTCACCCAGAACCACCCACCACCCGCAAACGTCCCTTGGCTACTCAATGCCGGCTGCTGTGCAACAGTGCCAAAGGCATGCCAAAGGCAAGCCCATCTGTGCCCTTCTATGCCCCAACCATGCCCAGTGACAGAATCTCTACTCACTGACCCTCCACCTCTACTCCAGGTTCACTCTCTGAGGAAAGGACCCAGGATGCCGCAGCGCCCTCTGCTGCACCTGCTAACCCAAAGAAACCAAAGGATCTTTCAACTGCCTCCACTGGAACTTCACCTGTGACTCCACAGAACCATGGGCCTCTACGAAGACCACTGACCACCAGCCCAAACTATAATGCAGGCTACTTAATGTCCGATCCCTGACCAGGCATGCCATCGAACTCTGGGACACCATCACCATCAACAGCCCAGACGTGGTGTTCCTCGCAGATACCTAGCTCAAGGACTCCTCAGCCCCTGACATAGCTACTGCCACTCTAACCAGCAACAAAAAGACCCACAGGGACTAGCCAGGCAGACCCGGAGGTCGAATTGCCCTCATCCATAAGGACACTATCAGGGTCGACACTTTTTCCAATTACCCCCTCTCATCTGACATGGAGCACTTCTAATTCAACCTCTAAACCAATGCCAATTCAACTGTGAGAGGTACCCTCGCCTACACACCACCAGACCCTGACCCTACCTTCTGCAACCACATTTCCGAAATCCCCTTGGAATCCAGACATTACCTCCTCCTTGGCAAACTCAACTTCTACCTTGAAGACCTCTAAGATACTAACTCAGCCACCCTGAGGACAACCTAGGCCTCAAACTGATCATCATCAACCCTACACATACTGCCTGCCATACCGTTGACGTTCGCTTCACTTCCAGGGACAAGATATGGTTCAGCCACACAACCAAGCTCACGTGAATGGACCACAGCATTGTTCATTTCACCATCGCTGTCACCCAAAAGGCCACCGTCACCCCTTCTCCTATCTCCCGCCGTAGCTGGAACAACATTACTGAATCCCAATGGATGACCACTTTCAACCCCACCACCCTCCACACATCCGACAACATCAATTAAGCCACCACCCACCTAGTAGATCACCACTAGCACAATCTCCATCACACTCATTCAAACCCTCAGCAACAGAACAACCAACAGGCACGCCAACTGGTTCACCCTGAAGCAGAACAATGCAAATGCAAAACCCCAACCGCCGCAGACTGATATCCCCACTCCTACCACCAACTTCCTACACTACATCCTGACTGACTGGACATCTCTCTTCACCGAAACCACAACATCCATCATAACCTCATGTTTCTACTGTGTACCTCTGACCCCAAAGGGCATCATCTGCTGCAAACGCCAGGGATCCCCACTCAGCCCCACACTGTTCAATGTCTACATGACTCCACTGGCACCCACAGCTTGCAACCATGGTCTACCCCTATGCTGGTGACATCCAGCTCATACTCCCCCTAACCGAAGACACGGACACTACCAAAGCCATGACTGACATCGCTACTGGATGTGAGCTAACTGCCTCAAACTAAACACCGGCAAAAAGCAAAGTTCTTCTCTTCGGAAGACCTCACAATGGGATGACTCCTGGTGGCCCTCCTCCGTCAGACCAGCACCTACTCCCACCACACACACTGGCAACCTCAGAACCACCCTCATCCTCAAGCTCTCCATGAGATGCAAGGTCAGCTTGGTTGCCTTCACCTGCTTAAGCACCCTCAAAATGCTCCATAAAGTCTTCATATGGATCCCAACCAACACACTAAGTACAGTCACTTAAGCCCTCAACACCAGTCGACTTGACTACGGGAATGTCCTTTATGCTGGAACCACCACCCTCCCACTCTAGCACCTCAAACAATCCAGAACGCAGCAGCAAGAATTGCCACTTTACGCTGCTCAAGCACACCTACGAAGTCCTCCACAACACAGGACCAGAATACCTGAACAACTGCCTGACCTTTCAACAGCCCACCAGAAACCTGCAGCCTGCCTCCCTGGCCCTCAACTCCATCCCCCGCATCCATCGTTCCCGAGGATATGAATTCTCCCACCTTGCAGTCAAAGCCTAGAACTTCCCCTTCCATCTCCAAACCTCTACCTCCCTTGCCTAATCCAGGAGTGGAATCAAAACCTGCCTGTTCGAGTAGCTCCACATCACGCACCACCTGGATACCCCTCAGGGTGATTAGCACCTGTTATAAGTACTGATTGATTAAATAATTTGCATGCTCTCGGGCTAGGGAGGATGCTACAGATGTAAAGCAGATCAAAGCCAATTTGTCAGCAAAGAGATCAAGGCCTAAGAAACTAGGGGGAGATTTCACACAAGATCTTCTTCCTTCTCAGGGGGGCGTGGCCAACAAGCCAAGCATGGTGGATGAGTTAGCTTGGAGCTCCCCACCAGCCCTACAATTATAAGCATATTTATTGGACGCTGGAGACCTGGGAACGTAGCAGAATCGGCCTGAAGGGGCTGAGGTTATAGAGGCTGGCCCTGGCAGCTGTGCGACCTCTGAAATGGCTGCAGTGGGCTGGATAACTCAGCAGCTGCTGGTGTGTTGTGGAGGCAAGATGGCAAACCGGGGATTGAGTTAGGAGCAGAGCCTGAGCGGCTCTGAGGTTTGGGTCCCGGGCATGGTCGGCCACCTGTGCTCTGCAGATGTACAACAGCAGTGATCACCCAGCTGCAGAGGGACTGATGTGCTGCGGTGCTGCAGCAGTGAACGAGGAGCCCGGTTAAAGTCTTGGGCTCTCCCCCCCTCCTGGATCGGGCTTTGGCAGAGAGGAGTCACAGTGGGAACCCAGCCTCCCTTTCCTGATCCAGAGCATGCTGCAGTGAGCAGCGGCTGGGGGAAGAGTCCGGATCTCCATCCTGGCCTTAGATTGAGCAACAGCAGGTGGAGGCTGGTGAAGGGCTCGAGCCCCATCCCCTGGCTCTCATTGTGCAGCCCTCCTGATTGAGTTTGCTGAAGCCAATCCCTGGTGAAAGTGCCTGGACTGCTTTGCCAATTGTTGGACTGCACTTCCCCCTGAGTGTGGTCCGGCAGTTGGGGGGCGGTTTGACACCATGGGTAAGCCCGGAGGCCGGCAGCTCAGAGTCCCGCAAGATCCAGAAGACAGTGCCCAGGAGCAGACACAGACTGTCTCAGACGATCCCATACAGCAGCAACTGAGCAAGATACTAGAAGCTATAGCTGACACAAAGGCTACCCTCGAACAGGATATAACACAATGGTGGTGGGGCTTGGGCTTCTGCTGCAAGAACAAAAGAAGCTTTCTGAGAGGGTGAAGGAAACCAAGTCCAACATCTCCGAGATAGCCCCAGCCCAAAAAACCCTGGAGCAGCAGATGTGAGCCCTCATGGACGGAGTGGGTGTTCTGGAACAGAGCGCTGAAGATGTGGAGGGACGTTATCAATGAAACAACGTCTGGCTACTGGATTTGCCAGAGGGAATCGAGGGCAAAGATATGGTGTCCTACTTAGAAGAGTAGCTGAGGAAATTGGTAGCTCCTGAGGGACTGTCACCTTTTTACACTTTTGAAAGGGCCCATAGAGTTCCGGTGAGACCCCTGGTGCCGGGGCGTCCCCTGAGGCAGGTGGTGGCTCACTTGCTCCATCTCAGAGATAGGGAGCTCCTCTTGCAGAGGGCGCATGTGGAGGGTCCCTACACTGTTGACAAGAGCAAGGTTTCCCTCTTTCCAGATTACACACTGGAAGTGCAACAGAATCGGGTCTTATTCCTGGAGGTCAAAAAGGCACTGATGGATGAGGGCTTCCAGTACTCTCTGATGTTTCCAGCCGGATTGCGGATTATGTTGGATGGCAACACCCACTTCTGTGGAAGCCCGAGTGAGGCCTGAGACTGGATTGAGGCCTACAGGTTTGGGGCCCCGCAGCCGGCGGGCCCTGCAGTTAAGTCAAAGAAGGTGGCGGAGCTAGGAAAACACTCCAGACAACGGTCCAGTCGAGGAGCCCTTAAGAGGCCAACCTCCTCGCAAACTGAAAAGGAGAGGGCTGAAGCTTTGCAGGTGGTGGCAGCACTTATGCAGGGCAAGAGCCCTACCACTGAGATGGGAGCTGGATCATAAAAGGACACCGGAGACGTTGACTCAGACACATCCCGCAGTGAGAGTCTGAAGATGCAGGTAGTGACTCCGAACACGGCTGATGAGGTCATCTGAGACTGTCTGGGCTCGGGGTGAACTTGGACCCCTACGATGCAGCTGACTAATTGGCAATGGTCTCTGGCCCTGGGTTGACATGATCTTGTGGGGCTGGTGCGTTCCAAATAGTTTGTGTGTTAAACTTCTGTTTTCTTCTGACCTCACTGTCTACCACCCGAGCCCCTTACTGGAGTAAGGCCTCACAATAGGTTATGTTCCACACACTGACCATTGTCAGGCTGTCCTGGGCTTGGGGAGATGGGGTTCTTTTGTTGATATTTTTAGTTTGGTTGCCTGCAGAGGCAAATGGTGGTGCACATATGGGGAAGCGGGCGGGGGTGGGATCCCCTTTGGGTTGTGGTGGGGTGGGTTCTGATAGAAATGGCAGGTACACCTACCACTGTGAGGTTCCTCTCGTGGAATATCCATGGCATGTGAACGATGGCCAAACGTCATAATATATTCTCTTATCTATGGTGCATAGACGTACATATTGCATTCCTCCAGGAGACCCACCTTAACAAGGAAGAGGCCGGGAGATTGCAGAAGAGGTGGCAGGGTCAGATCTTCGTGACCACCTATTCAGATTTTGCCAGGGGTGGTCTAAATGTGGGTGAAACCTGGAATCCCCCTCACTCTTGACCATGCATGGCTAGATGCAGAGGGGTGGTATGCCCTACTCATGGGAAGATTAGCAGGATGGGAGGTGACCCTTGGTAATGTTTATGCTCCCAGCCAGGACCAAGTGGGTTTCCTGGAGTCTTTTTCCACTGCCCTGGTTCAATGTTCAACAGGTTCTCTCATACTGGGGGGCGATTTCAATTGTGTGCCGGATGTTGCCATGAACCGTTGACACCTTTCCCTTCTGGGAACCCAACCACTTCGTACTGCACTAGGCTTCCAGAGTTGGATGTTCCATTGGGGTTTGGAAAACACCTGGAGACTGCAACACCCAGGGGACAGGGGGTACTCCTCCTTTTTGCCGGTCCACCAAGTCCATATTAGGCTTGATATATTTTTATGTCCTCTGGTCTTTAATGGCTCCATGTCCCACACAGAATACGTGGGGCACACCTTATCAAATAACAGTCCATTACTCATGCTACACCAACCCATAGGTCATAGTGGTGGTTCGGGGCCAGGCGTGCGGGGCACATAGGGAGATCAACCGGGAACTCATGGACCTTGAGGAGACTATTTGCTGACTGGACAGTTTGCAGGGTATGTATGACACGACCCAGGTGTCCCTACAAGAAGCGCGAACACGGTACAATGAAGCGTTGGGCAGATTGATGTGTTACAGTTATAAGGAGTAGCTAGATAAAGTGCAAAGGGAGGAAGGGAGTGTGGGTCGATTGGTAGCTCTTCTAATTAAACCAGAGTTTTGGGGTCAGCCTCTCTCGCGTATTAGCCTAGACACGGGGGAAATAGTGCATGACCCGGATGCCATCAATTACTCTTTTTTAAAATACTTCGAACAGCTGTATGAGGCTCTGACAACTGCCCCCTTGCTGGATATTCGAAACTTCCTAGCCCCTCTGTAGCTTAGGGTATTGGAGGCAGATGCTCAAGATGACCTGGGGGCCCGGTTACTATGCACAAGGTGAGAGCCGCTATAGCAGCACTAGCAGTCGGTAAGACACCATGGCCTGATGGCCTTCCAGCCGAGTTTTACCAACGGTACTCGGATATATTGCGCCCCATCTTGTTACGTTTTATACAGAGGCCTATGAGGGAGGGGGGATGCCTGAATCCACCAATTCTGCACTAATGATCCCACTTCCCAAGTCCAAGCAACCAGATGCGGGAGTGAGAGATTATTGACCACTCTCCATTCTTAACCTAGATTTAAAGATCTTGAGCAAGGTGCTGGCGGGCAGATTGCTTCCACACATGAAGTCCCTAGTCCACCTAGATCAAAACTGGTTCATTCCCTTCCGCAGTACCTCATATAACCTTAGCAGGCTATACTCTTTGCTCTACCATGCGGATGCATCAGTTCTCCAGCAGGCAGCCATGTTATCTGTCATTTTGGAGATGGGGTTTGACACAGTGAGCTGGGAGTACCTCTTTGAGGTAATACACTGCATGGGATTGTGGGATGACTGGGTGTGGTAGAAACAGTTCCTTTATGCCTCGCCAACTGCGAGAGTCAAGACGGGACGTACAATCTCCAGTCTTACATGATTTCCCGGGGGTACAGCCAGGGGTGTCCAATTCCCCCACTTTTGTTTGCCCTGGCTGTGGAACCATTTGCAGAGTGGCTTTGATTAGGTGGGAGTGGGCTGGGACTGACCTTAGGTGGGAGACTCCACCTTGTCTCGTTATATGCAGACAACCTGTTGCTGTACCTGGCGGATGAGATTGAGGGGGCCGCTGAGGCTCTGCAAATCTTGGGCAACTTTCCTCTTCTTTCCAGCCTTAGGGTCAATAAAGCTAAGACATACTTGTTCCCCATGGCCGGACCACTACCTAGACCGGAGGCCCTCTGGGCTCAGTGTACCTTTATATACCTGGGCATCCATTTCTTTCATGACCTATGTGACTTAAAAGATGGGAACATGGGGAAGATGTTGCGTTCCCTTTGCTCCTGTGTACAGTCACAGTTCTTGTGTACCTTGCAGCTGCCCATTATGGCCCAGATTCCATTATCTAAAATGGTAATGCTACCCCGGCTTCTATACTTTTTCGTATTCCTTCCGGTTCTGATGCCGAGAAGCTGGTTTTGACCCCTACACACTCTGCTGTGGCACCAAGTTTAGGGGGATGGACTCCCGAGGGTGTCTTTGCAAATCCTGCACTGCCCTATATCCGAAAGCGGGCTGGGGGTGCCAAACTTTGAATTCTATATGCTAGCCGCCCAACTGCAATGGTTGGCAAAATGGGTAGAGGGAGTAAATGAGGAAGGAACGTGCATGGTATACTCGGTATAGAGTCGGCGGTTGGCAACGGCAAAGCTCTTGCTTCTGACTACACCCATCCCCGGCTGCTCCCTGCTGCACCGCATGGCCTTTCAAGTGTGGAGGCGATCCTGCAGTGGAAGGCAACGACCTTCAAAGTATTTCCCCATGATTCATTTGCTGGGGATACCGCACGGGGACCCCAATCCATATTTACGGGTGCCCAGTTGGCCAGATGGTTGGATGCTGGACTGGAGAAGGTTGGGGACTGCTAGTTGGATACGGCGCTGATCCCTTTTGTGGGCCTGGTGGAGGATAGTGGCCTCCCCCCAGGTCCGTTCCTAACTTACGTAGCACTGATGCGCATGTTTATGTACCTGTGGGACCCCGAGGAGGAGGAACCCAATACACACCCCATCCTCCATGCTTCACTTACTCTTTGTACAGCTGGACACCTTGTGAAATGGCTGTATGTCACCCTGGTGGAGGCCTCCACTGGTCCATTAGACAGATTGAGGGTGCGTTGGAACACATTGGGGGGCAAAGTCCTCACTGATTTGGAGTGGCGCAAGGTTCTAAGATATTCAGGTTCTAGGAACACCAGACTAAAGTATATTCAATTTAATTACACGCACATGACATATATGACACCGCACTGGCTTAACGGGATATTTGGAGCGGCGGATTTGGGTGGCAGTGTTGGCTAAGATTAAATACGTGACTGGTAGAGGGCTGGCTTTAACAATCCAGACGTGTCTACTGGGCCTCTTCCCCAGACCACCCAAGCGTAAGGTTGGGAATTGATTGATTGATCTTGCGTTGGGCCTCGCAAAGCACTGGATCGTGATAGAGTGGAAATCCGTGAAGGGAACACAACTTGCAGCCTGGAATAGGGATGTCATCACATGGGCAGGAGCAGAAGGCAGGGCCCTGGCATGGGAGGAAGCAGAGGGTTGAGAAAGCTCCCAATCACAAAACAATGGAGGGAAGTACTGGCTGAATGGGAGAAGCCAGTGGGTTCTGGCAGTGAAGAGGGAGAGTCAGACCATGTGTCGCAAACAGTCAATAAGGTTCTGGTCCCTCAGCTGGGATGTCGGGAGTTTGATCTTTGGGAAGGGAGTGCATGGACTCTGGATCCCCCTGCGGATGGCTGGGTGGCCGCAAATGAGATGTCAATTGTAGGGGAGTTCCCCCCTGCACCGGACCCGTTAAAGGGTTAGCAAAGTCTTCAACCCCATTTTATGTCAATACCCCGACACATCTACATTGCACCTTTGCACCAGTTACATGTTCTTTCTTTTCTTAGTTCTCTTGTTCCTTCTACTATTTCCCCCCCTTTTTCTCTGAGGTGGTACAATATTATTGGCATAGTGTGACTTAAGCTTATAAACATGTATGCATTGGATGGTTTGAATTTGGACAACTATCCATACAATTATCACGCTATCCCTGTGTGGGTGGAGCTAGCACCCATGAACATGGACAGGAAAGGATGTTGTAAAATGTAAATTGATTTGCTGATTGTTTCTGTTCCTTCTCCTGACTGCATCTAAAATGTAGAATAATATAAAATGACAATAAAAATATCTTTAAATGAAAACTATAGCTGCTTCCTTCAACCTCACAGAATACAGTAGTAAGAGCAGCAGCATACCTGTCTGCTGTGATAATCTATGAATAACAAAGCCGTCTATAAAAGCCATAAAGCAACAACTATGAAATTGCAAAGCTTTGGCAATAAAGCAAGACAATCATGCATTACTGAATTCAATTGATCTGGTTTAGATAGGAAAATGAAAAAGAGAACATAAGAGAGTTAAAGATGGCAAAGATAGTAGGAACTAGAGATTGTTGGAAGATAGCTTCCTGACAGAGAATTTGAGGCCGACTAATAAGTACCATGCAACATCCAATCATAGCCAGAAAAAGATGTTGAAAAGTTAAGGCAGAGATAAAGAGAAGGGAAATAGTGAGAAGGAAAATGTAAATGTTAGAGCAGAGAGTGTCATAAAGATGAGAGACTCACATTGAAGAGGCGTTTTGTTGCAGCCGTTATTTTGGCAAACTTCAACTCTCAGCTGATATGAGCCTTGTCTTCCTGCACTCCTGAACATAAAGTTCTTGGTTTTCAAGGCTGAGCAATTCTTGAGAACACTGTCAATTGGGTCCAAACCCTCTGGATATGAAAAGAAGAAGACAAATAGCATTTGTATGCAATTCAGACTGACCAAAGCAACCTCAAGGCATCGCCTTCCACGGCCAAAACAACAGGTTCGTCCTGATACTGACACACAAACCTCAAGAGGAGACCAAAATATGATAGCAAATTTGTCACTGGCAGAGACTTTCCTTTTTATTATGCCACAAAATCTTTCAGGGTGAAAAGTCCTGTTCAGAGTCCTGCTCAATCGAAAATGTAATTGATCATTCAAAATACCCAAATGCACAGTTTTTTTAGAGTGTTTTGGTAACAGACATAATCATGTGCAAGACATTTTATGTGATGTGTGACACCTTTCTTTCTATTCTTATAGGTTACCTTTTTCTACCTTCTTTTCTTCTTTGAACTATGAGGTTATCCCACATCGGAGCCCCTTTGTGAAAAGTTGAAAGACAGCTCACATGCAATACTATACTCTTAGGATTCAAAGTGACTTTCTTTGTCAACCTGCTCTGTAGTTGTTGTCATCAATATTAGTATGTTTTTACAATGTCCCATAGATGAGATTGTCTGCTGATAAGTATTGGGCTGCATACTGCACAGCCCCATCTCACAAAGATGGTGCATATGATCACCAGCAGATGTCCCTGATAGGATGGCTGCCACAAATAGCAGACAGGGAACACAGGTGAAAAAAAACAGCAAAAACCTCCATTTAGTAAAGGTTTTGACACACATTTCCACCCAATTTTAAAAATCAAACAAAACTGAAACAGCATATTTAGTAATCATGAGTAAGTGCACTTCCAATTGTGCAATATAAGCTAGATGTAGTGCTTTGTTCTCTTGGTTTCTATCCAGAGCATTGGAGAAAGCAGAAACAATATGTTAAAAATAAAATTGATCCAAAATACTGCTCTCATTGGATATGGTTCAAAAGATGACAATACATCATCCACGTACTGTGATGTCCAGATGTCACTGTTGTGAAATAATAGTTTTCAGAAGCAAAATCGTGTTTTACATTGGTGAGTTCAGTTATCATATCCAATACAAGGCCACATTTTGAAAAATGCATGTTTAAATGTTGTGCACAACAATTTGTTTTCATTTAGTTTTCACAAAATCAATGAAATTCAGCTCCAGCCACAGTTTGCCTCTGTACTTGAAGTAACAACTGATGATTACAAGAATTTGACCTAAACATCAGTTTCACAGTGCATTGTACTAAGTTGCATTTCCAATGTTTCTGTAAAGTGAATATTGTTTTCTAACATATGTTTTGAGTTAGCAGCTATATTGGTTTAATGAATGAGTAACATTTTTGTGGTACCTTACTACATAAAACATGCTATGAGATTATGTTCTTTCTTTGTCATCAACATTATAAAAGATGTGCTAATTGTGAAGGTGTTGTGCCATTCTTCTGCTGTATTAGGACTCGTTATTGTTAATTTGATGATTTTTAATCAGGCTGTGATTACTTAATTTCTTTAATGCACATTGCTTTATTGCATTTATTAATTAATTTGGATTCTAATTTGAACTAAGTTTTTTGATTCCTGTAGTGATAAAGTTGACATTTGAATGAATATAATTAGAAAGGATTGAAGGCAGAAATCAGTACCTCAATGATTATAGGCACAATGCAGCAGCCACGTTGTAATGTGGAGACTAGTAATGGCTCTCAGCAAAAAAATGTTGTCAGAAAAGAGGAATCCCTCTTTTCATCTGTGAATCTCCAAAAATCGTCCTGGGGTTCCAAAAAGACCTTTTATGTGATTTGACTTTCATGAAGCAAAGAAATTATTTGTTTTTGGAGCATCCATGTTTTGTGCAGCAGATATCCACACTGTACACTACCACAGGCCAACTTCAGACCATTTATTGATACTTGCTGATGGTTGCAGAAATTCTTTGATAGGAACATGCTTTCCACATGTAAAAGTTCCTAATGCGCTATACGTCAGAATGCAAGCTTTGAGTAATATATTGATGCCAACTGTACTGGCAGCTCTCTGCATACATTGTTTATACAACAGTACTTCTCTGTTCATGGACTTTCTGCATAACCCTGTTCATCCTGGATTGTGACCCTCCAACACATTGCTGGTCAGATACACTATACTTCTCAAGACTACCATCAGCTGGTCAACCTTGTGAGAATCTTTCATCACATGTTACCTTAGGAGAGATTGGATAACCCCTTTTCAATAAAACTGCTTCCATCTACTCCTCCCAATCTGCCCCAATTCTGATCTGTTATTCCTCTGACTAGTATGCTTTTTTGTAAGCTCTGATCCTTCTGTGTCTTCCTCCAAGATCCTTCAAACTGTGCGCTGTTTAACTGAATTAAGGGCTTTCTGTCTTTCATGCATACACTCTGGATGGCCAGACTGGCCTCTCTAGAGGACATCAAAATGAGACCCAGTTTTAGCTAAACTAAAATGCAAATCTGTATAGACCTTCCCCAGAATGAGAAATCAGGAATTTGACATGAACCTATAACAGTAGACCTGTCACCTACTACAAGCCTCAGAGAAGCCTCAAAACACTTTTCGCATCCAGAGGCGGATACACCCTTTTCTAAATTAAGTGGTTGTGTTAAGAGCAAGATGAAAAGCAGTTCCCTTCTCACTGCACAATTGAAAAAAAATTGAAGATTAGTCCACAATGCACTGACGATGATAGCACTACTCAGCTCACAGAGTATGCTGACATTTCAAAAGTCTTTGCTTCCTTTTTTGAGATGCCTCTCTAAATCTGACCTGAGGAGGCTCCTGCAGTTGAAGAGGCTTTCCAACTCAATCCCAAACTACCAACTAGTTAAGTAGTGCTTAACTATTATTGAGCCTTCAAAATTATGGTTGAGGAAATTTGGAAGGCATCAATGATATGCTTTCTGGTAACGCCTCTGCAGAAGATGACACCCCAAATTCAATAAAGCAACTAAGGCTCAACTCACTCCACTACTGTACAATTTGTTTTTAAAGATATGAACAATACTGGTTCACTTGAACCTTAGCAGAATTCAACAAAGCCTTTATTTCTCTTCAACCCAACCCTGGGAAAGATCCCATGCTCTGCACCAATGTCCATCAGCTTATTAAAATGAATGCTAAATCATTAGGCAAGACTCTGGTAAACAGGCATAACCAGTGCCTTGTCCATGAATCACGCATACGTTTTGTACCTGGTGTGTACTTCCTGGATCCCTTAATGTACTCTCTCCAGATGTTTGTGACACAAGGCGGCTGACCCAGGGATAGTTGTGGCACTGTCACTAAATGCTGAGATTTCCTTGTACTGGTCGTAAGAGACTACTTATTTAGAAGTCTGGAAAAAGTGTGAATGGGCCAGGAATTTGCCTGAAAACCAAAATGGCTGTATAATTATAAGGAGAATTCTTCTGTAATTTTTTGAGATTCAAAAAGTTGCATATTGCGACGTAAGTGGTAATATTTGAACCTAGAGTATTGGTTACATTACACTAGATACATTATTGAACCAGAGTTTGGAGACAAGGTAACAATGAAAAATGGTGAGCCATTGATTTGAAATCAATACATGTCATAAGTGTAAGGTGGAAGTGAAGAACCTGATTGCAAATAAATTGCTAAATAATAATAAGATTTACCATGCAGCTGAGAACAGCTAGGCATTCTAGATAAAACACAGCTATCCTCGCAGACTGATGCACATTATGCAATAGGTAGAAAAAGATATTTTCACAGCAGGCCTGTGCCTCGGAGAGGCTGGGTGTAGTATTGACGTGGTGCAGTTGAGTGATCCCCACCTAGAGCTTAGCAATAAGGGAGGCTGATATGGTGTAGAAATAGGCTGACATGTGACTGACTCTGCACCAGCCCTACAATTATTTCAGCTGCCCTGATCTGAAGTATAAACTTCACATTCCTGCATGTTGCCTGTTCACCTCTGATTAGTCACCTGGTCATTTCTCCAAGAGCTAACTGTAAGTGCGTAGGCCACATTTCTGACACTAAACAAGCTCCATCTTTTATTAATCACACATGCATAGGCTTCATCTTAACTAACAACTAAAATGGCATTTTGTGGAGCCCATCTACTGACAGCATGGAAGGCAAGGGGCTGAGATATGATGCTTTCCTTGGCAGTGTTCCTCGAGGTTGCTCCTGGACTCGGAAGCATATGCTGTTTTCCTCATGGTATTGATTGTACCAGGATGGTGTTGTTATGCATTTAATGAATGCACAACTGTCTTCCTTGCTTAAGAACCAAGCTGTTGGGTATTTTTTCACTGCTGGGAAAAGGTGTATCTATCTGTTCATAGAGTGTATGTGTAAGACATTGCGTGAGCATCAGCTCGGAGTGCGTCATTCAGCTGAATGAACTTCGCTCTCAAAGAACAATGTGTGGCATCTTAAGGTTCTACATCTGTTGCCAGGTGCTTAAGAATGTTATGATGTGAACAGCATGTTATGAGGTGAACAGCTGGTGGGGCAGTTGAAGCCTGGCTTTCATCCTTGCAACAGGTCTGATGTGGATGGGATCTATTTCATGGAATAAACTCATTACCTTCTTAACAAAGCCGAGTCACCTGATTCTTACATTTGGCGACAGAGGATGGCTTCACCCTAATGGAAGGATCCCAACACTACTTTTATTCATGAATGAAGTTTACAACAAGATTCTCTACTTTCTACAGATGAGAGGTACTGTTTTTCATTCATTTATTACCTTGGATTTTACAATATATTTCATCTAACAAAGACAAGGAAATATCCCTACCGATTTTGTCATTTTCTGACTTAACCTAGCACTTTCAACTGATTTAATATAGGGCTTTGGTTAGTGAAACTAGCGCCTTACATCTAATTGTTTTGCGCTTTCTTTGGAGCAATTTGTCCGGGAATTTACTCTCAATTTTTCAATCTGTCTGCTGCTATTTAAAGACTGTATGCGTGGCGCTGTTTCGTAATCAGGTTGGTTTCGCACGGACACACTCTGCCATTTGCTTTGCATGCAGCTCGAGTTTTATTGAGGAGTGTTTCTACAGCGCACCTAGTTGTGATAACTATCCTAACAGACTTGTAATTCTCATTTGCCCTTCATCTTCGAGGCATCATTTGAATTTACTGAACGTCCGCTCACCTGCCTGTGCTCACACTCGAGCCATCATTCTCTGTGCAAAAGCTCCATTTCTCATGCGTCATCCACTCTGCCTTCACTCACGGTGCCGCTCTGCCCTTCCGAGGAGTTCTCTGAAGTGTCTCATCATCACGTTTGTGACGTCAGTGTCTTATCGTGTCTTCTCATCACGTTCCTGACGTATTGCTGGCAGCCATCTTTCGCGTTACCAAGCAACGCTCGGAAGCATCAGATACTTGTTTTTTTTACTAACATTCCAGGCAGTCAATATCGCGTCTTCACGCAAACGCAAGGACAAGCGTTACAGGGCGAATTTAAACTGCTGACATTACATCGTTGGAGCACAATCTCAGCAAATTTGTCATTGTGTATCTTTTCAGTGATACACACACTTGACTTTTCATCTTCGCTGCCCCCAGGTAATTAATGGTGTGTCGTAACAGTGGCACACACACTTTGTTAAGACTACAAATATACAACAGTAACACACACACTCTTGTGTGTCATAATTTACGCTACTGTGACACACGCACTTTTAAGACTTTATGCAAATGCATTCTATTGTACAGTGACACACACACTTAGTTTACATTTTGTGTGTCAAACAGTGAATTTAAGGAGAAGTGTGTTACCATATATATATATATACTCTTACATGCACTATGTTATTGTGATACACCTACTCCATAACTTGGTGTTTATATTTATTTTTTAACTTGCACTTTCTTCAAAGTTTTAGATTTCATTGCACATTTGTAAAAAAAAAACATATTTTATTTTACAAATATGCAAAATGTGACTGCACCTCTGTTCTTTTTGTCAGCACCCGGAGATCCACCTATTAAGTGACAAAAATGGCGGAAAGTGTTTGAGAGATACACAAGGCTGTGCGGATCTTCTTTAAGTGCAGAAAGGAAACAGCTTTGCTCTTGCACTGTTTGGGATCAGAAGGTCAGGAAGTTTTTGACCATCTTCCTGACCTTGATGATCGTGATCTTAATGAATACGAAATTTGTATTGCCAAATTGGACAAACACCACCTACCCAAGGTCAGTACTATCCTTGAGAGTTTTCATTTTGGCCCGAGGACTCAAATGGAGGATGAGAGTATTGAAAACTATGTGACATCCCTTAGAAAGTTAGCCTCATCATGTAAATTTGCAGCAACTCTGGATGAGAGAATAGGAGTTCAGTTCATGTTGGGTTGCAGCATTGAACGAGTCAGGGAAGAGTTGTGGCAAAAAGATGAGCCAACTTTAGAGGATGTTATAGTAATTGCGAAAAGAATTGAACATTCCCTGAAATGTGTCGATGTTATAAAGAAAAATGGCGAAAGTAAAGAGAAAAGCTCTATTCAGGTCATTCAGACTATTCCTAAAGAAAGTGTAAGCCATAAAGAAATCAAAAAGAAGGGAGTCTCTAAGGAAACTCCTAACAAGTTTGATTTTTCACAAGTGAAATGTTTCCGTTGCGGCAAAATGAGTCATTTCGCTAATGACAGACAGTGTCCAGGATGGAAGGCCATATGCAGTAAATGTAAGAGAAAGGGGCAATTCTCTGTTATGTGTAAAGGTAAGAATTACAAAGGGAAAATTAGCAAAATTTATTATGATGTTGATGACATATATGAATGCAAGGAAGAGGTGGATTGTGGTCAAATTCAGGTACAGGTGATCCAAAATGGGGAAGGTAAGAACTGTCCCTCTGATGAAATTCTAGTCGATGGAAAACCTACTAAGGTTCTTTTCGACTCAGGTACTAAGATCACCCTAATCTCGAAAGAGTTTTACATTAAACATATGAAAGATAAAACTAAGGTTTTTCGCCCTGATATAAAACCATTTGCATATGGCGGTGAACCCATCAAGCTGTTTGGTTATTTCTGGGGTTTGATTGATTATAAAAACAGGTTGACAAACACAAAAATGTATATTTCACAAAAAAGTGACAGCATATTGAGTTGGCTTCACCAAAGGGATCTTGGCGTAATGCTGGATCCGAATTCTTCACCTCCTATTTTATTGAAAGAGAACTTTAATTCCAACTCTATTTTTGTCATTGACCAAAATTCAAGCAAAGAATTTTCAGTTATGTTGACAAATACGTTTCCGAATGTCTTTTCTGATAAGTTAGGTTGTCTCAAAGATTACGTTCATCACATTTGCTTGTTTGATGATGCTAAACCTGTCTGCTGCAAGGTTCGCAACATACCTGTTGTGGTCAGACAGAAAGTCAAAGCTGAATTAGAGCGACTTAAAGAAAAGGCATTATTGAGGATGTAGAGGCAACTCAATGGGTTGCTCCGGTGGTGACTGCAAAAAAGGGGATGGGTCTCTTCGTCTATGTGTGGACCTTCGAGATTTGAATAAAAATGTGGTGGTGGACCGATAACCACTACCAAAAATCAATGATATGTTAATGTTGTTGAAAGGAGCGAAGGTTTTTAGTACCATAGATTGTAGTGGAGACGGAGTTCATTGTACACACATTGCTATGTTAGTATAAGTGTCTAAGGTTTAAAATGCCATCTTGTTACTTTTGCTGCTTTTGCACACGACACTGCAGGTAGCTGTTATTATAAGAAAAACTGCTTGCTTGCTTTTTCTTCACATGAGAACGGTCTGTTGTTCACATCCCTAGACGTGCACCGCGACCTTAGTCTGAACACTGTGTGCAGAAGCCGTCAAAGTAAAATAACAATATATGCTTTTGAATTCATGTTGATCAGCCCACGCTCTAGCCATAACATGCACACAGGTGTAAATATCTGAAACTCTGGTGCCTTTAATATTGCATTTGCATGCATGATTTAGACACTTTGGAGAAGACCTTTTCCAGACACAGAGCAGAGCTGATCCTGTGATGTGATTCACTTAAGCTGATATTTACGGTATGGGGTTCCCCATTCAAACCTAGAGACCTTCTATTAGTTTCATAATGCTAGCTTACTTGTGAAGGGAGGGTGGCTTTATTCCATTATCATTTATAACATGATTTTTCTCTTCATTTTCTAATTTTCAGATTGATTATGTTAGCCAAAGTACTGCATCTTAAGGCACGTAGTTAAAAATAAACATTTTAAACTTTATCGTGTCTCTGATTACTCTTGTTGTAGACTGATATGAGAATAATAACGAAAAGGTGTTTCTGATTCCCACCATTCAAGAGTAATCTAAGTCGCTTGTTCTGGGTTGTCTAATCATTGGTAGCTTCGAGATGATACGGAGAACGAATGAGACACTGATGCTAGTCGCATAGGAGTTCTGGGTACTGAGGTGAGTTTTTGGTACACCGCAATTCACTGAGGTCCTGGTTTCCTGCGCATAGTTCTGTGTATGAGCAGAATCCCTGCAAAAAGATCTGAGGTCCGCATACCACCAAATTAGATTAGATGAAGAGTCTAAAGACTTAACAGCATTTGTTACCCCTTTTGGTACATATCGCTTTGCAAGGCTTCCTTTTGGTCTAGTTCAGCGGCCTCCGTTTTTCAACGAGCTCTAGAAAATGTTCTAACAGGTCTTACGGGCGTTAGAGTTTATCAGGATGACATTCTGATTTTTGGAACAAATAAATGAGAACATGATGAGAGACATTTGAAGGTATTGAGCAGGTTAAATTACTTCAGGTTGACTGTGAAAATTAATAAATGCAAGTTCAGAAGAAGCTTAACAAAGCTGAGTCACCTGATTCTTACACAATGCTAATGAATTTTAGAAAAGAACTGAGCATAGACATGATACCATGAGAATCCCTTTAACTATCTGGCACCTACCACGGTTGTACTCAAGAATTGCAGTCTCACAGGCTTTAACAGTCGGGCCGCATGTCGTCAGCACACCAGAGCAGTCCTTACTTTCTAGGTTCATGCAGACTTCACACTTAATAGCATTTCCTAAAAAATATAATAATAATAACATACAATAATAATCATAATAATACTACTAATATTAACATTAATAATAATAATAACAATAATAACAATAATTATATATAAAATGGACTTTGACAAAAGGTTTCCATCAAGTATCCCAGTGTTTGAGTCATATCTTAAAAAGGATTTATAACCTCTCAGGACTCTTTGTCAGGTGGACCAGGATTTAAAGGTACAACCTGTGCCCAATCCCTGCTGGTCTTTCACTTTATTCACTGTCTTCTTTATATTTTGTTTCATGGGGTGGTTAAGGCTGAATCTTTCCCTTGGAAGGTGTCTGTCTGGATTGTTATGTTGCATGGCTGAGGTATGTGAAAGACACAATAGTGCAACAAGACCTGGGGAGGGTAAAATGTGAGATATGGTAAAGGAGGGCAAACTCTCCACCACACTACTAGCCTGCTTACTGTCCTGCACACCTCTTTACCACAACAGGTTTGCCCCCCCGAGAGCTATGATAACCAGTGGTGTTAGAAAGTAATGATATGCTAGGTATTGCTCAGATAGGAGGTGCTACATGAAGATAGAAGACTTTTCAGGAGCTTTTTTTTATTTAGCAAATAGGGTTCACCTTAGTGTACATCCTATGAAAGTGAACATGTGATCCACTCCCTGTGCTGTGATGGTAGGAGACAAAGAACAGATAGTTCAGTTTCTATGGATGTAAGTGGTGTTTGTTCTGCTACTTTGGGGAGAGGAGCAGAACAATGCACATCTCGTGTGACCTGCACCAGGCATTGCTTTCCCACTGCTGTGTTAGCACCACTTCCTATAGGGAAGATTGGCCCATGGGAGCAAATTTCAAAGAACAATGGGCTGCACCTGACACCACTGCGCTGGGGTGTGTGAATGCTGAATGGGCATTACCAAGGCCACTACATGGCATTTGTATTTAGTTCCTTAGTGCCCAGGGCTTCACTTCCCCCTACCTTTTGAGTAAGGGAAATGGAGGAGGAAGGTGGGTAGCATGGCAGTGTGACGGGCTTAGATAAGATTATTAGCTAAAAATAAACTATTTTTAGGACATTATAAAACATAACAGTGCAGAATGCCTCTGTTCTTTTGAACAGTCACATAACAGGTGTATTTATAAAGCACATGTCCACCCCTTGTAGTGCTTTGGTACTGATTAACAAGTGTTTATTGTTACCTGACTTGATGGTGCTCATTTATCGACCTCGGAAGAATTAATTTAATTCACTAGTGGCCTCTAATTAATTTCTTACCATCTTACCATTTTCCCCACACATCTTTAGCAAAGGAAGCAAACAAGAGAACATATTATTATCACCTTCTTTCCAAAGATCCCCTGGTCCACAGTGCCTATAACTGTCCAGCATCCTCCAGTCCTCAAAGCTCCCCAAACTTGCCTCAACATGTCTCTAGAGCTCATGAAACATCTCCAATGCCCTTCAGTGCCCACAGGCACCCCCCCGAGCTAATTTATACTTCTAAAACTCTACATCCATCCTGCAAGTGGTGTTTTCACTGGAGATAGTGGAACTCACTGACTTAGAGAAGCAAAGTGCTGGACCTGGATTACCCAGGAATTCGAATTCTATGACTGAGTAGGAAGTCCAAAGTTGCTGCAGATTCAGATCGGAGGTGAGAAGTGAAACAAGGAGGGAAGAACATGGAGCGTGGAGCACAGAGCTTCTTGCAGACCACAGCTTGATCTCTACGCTTAGGCCTGCAACCTACCTCGGCCATGCTGGGGATAGCTAGACTGCCTGACTGAACACTGGAATAGGATTCGGCATGTAGCTCTGTTTTCTATCACACGTCCTCACTATACTCCCCTTTCTCCTGCATGCCACATGCCTGTGCTGTCCCCTGCCCCAGTCTTGCTTGCCTCCACCAACAAGGACAGATTGGGGCAAAACAGGTACCGGATCCAAGGCATAAGTTGAGAGGCACACACCGAAGCACCAGAAGCTGGCCCCATTTCAGTTTACTTTAGCTCTCACAAGGCCTTCTGGTCCTGAATTAGACCCGCATCAGTTTTTCATTCTTCTGGGCGATGACCTTGCAGGGCAGGCTACAGAGAGACATTATGGAGTAGCAAGGGCTAGCAGTCAGTCTGTGGCCAAAGCCAACCAGCAGGGTGGGTAGGCCTAGAAACCTGCAACTTGGTTGAGCCCTAAGTGTGCGGAAGTGGCCTGATTAGGATCAAGTTTAGCTTGTGACCTGGGTGAGCTCCAATCCACCTGCATCACGCTAGCCCAGCCTAGGCTTCCATTATTCATTGACTATTCCTACTGACTCTATGGGCCTGATTTAGAACTCGGCGGACAGGTTACACTGTCACAGCATTGACAGATATCCCGTCCTTCAAGATTTAATTCCCATTATATCCTATGGGATTAATATTTTGGCGGACGGGACATCCGTCATCGTTATGATAGAGTAACCCATCCCCTGAGTTCTAAATAAGGCTCTATGTTTTCGAAGCCCACGTAAGATTGCCTTGACATGAGTAATGTGTTCTTCTTAGAGATTGGAATAGATCCGGATTTCATCTACATAGACAACTGCACACTAATCAATAATTTCCCTTAGGGCCTCATTGATAAAATACAGAAAGGCTTTGGATGCATTTCAGAGCCCAAAAGGAAGGGCATGATGAGGTATTCATACAAGCCAAATTTGGTAGAGGAATGTGTCTTCCACTGATAACCCTATGGAATCTTACAAGATGTGTTCTTAACTCAGGTGGCATCTGTCTTTTTATGGTGTTTTAGGAGCACACATACCCCCTCCGACCATGTGTGCTTTATTGGAGTAATTTCCCTTGACTCTTGTAATGTCGCTGCACCTATGCATGGGATTGATGAAGAGTTTCTTGCCTGAGCATTTGCCTGCCAGGTATGTAGCCTCACACATGTGACCCATCAATCAGCAATTCCGGGTCTTTGTCTCAGGGCCTGCTTGACTACTTATTTGTGAGTTGAGGTTGATGTGGAGTTCACAACGGGCAATTCTGTTAATAAGGATGAGATTTCATTTTCATTGATGAATGAATCGATTTCCAAGTTAGAAGTATTCGTTGAGCAATCCAGACTAGTACTAGTCTCTAATTCCCATATGGCTGCTTCATCGATCTGAAGTGATAGAGATTTTAACCAACAATGTTTCATGCAAAACTGGGACTGCAAAGAAATCACCTGGGTAACCCAATCCATGGTGGGTTTGTGTTTCTGGAGCCATGAAATGCCTAGTATTGCCTTGAGTTTGGGTGCATGGATTAGATTAAACTAGATCTTTGTGGTTTTAGTAATGGGGTCTGAAGCAATGCACTGCCATCAATAGTTTTAACCAATTCGGAACTTGTTTTCTGGAGAAGTGGTATGCCTGACTTTTAAGCAGCAGCAATGTCCATAAAATTCCTGGTGGCTCCAGATTGTACAAGAAGCTGAAGTGGAATTAAGATATTATCCTGATCCCATCGCACCTGTGCTGAGATATACAGGTGTCTGTAATAATTTAGAGAACTAGTTTCGGCCAAAGAATGGGAGACATTTGGATGATTCGCAGCTGAATAACTAGTCTCCACCTTCGTCGGGTGATCTAGTTTCTCCCCTGATTTTGCATTACCTGCTCTGGACATTTCTTCCCTAACGTCCTTTCTTTTAGGTTTGATCATACAGTCTTTTAGAAAGTGGCACTTTTTGCCACAATACAGACAGAGTTTCTGGTCATGTCTCTGTTCTCGCTCTTCTTTTTAGAGAGGACCGCTGATACTGCCTATATGCATGGGTTCACTCTCATCTATTGTCTTAACTGTATCATGGTTTTTAACCCTAATCACAACTATTGTGCTATCTGAGCGGCCCCTATTACTGTGCCATTCAGCAAGACAGCAATCTGATTATGACTAAGTCGATCAATTACTTTCAGGTGTCAGGAAGTTTCACCACTTGAGTCAAGAGATCCTTTAACTCATCTTTTAACCCCCTGTAGAATAAAAACTCAGTTTCTTCCTCTGTCCACTCAGATTTAGCCACCAGCCTGTTAAAGGCAGTTATGTATGCAAGAAGGTCCTTGTGTCCTTGTTTCCTTGTTGCAAATTGAGAAGTTCAGTTAAAATCGACTGCATGAAGGTGTGCCTATCAAAATGCGTTTTCATTTCTGCTTTGAAGACCTAGTAGTTACATAACATTGGGTCATCCCGTTCTACTAATGGAATGGACCAAGAGGCCACAGTACCTGCCATGCAAGAAAACACAAAGACAACCTTAGATTGGTCAGCCGACATACAAAATTGAATTGACATTGATTTAAAAATATCACACATTTGGCAGAATCCCTGCAAAATGCTTTGGAGGGGATATGGGTACTGTGCGTGGAGTGGTTACCTGAATAACTAGAGCATGCCCTGACTCCTGTACCTGAGCAGAACTAGCAGTGGAGTGAGTCAGGCCAGGAGAACCCAGAGCTGGATTGAACTTGGTTCCAAAAGGCATGTTATAAGATGATATTGTGACAGGTTTTGCATTTCACGCTGTAGGTTGCATAACATATTGGCCAAATCAGACAAGGAAATTTCCTGCAACTCCATTGTGTCCGAGTGGGAATTTAAACATAAGCTTGCTGTGCTGTCTAGCACTGACCTGTTTATCCCACGGAAACACAACGGCAACTCAGGTTGCTATTGCCAAATCGACCTGGGCACCCGAAACCTATGCACGAGCTCTACGTGACTAGCACAAGGATGAACTGGGGGAAAGTGGTTTGTATGATTGTGCACTGGCTGCACTCTGGGTGGTCGCTGAGGCACTTACTGGGATGTTGATGACGACTGGATACCTTCTGTAATAGGAATGGTTGGTTATGAAACTACTTCTACCATTTTATGTACATACTAAGGGCAGATGGTTACATCTATAGGTGACTGCGGTAATCACCTTTCTTGCTTTTACTGCTCCCTCTCTCCCTAGACAGTTACAGGAATGCACTAAGATAGACCCTGCAACAGAGGGAGTCCTTACCTAGCTCGGGCCCCACAATACGCAACCCAACCTCCCACTCTAATGCTGGCACCTACAGACGTTGCAGGAAGATGGTGGCATTCTTGGCATTCTAAATACGTGGGTGGTTAGTTCAGTAAGGTCTCATACGACAATACAAATTACAATACACACACAGTATTCAACATTGGCATACAATGTTAGGAACTCCAGTGTTAATTAGGCACACCGGGGTTTGTTTAATTTCTCAGTATTATACCACCAATATCACATAACTGAGCTGGGTGCAGGGTTACACACTTGCAGTGTTATCTATATTACTGGTTTGGGCAAGCTTTATACATCAAGCGCTAAAAGCCGGATGTGCTATAAGTCTAAGGGCCAGAATGATGCATCAAAACATTGTTTTGCGATTCCCTAATTATGAATCTTTGCGATTTGTAATTAGGGAATCGCAAAACTGCATGCATAAAAGTGAGCAGTTACCTTTCTGCGAATCCTAGGGGGGGTCAAATTACCTTCCTCATCAATATTAATGAGGTAGGTCGCAATTTGTGACCCCCCTAGGAATCTCAAAAATCACAGGGATGGTGGCCTGTTGAGATCACCAGACCACCTGTCTGTGATTACATTTAAATAAAGCAGTCATTTTTAAGGCATTGCCTATGCAGCGCGCTTGCGCTGCTAGGGGACCTCTTGTAATCAATTCGCTTTTTCTGTGAAAAACTTTCACGCGTTGCATTGCTTTCAACAGCAACGCGTGCACCTTTGACGATTCCTTTGCAGGAGTGAGCTTTGGATGGTGCCCCTGCTTGCTCCCGCAAGAGAAACACTCTGTGTGCTCTCGGCCACACTCCCCCCACCCCTCCACCCTCAGCGTGTACAGGCGTGCAGGGTTTAGCACGAGGCGCGCACGCTTGTGTTCTTTTCTTAAAGAGAGCCTTTATCTCAGCAATTTCAAGTAATATTTTTCTCACCCTCACAGCTCGTTGCCACTCAGCGGCCCTTCTTTTTCCAATATTCCAGCTATAATACTGCTCCACAGACTTTGCACAGAATGGTCCGGCATCTTCACTTTTTTCAGTTAATAAGGGATCTTCTTCACTACTGTTGTTAAAAGTTCTTGACTGTTGTCTATATATTCAATGCTGATGCAGTAATTCTTTAACCCCTTCGCTGCCAGGCCTTTTCCCCCTGCTGTGCCACGCCCTTTTTTGGCTATTTGGGGTAGTGCGCGCTGAGGCCCCTGTAACTTTTTGACCACATAAGGTATCCACGCCAAATTTGCGTCCTTTTCTTCCAACATCATGGGGATTCTGAAGGTACTCAGGGTTTGTAGATTCCCCTGGAGGGGTCACAGAAATGAGCCAAAATATAGCAAAATTTACTTTTTTGGGGGGAAAATGGGAAAAACGGGCTGCAAATGAAAGCATCAGGGTTTTTCCCTGCAAGTGTTAATCAAAAAAGGGTTTGTGGGGCTGAAATCACCATTTTCTCAGATTTTAGGGGATACCAGACTTTTGTCAGAAACCCAACATTTTTTACACAGTTTTGGCATTTTTCTGGGACATAGCCTATTTTTGCTATTTTTTGTGCTTTCCAGTTAATGGTAGAAATGGGTACAAAAGCAATAATGGATCCTGGAAAGCTATACATTTTAGAGAAGTAGACAAAATTCTGAATTCAGAAATGGGTCATTTGTGTAGATCCATCAAGGTTTCTTTATAGAAACTAACAGTTAAATATAGGATAAATTGAAAATTTGTTGAAAAAAAGCGACTTTTGTGTCAACGTTTTCACCTGTAACTTCTTCTAATTGTGACAACTCTTTGAAAGCAATGTACCGTTACATCCGCTGGACATTACTGGTTGTGGGGATATATAGGACTTGTAGGTTCACCAAGAACCCGACGAACCCAGAGCCAAAAACTGAGCAGCAACTTGCAATTGTTTTTTATTATGTACCGGGTATATAGTAATTATTCTGTAAACATGTGTACATGGAAAAATCGGTATGAAAGACACCTATGTATTTCTGAAATGGGAACAAAATATAGAGTTTAGAAACAGTAGATATTTGCACATTTCCGAATTTGGGAATACTCATACTAGCATGAGAATTATCAGTCATTTTTTAGAATGACTTCTTTTTTACACAATGTCTTTCATTTGGAAGGCAGAAATGCATCGAAAGTCAATAGGTAATAACAGTTCCTTTACAAATCTGAATTACCCTAAGTCTCCCGATAAAAATGGTACCTCACTTGTAGGGGTAGGCATAGTGCCCACGACAGGAAAGGGGTCAAAACCCAACGTGAACACACCACATTTTCACAATGCAAAATTACCCGTTTTTAGCAAAGTGCCTAGCTGTAGTTTGTTAACCCTAGCTCTGCCGGCACCTAGGGAAACCTAGCAAACCTATACATTTTTGAAAACTAAACACCCAGGGGAATCCAGGATGGGGTGACTTGACTGCCTCCCACCAGGTTCTGTTACCCAGAATCCCTTGCCAACCTCAAAAATTGCCAAAAAAACCACTTTTTCCCCACATTTCTCTGGTGGAAAGTTCTGGAATCTGCATGGATCCACAAATTTCCACAAACCCCGCATTCCCCAAAGTCTTCCGAGAAAAATGGTACCTCACTTGTGTGGGTCAGTCTAGTGCCCGCAACAGGAAACGGCGCAAAACGCAACATGGACACACCTCAATTTCGCTGTGAAAAATGACCCTTTTTTGGCAAAGTGCCTAGCTGTAGTTTTTGAACCATAGCTCTGCCGGCACCTAGAGAAACCTAGCAAACCTATACATTTTTGAAAACTAGACACCCAGGGGAATCCAGGATGGGGTGACTTGACTGCCTCCCACCAGGTTCTGTTACCCAAAATCCCTTGTAAACCTAACAAATTGCCAAAAAAAACACATTTTCTCAACATTTCTCTGGTGGAGAGTTCTGGAATCTGCGTGGATCCACAAATTTCCACCCACCCCGCAATCCCCAAAGTCTTCCGAGAAAAATGGTACCTCACTTGTGTGGGTCAGCCTAGTGCCCGCGACAGGAAACGGCGCAAAACGCAACGTAGAAACACCTCAATTTCGCTGTGAAAAATGACCCTTTTTTGGCAAAGTGCCTAGCTGTAGTTTTTTAACCATAGCTCTGCCAGCACCTAGGGAAACCTAGAAAACCTATACATGTTTTAAAACTAGACACCCGGGGGATTCCAGGGAGGTATGGCTTGTGTGGATCCCCCAATGTTTCCTTACCCAGAATGCCCTGCAGACCTCAAATTTTGCTGAAAAAATCACCTTTTTCACTTTGTGTGGGAAAGTTGTGGCATCACCGGGCTGACACAAATTTCCGACCACCCAGCATTCCCTCGGGTCTCCCGATAAAAACGGTGCCTCACTCGTGTGGGAGGCCCAAGTACCCGCGACAGGCAAGGGCCCAAAACGTATTGAGGCGACATGAAAATTGCCTACCTCAAAACGACCTGGTATTGCAAGGGGGGTCACCTGGGTTTTTGGCCCGGTGCTCGGCGGCAACCTATGGGAACCTACCAAACCCACACATTTCTTAAAACTAGACACCCGGGGGATTCCAGGGAGGTATGGTTTGCGTGGATCCCCCAACGTTTCCTTACCCAGAATGCCCTGCAAACCTCAAATTTAGCTAAAAAATTCACCTTTTTCACACATTTTTGTGTGGGAAAGTTGTGGCATCACCGGGCTGACACAAATTTCCTACCACCCAGCGTTCCCCCGGGTCTCCTGATCAAAATGGTGTCTCACTCGTGTGGGAGGCCTAAGGACCCACCACGGGCAAGGGCCGAAAACGTAGTTAGGCGCACTACGTTTAGGACCCTTGCCTGTTGAGGCGCACTACGTTTTGGACCCTTGCCTGTCGCTCCAATACCTCTGGGTCGATTTGGAGCTATATAAAAACTCCCACACAAAAAAAGAAGCCACAGTGCCTCTCTTGGAAAGGCGCTTTAGGAATCCAGTCATCAAACGCGTGAAATGTTCGTATAAGTACCCCGTTCAAATAAATACTTTTCTTGGGGTACACAGTTCATAACTTAACCCCTTCAGTGCCCATGACGAGATGGTCTCGTCATGGGCCGCGGTTGAGCTGTGCCCATGACGAGACCATCTCGTCATGAACCCCGCCCGCTAATGAAACGCCCGGCACAGGGCGTGGAAAGGGCGGGGCACTGAAGAGGTTAAACATCAGTTTGCCTGAATAGTGTAAAAGATTTGTTTTTGACAAAGGAATACTTGTTTCAACCCTGTTTTAATTACCTTTAGATATGTAAGGGTTTAGTACTTCTGCAGACAACCATTTATCTTGCTCCATCAGTTAGAGATAATAACAACATCTCGGCAAAATTGTCACCACTTTTATGCCTGAATTCTGTAATCAACAGGTGAAATACAGGATGCTAACTGTTGTGAAGCGCCAGGGGCTGGATTGTAACCATTTGTAAGATTTTAGGCGATATTTATGTGTTTGAGCTAGAACCACACCTTTTAATGACATTTGCAAATTATGCAGCATGTGTTTATATTTGACAAGCGTGGCAAGCCCATAATACAGCAATAAAATACCACAGCATAAAGATGCAAGTATTGGCATAGCCAATAGGTTTCGCCTTTGGGACCTTATAAGTGTTTCGTTATGCAACACAATATCCTTGGTGCAACAACATTAACTGTTGCATGGCTATGCTTGTTTGGTAACGCAGCCCGTTTTCCTTAAAGGAAAACGAGATGCTTTACAAAAAGATAAATGAGAAGCTTTATTTAAATTTTTTAAGAGCAGGCAGTAGTTCGTGGGACCACTGCCTCCTCTTAAAAATGATTTTTACAAACATTCATTAAGGGGAAGGGGTCTCTTGGGGACCCCCTTCCATTTGCGAATGTCTTACCACCTACTTGAAGTAGGAGGTAATATGCAAATGTTTTGCGACCACATTCACGGTCACAAAACATTCATGCATACTGTTAGGATTTGCTATTTGGAAGGGACGCCCTAAACACACCCCTTCCAAATAACGAATCGCAAACCCATTTTGCAAATCGGTAACAGGTTACTGGATCTCAAAATTGGGTTTGATGCACTGCAAAAGCATTTTGTGCGATAGCAAACGGGACGATTTTTGCGAGGAGGAAAATTCTTGATGCATCTGGTCCTACAACACTTTGCACACCCGAGCGCCATGGTCTTATGCTACAGAAATCACGGTTATGCCCACGATACACAATTTACTGTTATGCTCACAGTGCATACACAGAATGCGGGTAACGCGGAGTGCAGCAGTATATAACATCAGTGTATCACACAAGAACAATGTGGTCTGAGCAGTGCTGCAGCACTTAAAAGTGGTCTCAACTTGATCGTCAAGATGACGTGCTAGAATTAAATCAGCGCCCCTGTGAGGGCAGGGTGTTATCGCTACTCGATGGGCTAACGCTGATCTGGTTTTCTTTCCACTCTGCTTTTCTCCAAATGTGTTGTCGTTGAACAGAGAGGTGTCAAAAGAGAATCCTGACACTGCATTTCAGAAGGGGAAACCGACTCTTTAAAGTCACGGGAGCTGGAACCTCTGTTCTGCTGAGTTCGCGATATTCATCAGACAGCACGCATGTGTACCAAAACAGGCATGGCTTATATAGCTGTAGCTGCCAGCCACTCCCTCAGAGACCTTGCCCAAACCTGTACAACAAGCATAAGCAAAGTTAACGCCCCACAGTGAACACAAGCTGGGCACTGTAATGTACATACGCTTGGGGCATAAATAAACCTGGGGCAAGGCAAATATATGTTGGCCGAAGTGCACAGTGGAATGGCGACAGTAATTAACATTGGGCACTGAGCAGGAGGGTTTTATGACTGTAGGTACCGGGTGCTGATAGTAGGTGAACTAATCTTGTGCACACATGTTATGTTATGTTATGTTATTTTATGTTATGTTATATTAATTTATTATGCGCACAGCTACTCCAGCCAAGGAGCGTCCCGGGGCAGAGACAAGGAGAAACATAACACAACAGGAAAAGAAAAAACCTAAAATGAACAGCTAAAACAAAAAAGTTTTAATAGCTCTCCGGAAAGACAGCAGATCATCTAACTGACGGACTTCAACTGGGAGGGTGTTCCAAATTAGTGCAGCTTTCACGCTGAAGGAACGGCCCCCCATCCGACTGAGTCTAAATCTGGGGACCACAGCAAGGGCCTGGCCCTGAGATTGAAGACTACGGGTGGGGACATAGAAAGAGATACAATTGGACAAGATTTCAGGGCCTATACCTCTTAAAATTTTAAAGGCCAAACAAAGGACCTTAAAAAGAATACGCTTCCTTACAGGGAGCCAATGCAGGGAGCGGAGGACATTCGCCACCGGGCAAAATCTGGGTAGGCCAACAATGGCTCTAGCCGCAGCATTCTGAACCCGCTGTAGGCGAGTTAACTCAGCCTGGTTAGCCCCAGCCAGAAGAGAGCTAGCGTAGTCCAGACGAGAGATGATAGTTGCCTGGACTACAAGCTGTCTGGTTGGGGCATCGAAATATTTAAGAACTGGTCTAAGTCCTCTTAACAGACCAAAACAACAGGCTGCAGTTTTTTTGGTATGCCCTATAAAGGTAAGGCCAACGTCCAACCAGACCCCCAGATTGTGCATCATGCGCATTCAGGAGTGTTAGTTGGTTCGCAGGCTCAACAAACGCATATGCAACTACAACCAGTACCACTGCTAATTGTAATCGGAATGGAAAATATGGACCAACCCAGCAGCAGCTCAGCCAGAGCTCCCAACTTGGACATGGGTGCCAAAGGCACGAAGAGCCTAACTCCCTCCATTTAGTCAAAAATACATTCTAAATTCAACTTCTTGAAGGATCCAAGTTCTGCCCTTCCTCAAGCAATGGCAGTATCCTGGGCAAACAGTCACCTCTGAAACCTCAGACAACAGCCAGCCAAGAGATATGGACCCCTGGCCTGTCACTCAGCTACTCTCTCACTGAAGACCTGATGCTCTGCTGAGAACTGAGCCAGGCTTTAGCTCATCCATCAATCAATAACGTTTTTTATATGTCAAGGCTACTCATCCGTTCGGCGCTGGGGTTGGGAGGGTTCTACAACTTCAGTTGAAGATCCAAGTTGAGGCAGTGATGCTGATTGCCTGAGCTGTAGAGGATGGAGAGATCCAGGTTTTCGCAGTGACATAGGAGAAGGCCCTTCCTCCAGCCGAGGTCTTGCAGATCTGTGGGATAGTGGCCAGGGCCACTTGGACAGAGAGGAGATGTCTGGTGGCTGTCTAGAAGGACAGGCAGTGGTTGAGGTATGCAAGTCTGATGTTGTGTAGGGCCTTGTAGCCGTGCATGAGGAGCTTTAAGATTTATTGATCACGAGCAGTGAAGGTCTCTCAGGCGACCGGAGATGTGGCTGTGGCAAGGGATGTCCAGGATATGTCTGGTGGTGAAGATTTAGATGCTCTGCAATTTCTTTTAGAGTTCTTGGGTGGTGCCGGAGTAGAGTGCATTTCTGTAGTCAAACTTACTGTTGAAGAGCACCTGGGTGACTGTTCTCCTGGACTTAGAGGGGATCCACTTGAAAATCTTCTGAAGCAGGCAGAGAGTGTGGAAGCAGGTGGATGAGACAGCATTGATTTGAATGTTCATTGAGAGTGAGGAGTCGAGGATGATGCCCAGGTTGCATTTGTGGTTGGTGAGTATGAGGGGGTTCGAAGTGCTGTGGGCCACCAGGAATCAGCCCAATCTGAGTAAGTGGTACCCAGGATATCGCGAACATCGGCTGAGAACATGCTCATCCTGGAACCAAGAAAATTGGAGACATTGATCCCGTGGAGGACGGACCCCCTGCTCCAGACCAGGAGCAGGTATCGGGTTCATCTTGTAATAATCCCATTTCCCACTGCACTAAGAAGTAGTGTACCATACAGCCCTGCCGGTCCAAGCATTGGCATGGGTAGGCAGAATGGTCAAGATGGTGGGAATCAGAATGAGAAGACTCACTACGGATCCAAAATCAGATATCTCTGAGGGTAAGCAGATCCTCCCATCTCAATTATTTTCGCAGCTGATCTATGACAAATTAAGCCATTTCTTAAGGGAGAAAGAGGAGGGAGCCCAACAGATGCTCCGTACCTTGACACACCAGAATGAAAGGAGAAGCTGGCATCATATTCCCAAGGCCTACCCCAAAGAAAAGCTCCTGTAGCTGGCTTGTATGGTTTTGAGGCTGGTCAAGGTCCCTGACCCCAGGGCAGGGGTAGACCCTGGCGAGAGCAAAGCACCATGTATGGATAGTGTATAGAAGTTCTTATTGAACACAGTGAAGCTGTCCGTAGAGGCATTCTAATATTAGTCAAATAAAATGGATAGTCAGCTGTCACTGCTAAGCACCTTGGCTTTATTTGTAGCCATTACTGACAAGAAGCTAGGGGACCCAGGTTGTGGATAGACTGTCTTCCTTTCCCTCCATGCTTAGCAACTTATTCCCAGAATTCAAACAAGAGCCCAAGATTCTTTGGAGCCCACCCCAACTGGAATAAAGCAATAATGCTGAGCCACACGGTATGCTAGTCACTTTATAAAGCTGCTCTTCACCAAATCCTAGCTGATCAACTGTTGGAGCACCGCCCCTACAGATACTGGATTAACTACCAACAACCACCGAGGAGGGTATCAAACCAGCGAGCGCCTTAGAACCTAAATCCAACTCAACATAAAAATGGATCCAAAGGAGTAAAGGCCAGAACAAAATAACGCCATCTCAAACAAACAGGGCACTTACCCCCTCTTCAGATGAGCAACCAGACAAACTGAGGAAATAACTCTAGATTTGGCCAACCAACCAATGAACACATCAGCATATGTCAGTCAATACATCTCAGGACCCAACACAGGGCTCAGCATAGATCATACTATGGAGAAGGAAGCTAGGCCCGAACTTGTGGCACTATCAGTGACCAAATCAACCGCAGCCGGAAGAAGGAAATCCCTCTCAGTAGGGCCAACAGTGCAACACCATAGCAGCATCTCTGACCCTCAGATCAGTGATTATTCTTTGGTCTGAGCTTCTACTGAAAAAACTCAGCAAAAAACCGCAGGCAGAAAGTTGGAATCAGTATTGAGGGACACCAGGTCAGAATGTGCATATAGTAGAGAGTTCGCTTATGCATGGACATTGCCTACCTGCCCCACCGTTGCAACATTGAATCTGACACTGCTCTGCAATCAAGCTCAAGAAAAAGTCGGCATCAGCAATAGGGGGCATCTGGTCAGAAGGAGGGCCCTGCACAGAGTTTGCTCACGCCTGATCAGCAACTACCTTGCCCATTGCTCCAACAGCTGGCAACATTGAATTGGAGAAGCTTCTAAAACATTCCAGGCCTCCTGCTCATGGAATATCAATGGACTTGTTGGCAAAACATCTGACCCTGAATTTCTTCTTTTTGTAAAATCCTTTAAAATCCTTTTTATGCAGGAGAATTGGCTTGCTGAACTACTCCAACTCCAGGAGGCCTCATTTTACTCTGTGCCAGCCACCAAGGGGGAACCAAGTTGAAACTGACTGGGACCAAATTATCCCCCCTCCTTCGGGTAAAGCACAAAGTTACTACCAACTATAACATATGGCAGTGAATGTTTGAGAGGCAGGGATGCCAACGTGTGGACAGCACGGTGATAAAAATGTATTGAATCATCTTCAGCCTTCTGAGCTACACATCACCTGCTCAGACTAGGCAGGAATTTGCACGTGGAGGCAAGCTGTGTTGGCCTGCTTCGTGCCCAGTAATCTGCAGCTGAACTGCTGCCTGGTAAAGTGTCTGGCATAGGTTTAAAAATAATGCCAACACAGGTCTGCTTGGCACCAAACTCCACAGTCGCCACCAACCCCCAGGGTAGCTGCCAGGCGGCCTCACCATTACCACATCTCACAGCTGACCCCAGAAGCTCGACACAGCCTTTTGACCTTTGATCCAGTGTGGGGCGGTCTTTCGATTTGGCATTTGTTACCTAAGCTGATTTTAAACGTCTCTGGAATGTTATTCCCACATCACCATCTTAACATGTGCAGGCAGGCTGCATGTTGGCCTTTTGGTACTCTGAGCCCGCTCACTTTTTGCACTTCACACATCTAGCACTTTAAACTATTGAACAAAGAACGGCTGATACTAGAAGCTGCCAATGTTTTCCATTCCTAGCCTATCTGCTTTTAGTGACCTGCTTCCCTTTCTCAAACGCCTTAGGCAGTGACTCTTGTAGTGTGTTTAGATGGCATAACTATTTGTGGGAACCGGTGCCTATACTGATCCAGAGTGCAATGTACATCTGAACTCATTACAAAAGCAAATATTGATAATTTTGTAAGGTCTCTCCTTGATATATTCACTCTGCTACCTGACCATGTGTAAGGTGACTGGCTATACAAGGGCATTCTAGTACTCCTAGTTCCCATGTATTTGCACTTAGCACATTAGTATATTTGCATTTTAACTTACTGCACAGAAAGAGGCTGACACTACATGCCGTCATTCAGCCAACTAGCTTTTACTTATTTGCCTTGCATTTTAAATACATTTTTTGTGTTGACCTACTTTTAGTTTGTCCTGCGTCTACAGCAATATGAGAAGAATAGTTTAACTAATGTGAATTTTTCCTTTTAAACTGCTCGCTGTATTTAATTGCAATGGTTTTAGTAACTATGAAAATAAATAAAACTTGGAGACTATTTTTTAAAATTTCAGATGAAATCAATGTCAAGGAGAATAACTTGTATTAGAGAGTGTGTATTATGCCAGGGATAAACTAAACAGGCTTTTATAAACTGTGAACCTGTGAGATTGTAATGGCCAGGCTTTGCCCGTTAAGCCAGTCTCCACTACCCTGTGAGGAACTGGTGGCATGGACCACCTCTAAACAGGTCATGCCTGTGTGCAGAATCTAATCTGAGCAACAAACATGGGCACTGGTGTGCTCTGGAGGAGTTGGCACACAGGACTTCAGTGTATTCAAAAGTGACTCTCAAGGGGCAATGAGCACAAAATATTTAAAATCTCCAGACAGAAAAATACAACAAAGGGCAGACTTGAAAATGGTCACAGCGCAAAAACCAAAGTTGCTGCACCTCATTAAATGAGACAGAGACAGCGCCCTATACATTAAGATAGGGTGCTGCTGCTCTCCTTCCTAGTGCCAGCACACAATCAGGCTGTGTAGTGCAACATACACACCTTTGCACAAGTGTGCAATGTTGTGTGTGTGATGTTGGGACAAACTTTAAAACTGTTCCCAGATTAGTCTTGCTTTGTAGAGTACAGAATAGATGCAAAATCAGAATAACTTTGAAAAATAGAGACCTCGCCTGAGATAGCGCATGCGCTGTCTCTTCGAGACATTTAGTGAGTTGCTTTTAAAAGTGCCACAAGAGGCTTTTGCTTGCCTCAAGCTTGCGGTTACGCGAGCGCGGGCGCAGCCGCCAGCTTTCAGCGCCTGATCGCGATCAGTTTCACTTTCGCGCGCACACAACTTCCACTTCTCCCCTCCCCCACCAGTTTGTTTTTGTTTTTCTTTTTGCGTGCTTTTCTCGTGTAAACTTTTTGAATATTCCTTTTTGCTGTCCAGTGAAACACAACTGCAGCATTTGATTTTTGAGTTACATGGTTACGGCGGCTCTATAATCCTCTGGCAAGAGGGGCCAATCTCTCCTCAGTAGCTCTACATGACTGACTGATGTTGTTGCAACAATAAGTTGCATGTCCGTTTGGCATTCGATTAGAAACTTTTGTTTTAACTTGTCAATGGGTGAAATGCAGAGCCACAAGGAAAGATCTGCCTCTATCGTGTTCTCTGCCCAGACTGCTGTCCTGACATTTCAACAGGCCCCGCCCACATTTCGCCTGGTGTGTATCACATCATTACACTTCAGCTTTTAAAAGGTTTTGTCTCATCCCGAAGTCATCAACATTCCTCCACGCCTCCTAATTTCAGTCAAAGAGCACATTTACAAATGTGGTGCAGCACGCCAGTTTCCATAGTGACCGGGAGCCCGCTGAAAGCTCGGGCCCGTCCGCGAGGCAGGGCTACCAGGGCCACTGTGAGTAACTAGGAGACAATGGAGCTCGCAGAACACGGGTTCAAATTACCAGAGTCCGAACACTGTGAATGAGCGGAGCTATGCACTGCCAGCAGCCTTAAATATGTGCCCACAGGGTGGCAAAAAATGGACTTCAAAGAAAACATATTTTCTAAACACAAATGTCTATACCTTTGTCCATATTCAGACTGTGCAACCATTGAAGATATCTACTTGGAATATGCGAAGGAAGTGAAAGATTTTGAGTAATCTTTTAAAGGTGGCTAAAGAAGAGCTTGCCCCAGTAGCGGGGGAGGGGTCCAACCCTGTTTCCCTACCAGAGAAAGCTTGCTCGTTTGTTCTCAAAGTAAATGAGCCGACCAGTCATAGGCCTACAATGGATGGTGTCCTTCGGGGGACACGTCATCACGCACTGAGAGGTACACAGGCTGGTCTGTTCACTCATGCACTGAGTTGCACACAAGGAGCACGCTTTAAAGGGAAGCCTTTTACTTAAGTGTTCGGAGTAGGAGGGGCAATCTGTGACTCCAAGCTTATGAAGCTCTTTACCACTGTAAAAATGGCAGCCTAATTCCCATTCAGGCACTCCTTGTCAAAAGTAATTAAAATGCGCATTGATACACAAACAGTGCTCCGCCTAGCTTTTATCGTCCGGGACACTGAATCTGCATAGGGACTATGAGCAGAGCTATTCAGTGTAAAGGGGCCCCTGCTCCCACAGAGTGACATCCTGCGCTCGGGGTGGATGAGAGATGTTTGCCCGAAGACTACTGGGACCTCTACACACTTAAGAATCAGCACACACTGGGGACGCATCAAATCAGATTAACTAGTGGTTCCCCTTCCCCCCACCGGTAGCAACATGGAACCCCTCAAAGGTTTTTTTTCATTATAAATGCATCAAATGCATGCACGTAAGATACTCGCATGCTCCACACCACCTCCCAGAATACTGAATGCACCCCCGTGTACGTACACAGATCTTAGGGCTATTGCTTTGCTAGAAGAGAGAGGCGGACAGTAAAATGCAAGGCCTGGGGGGTTGTGGCAGAGAGAAGCTTCTCACTCCTAAGCAGAAATGTGCGCCCAGTGCTATGCGATGGGGCTAGAATCAGTTCAGGCACAAAGGAGCAAGGCAACCCCCCAAACACTAGTCCATATAACTGTGATGTCATTTCTCTTGCCGGGCAGTATCTACTCAAACTTTGCAACTTTTTCACAACACACATAATCAATAAACTCGTTACAGCCCTCTGGCAGTTTCTAGCAAGAGGCCCGAGTTACCATTTAAGGGAGCTTGGGCTTTTGCAGTTACACACAGGGTACCCTGCAGGTACCCTGTGTGTAACTGACAGTGTGATGCTTCCGATTGTTTTTCAGGGTTTCACCCTATGTGCCAGCAAGGACACGGTGTAAGGTTTTCTTTTAGATCATGGGCAGCAGTCAAAGTGGAGCTGCAGCAGGGTTTGAGTGCTGCACCACACACAGCCGTGTTTCTTGCATCAGCAACTGGCAAGAACCCAATGAACTCTCTGTTCAAACAAGGAACTGCATGTGTAAGTCCCGCACAACAGTTGTTTGAGGAGCAGGAACAGGCCAGCCCAGTCATGGAGGAGGGTCGGCTCGGCTGCCTTCTGCAGTTTAGAAGCCGTGTAAAGTCTTGTACAGCGATTGTTCGCTTTCCAGGACTGGCCTGAGTTCTGAATCTGAAGGTGTCCACCTTCCGGGTCAGGTAGCTCAGTAGACTAATGTTACACTGTAGAAGCCTGTGTTCGACCTCGTAATCACAGGTTTAAATCCCGGTGGGTCCACTCAGCCTTTCATTTTTCTGAGGTTCTATAAAATGAGTACCCTTGAGTTGGGTAACAATAAACGTCTTTTTAGGTCTCGCTGAGCCCAGCGCATGCGCTGACTCAGAGAGATTTTTTGTAAGTGACTTTTTTAAGTGCTGCTGGCTGGCATAGCGCTTGCGTGCATGTGAGCGTGCACGCGCGCAGCCGCCATGCGCTAGGCCAGCCAGCAGCACTCAGGAACACCTTTAGAGCGTCATCGCGGTCACTTTCGCTTTCACAGCGATCGTGATCGCGATGACTTTCGTGTTTTTTAAGAATGCATTGGCCGTGCGAGCACACCACTTCGGCTTCTCCCGCCGCGCGTGCGGCCAATGCTTGTTGTTAGAGAGAGGAGCGTGGCTTTGTTTTGGTTTTGCTTTTAACTCTCGTCGTGTTTTGTTTCTTCGAGAATTTTTATTTTGTATGTCCTAACTCCCACAGCGATAGATGGTTTCTTTTTGTAGCAAATCACCAGGGCATTGGAAGCCCTAGGAGGATTTAAAAAAAAAGTCCATTAACTTGTTGGCAGGCACAAAAAACACGAAGCTGCTGCCAGTGTGCTGGCACTGCCTAGGTGATAGCTAAGTGGTGTCTGAAGAAATGAGCTGAAATGCCCCATCCAATTTTGTTTTTCCTTACACATGTCGCTGTTTGCGGGAATGACAGACTGCGAGCCTGCAGCACAGAAGCCTGTTTCTCTTTTGAGTGCAAATATTTAATAGTCAGCGACAGTAACGCAGCATGTTTACAAAGGCTCTGGGTGCCTCTGTTGCCACCTTGTTGCCATGTCCTTTTGAGAGAGTGAATGTGATGCACCTGCCAGCGCGAAGGCATGCCTTCGGACAAATCCTGTCTCTCGAAGGACATGCGGAGCAGTCGAGCATCTAGTACGTGTACTGCAGGAAGGAGGGCTTGCATCGAAAAACAGCACTAAATCTACTGCTGGTAACGTGTTTCGTGCGTTGGTTCGTGCCGCGTAAACTGCTGCGTAAAGTAAGAAGTGTCAAGCACTTGGTAGGCGCATTAAGTGATTTGCCCAGAATTACAGGATTGCTGAGCCGACGTCAAGTTTCGAACCCCGTTCTCCATCTTTAAGGTCGGCAGCTTTAGCCGTTTGGCTACATCCTCTCCCCTTTGTAAAAGATGATACGACGATTGAGGAGGTTGAAATTAAAAAAAGAAATATACCCTTGCTTGGACTTCAGCAGTAGCTGCAGGTTATATTGCTGGAGCGAGTTATGCAATATTTTGTATACCCACCCCATTTTGCATGTTGTTTTATTAATTAGATTAATTAATTAATTATAATCGTACTAATGGTTTGGAGTGATGTGGAAATAACTAACCAACCTTATTAATGATCGAAATACACGTGGGATTTGCATCTGCATGGCCTAATTTATTACGTGAATTAAAATCCGTACGCATACTAATGATAGATAAATAGAATGTTGCATGATATATGCTGCTTTAGTGATGTAATTGTGATTCGTGCTTTATTTTGAAAGTATAACCCGCAATGAGTGTTGCTTTTGCTAGATAAATACACACACATATGGGTATTAGCGAGGGAATAACATTTAATTAGTAATTTCTATGTATTAATTACGTTTTGTGTTTCTGTGCTTAAGTTGTCCTTTTTGGCCTGCCAAAAGATGGCTGCTTGTGGTGCTTAACCCGACTGCCAACGCTGAACAAGGCTTGGGTGAAGTGCGCCTGCGCTGACAATAGATACACAGTGGTCTGGACCTGACCCCAGATGAACATGTACCTTTCAAGGACAGTCTGGGACGCCGTCCGAATATTCCAAACAAAGACTGTTGTGTGAACCGGAACTGGCAAGGGTCATAACCCAAAAGACACTTTTGTGAGAACCCAAAACGATGATCCCTGATTGTCCAATCAGCGAACTCGGATGCCCAAAATGTGTTACTTTTTATCATCAATTTTACTATAAATTATGGTAGAATAGAGGTAATTACGTCGCACTTTTCGATTTCCTGATGATATGCTGACGGAGAGGACGGTGACACTGCAGGACAGCTGTTAGCCTAAATCTCTGACGGACTGAATTAATGCCCAAATTCCTGATGAACTTAACCTCCCAGATTTGACATAGAGGACGACTTTAGCCAGAATAGGTAAATATGAATGGCAACTTACAATCACAACTCAATGGGTATTTGCGTAAGGATCTGCACATCCACACAATTAGTCAATTTCACAGAAGTACCTTATATCTGGCATATCGAGATGCTACAATGGTGTTAACAATACCCACCCATCAGGGTATCAGAAACGTTAGGACAAGTCCTAAAGCAACATATAAATTCAAAATACACCTGAGCACACCCAGAACAAATGATGTCTGTAATCCAAGGGTAAGGTTAAGGCCCAAACAACATGTGCAGCAATCAGTTATTAAAATGTCCTTTGGCTTTTTAGCATAGAGAGATGCTTATTCATCAGGTCTTGTCGCAGAGTTTTAATGATCACAAAAGTGCGCAGAACAGCAGCTGCCGACGCGCGTTTCGCCCACAAGGCTTTTTCAAGGCTGCAAAAAATACATATATAACAATCATTGTACAAAAATCAGATGTGACTAATTTAAGTCACAATGACAATTATAAAGATTAAGATACCCTTAAAAATACGACAATAACACCTATATGTTTGTATGACCAAAATGTCCTATGTTGCATATCCCACCCCATGTATAGATTCAGACCTGAAGGTGTACGGATATGCAGCACCAAACTTCTAAAGTGTTAATTTTGACAGGAAAAAACCAATTAGTTGGCATTCTAGTGTGAATAAACATAAGTCATATATAAACAATAAAACACCATCTTAATTGCAAGTTACAATAATGAGCTATGGATACACTCTACCATTTGCCATGAGTAAATCCTCAATCATTGGACCATACCACATTTGTATCCTGCTAAGTTCATAAAGAGCACACATGACTCGAAGTGGTGATCACCGATCTCCATGTTAAGAATGAATCCATCACACCGTGACGGATTCAGAGAGTAGAGAAATAGATCCACCACGTGAGTAGTACCGCCACCAAAACACCGATCGTAAAACCCGAAGCAAGGTTGAAAAGCTCAAGGGCGAGATTTCCAAAGACTATTAGTTTGCACTCTCAGTTAAAAATATTCCCCTCACCTTGAGTATTGAGGCTATACCTCCTAATTGATTCAATGTTGCAAGTTGTATACTCATCACTCAATGGATTGATTCTGAAGAGAAAGTAAAGGGTTTTAGAACTTAATTAAGTAAAACAGGGGGTAAATTACACTAAGATTGGGTAATCCAAGTAGTAACCATGTATATTTCTTACCCCAAGTCACAAGCGTCCAATCGATCGTACTTTATCACGTCAATATGTTAGATTGCGATACGTTCTAAGAAGACAATTCATCATCGTTATAAGTAACAGTCCCATTCATTCCTGGGAAGTGGGAAATGGACCTTGATAAGTCCTTTATTGAAAGGTCAATTGGATGGCATGGTGGCGATGCAGGTTCCATCCAAATATGGATGAAAAAAGGAAAGAAAAGGCAAAATGTAATTTATTTTAGTCAGACATTGATGTTACTATGTCCTCATACATGGGTCTAGTGGAAACGTAGCGGTTTCAAATTAACACATGTTTATCCTATAGTCAGGCAAAAAAGTAGATTGAATAAAAAAAAAGGCAAATCACCTTGTTCGTGGAACGGAGTCTTGTCCGGAGCGTGTGGCAGTTCAGCGTTCTATAAACGCAGGTGCCATTTAGACGATCTTTTGAGCTCACGGCAAATGGGCCATAGAAAGCGGACTGTGAATGTGATCCAAAAACCGCGTATTCTTTCCAAAGCTCTCATAAATGCATGTATACTACAATGCATACTCCTGCGGCATTATGGAAAATAAGTTTGCAATTATAGTGTAAATAGTAAATCGCATTTGTTCAACAGGGACATGTGTACGGAACAAAGTTGCTTGAATAGAAATGGACAAAAGACTTGCTTCGCTCATGGCGCATAGCGACTGTAATCGCCAAGTTCTGGTTTTGGTTTTAGTCCACCTAATAAAGAGTTGCTGCTTTTAGAGGTTCAAATTAAAAAAGGCGTACGTATAAAAATACTGTCACATGGAGACAATAATCTCCAAGTTGGTAGTATAAGTAACCCATGTCAGAAGGGTCATTGTTATTTGTTTCCTAATTGAAAAGAGACAAAATTAGGGGGACCTACATGTGCTACTAAGTCATCCATCTTATTCATAGTTGGTTACTGTGAGTTGAATCCACGTGTCCCTGATTTAGGTTAAAGATAGGCGAACAATTCTTTTTATTTTTGTTAAATCTTCATCAAATTGAATTAAACGACAAGGACAAGAAGGACCCAGACAACAAGTGCCGAGGGGACTGTGTATCTTGATTTTCCCATCCTTTGAGGACTTAGATACAGGACACCTCAAGGAATGGGAAAAGCTCCTATTCAGCTCTTCAGTGGGAATGATGGACATACTTATTAGAGATGCGGATCTGAAACGTGATAAACTCTTATTAGAAATTGCGCTTGTAGAGAAAGAAATCCGAGATTTAAATTTACCTGAGGTCACAGATCACAATTTGATTACCCTAAAGGAAGAAATACATAAACATCAATTATATTTAAAGGAAAAAAGTTACAAAAAATCAAACGTGATGAGAGAGGCTATCAGAGTGGGAGGGTCTACACTTTCGCCAAGAAATTCGACAACATCAGAATGAGTGGATCGATAACAACTAAAGATATCAGACCCCAAAGATCAGAGACACCTGAAATCTCTGTCACTTCCAGTGTCAGCAGCATCACAAGTGGAGAATCACTTGGTGCCCAGGGCCCATCCACAAGCAACAATGCAGATCCCTTGTTTTTTAGAACTACAACGGTTCAGGAAGGGAAACAAACAAGCCTTTCAAAAAGAGAGAACCATACAAAAACCAGGAGGGGCAAATGCAGATCGAGATCTCATTTCAAAAGAAAGGATGGGAGTCACAACTCGATCGGGGGCCCGCACACAGCAAATGTGATTGATGTAACTAATACAAGTGGTGGTGATCAGATTAATGTGGTTAATTTGTCGGATCACACTTTAACTGATATCGAAATAAAACTACTGAGCAAAGGATTGGGTTTCTGTCCAAGTGCTTTTCCCAACTTCACAACATTAGATGTGAGCTGTTTTAAGCTGACTAGGAAGCTCAAATTACATACATTTTTTCTAGAAAAGCATAAATGTCTTTCAGACCCAGCAACCATCGAGAATCCTGACAATATCCAAACCATCAGGGATATAAGGGATCTACAACTCCTATTATCCTTGGAGGAACAGGATATTTCAATTGACACCATAACTAGAGAACTTAATCTAGATACATTCTCTGATTCAGATAGTGGTCTGAAAAATAAATCCAAATTCACGCCCCACCTACCAGGCCCTAATGTGATTGACACTTTCCAGGAATTGGTGTATCAAGATTTATACAAACTTGAGGACCGGTTTCATCTTAAGAACATGAAGACGAAACAAAATATTACAAGTGACGAGAGAAAGGCATTAGATTTGTTGGCCAGCGATGCCTCTCTTGTCATAAGAGAAGCAGACAAGGGAGGCAACGTTGTGCTTATGAATAGGATTGACTACATCCAAGAAATTGACAGACAACTGGCAGATTGCACCACCTATGTCAAAATGAGCAGTAACCCCATGAACATCACCATAACAAAAGGTGAAAACAGTCTAAAACATTGGAAAGAACTGGGTCTAATCTCAGACACTGAATTTAGATATCTGTTCAATTCAAAACCCACCAATCCGTGTATGTATATCTTGCTCAAAATCCACAAAGGTGGCTCTTTCCCACCGGGAAGACCCATTATCTCGGGCATCAATTCACAAACAGAAAGAATATCCGAATATATTGACCTATACCTTCAACCTCATGTGGTCAACCTACCATCCTACATAAAAGATACAAGAGACATCCTAAGCAAAATTGCAGATGTAGAATGGGTACCGGACCATCTGTTGGTCACTATGGATGTCTGTTCCTTATATCCAAGCATACCGGGTGATAAGGGGATTGATGCTGTGCAGCACTTTTTAGACTGTCGACCTATAAACATGTATGAACACACAATCATGTTACTAGATATCATCAAACTAGTGCTGGATAATAATATTTTCACCCATAATGGCCATTGGTTCTGCCAAATACGAGGCGATGGGAGCTAAATTTTCGCCATCCTTTGCGAATCTATATATGGGTCTTTTTGAACACACCCACATTTGGAGGAACTGTCCAGGTCATTTAGTTGAAAATATTTTATACTGGGGATGATTCATTGACGACATTTTATTCTTCTGGGCCGGAACAAATTATGCCCTAGAGGAATTCTTCATCTATATCAATGATAACGATTACAACTTATCCTTCACAAAAAGTCAGAGCACTCAGCAGGTCAATTTCTTGGATCTCACTGTCATGGTTGATGACATTAGATCGGTCAGTCTACCCTACAGGAAAGCCACTGCATGCAATGCTACATTGCATGCTAGCAGTGCACACCCACCATCACAAATTAATTCCATTCCGTATGGAGAAATGTTGCGTATCAAATGTAACTGTAGTGATGATACTCAACTTGACAAAGAATTAACAATTGTAGAAAAAAGATTTGAAATGAGAGGATATTCTAAGAATATTATCAGATCAGCAAGATTGAAAGTCAATAAGGTGGATAGAAGGCACTTACTTTCAAACACCAAGACAAAGAGAAGAACACTCAAAGCAATCAAGGGTGCCTTCATCACCCCGTACACTAGCTTGAGCACAGATGTTTACAAGATCTTGAAAAAACACTGGCACCTTCTAACTCATGACATCAGTCTACAGGGTGTCATTGGATCTAAACCTCACATAATTTACCAACGAGGACGCACACTTAGACAACGACTTTGCCCTAGTTTAATTCCTCCCGAACAGCATGTCACGTGGTTACCCTTTGCCCCGAATGGCTTTTTCAGGTGTGGTTCCTGTAATATGTGTAGTTTTGGATTACACTAAATCAATACTTTCAAGTATAATACTGATAAAACACACACCATCAGAAGGTTTATCAACTGTAACACCAAATGGGTTGTATACTGCATTAAATGTGTCTGCACCAAAATATACATTGGAAGCACAATTAGACCTCTGAAAGAGAGGATTCAAGAACACATCCGTGCCATCAAAAACAACAACACACATTATCCCATAGCAGTCCATTTTAATACTGAACATACACCAAATGATTTACGTAGACTTGGCTTTCATGGTATTGATGCAATAAATCAGAACGCACGGGGGGTGACATGACGTCACAACTACGCAAACTAGAGAGCACTTGGATTATCAAATTGAGGGCGGTGGAATGTGGGCTCAATTTTGATAAAGAGATGTGTGAATTCTTATAAGTCAGGCCTAGACTCATGTGCCTTCTTGCCACTATCCTGACTATCTTTCCATCTATTTCATCTCCTCTCCTGTACTTTGTCAAGCTGTTTACCATCATATGATAATCTGTACCCATGCCATCAGATACTAGGCAGGTGTTCGATGTGGACACATTGCCACTTAATGAGTTCACGATTCAAAAACTTTTTTGAGTCAGATCTAATCTGTTTCGCCTTTGGAATGTTTTTAGACTACCGGACCGGGCATTACTGGGTCCTTCTTGTCCTTGTCGTTTAATTCAATTTGATGAAGATTTAACAAAAATAAAAAGAATTGTTCGCCTATCTTTAACCTAAATCAGGGACACGTAGATTCAACTCACAGTAACCAACTATGAATAAGATGGATGACTTAGTAGCACATGTAGGTCCCCCTAATTTTGTCTCTTTTCAATTAGGAAACCAATAACAATGGCCCTTCTGACATGGGTTACAAGCAACTTTGTTCCGTACATATGTCCCTGTTGAACAAATGCGATTTACTATTTACACTATAATTGCAAACTTATTTTCCATAATGCCGCAGGAGTATGCATTGTAGTATACATGCATTTATGAGAGCTTTGGAAAGAATACGCGGTTTTTGGATCACATTCACAGTCCTCTTTCTATGGCCATTTGCAGTGAGCTCAAAAGATCGTCTAAATGGCACCCGCGTTTATAGAACGCTGAACTGCCACAAGCTCCGGACAAGACTCTGTTCCACGAACAAGGTGATTTGCCTTTTTTTTATTCACTCTACTTTTTTGCCTGACTATAGGATAAACGTGCGTTAATTCGAAACCGCTACATTTCAACTAGACCCATGGATGAGGACATAGTAACATCAATGTTACTACTTGGATTACCCAATCTCAGTGTAATTTACCCCCTGTTTTACTTAATTAAGTTCTAAAACCCTTCACTTTCTCTTCAGAATCAATCCATTGAGTGATGAGTAAACAACTCGCAACATTGAATCAATTAGGAGGTATAGCCTCAATACTCAAGGTGAGGGGAATATTTTTAACTGAGAGTGCGAACTAATAGTCTTTGGAAATCTCGCCCTTGAGCTTTTCAACCTTGCTTCGGGTTTTACTATCGGTGTTTTGGTGGCGGTACTACTCACGTGGTGGATCTATTTCTCTACTCTCTGAATCCGTCACGGTGTGATGGATTTATTCTTAACACGGAGATCGGTGATCACCACTTCGAGTCATGTGTGCTCTTTATGAACTTAGCAGGATACAAATGTGGTATGGTCCGATGATTGAGGATTTACTCATGGCAAATGGTAGAGTGTATCCATAGCTCATTATTGTAACCTGCAATTAAGATGGTGTTTTATTGTTTATATATGACTTATGTTTAGTCACACTAGAATGCCAAATAATTGGTTTTTTCCTGTCAAAATTAACACTTTAGAAGTTTGCTGCTGCATATCCGTACACCTCCAGGTCTGAATCTATACAGGGGGTGGGATATGCAACATAGGACATTTTGGTCATACAAACATATAGGTGTTATTGTCGTATTTTTAAGGGTATCTTAATCTTTGTAATTGTCATTGTGACTTAAATTAGTCACATCTGATTTTTGTACAATGATTGTTATATATGTATTTTTTGCAGCCTTGAAAAAGCCCTGTGGGCGAAACGCGCGTCGGCTGCTGCTGTTCTGCGCACTTTTGTGATCATTAAAACTCTGCGACAAGACCTGATGAATAAGCTTCCCTCTATGCTAAAAAGCCAAAGGACATTTTAATAACTGATTGCTGCACATGTTGTTTGGGCCTTAACCTTACCCTTGGATTACAGACATCATTTGTTCTGGGTGTGCTCAGGTGTATTTTGAATTTATATGAATGGCAACTTGATCAAATGAATGATTTAATCTGCAATATTAATATAAATTTGGATTTGAACAACTACAGAAATTAGTCGGGTTGTTTATTCATTGAAATGTGTTAATGTAAAGGTCAATTAGAGAATTAGGGTTTCACTAAAACTTCAACTAACAGATCCGCCCTGGTTTGGGAGGATAATACCAAATGTGGAGTCTAGGGCCTAATGAGTATTAGAAGGGTTTGTAGGTTTGTTGCTCATTAGGGTAAAGTGGTATCTTCCTCCCTTATTATCCTGCGCTTAGAAGGAATAATATCCTCCTGCATGGACTAATGGTAAGTGTCCGTTGGTGTTATGGGCCCCACCAGCGAATGTATGGATAGTGTGCGTGTGTGAGATTTGTTGGTCCGTGGCAGTAGGGAGGGATTTTGTATTCTGCGCTGGAGCAATAGCACAGCACGGAATAATCAAGAGCTTGCTGTCGACTGGCATCCTAAATGCTGCTGTCCACCTTAACGGGTATAGCATGTGGTGCCCCAGCTGGTCGCTGCCACTCAAAACATATCACCTGAGCCTGCACTAACCCTACCATTAACTAACAAACTCTGAACATCTGCCCACTTAGAAAACAGACTCAGACTGTGCGACAAGCGATTCTAGTTATGTTAGTGTCTGCTATGAGGCTCCACACAGCATACAAATTCGGAATTGGGCCTTATTATCCAAGGATTTGGGTCTTCCTGTCCCAGTGTGCAAGTTATTGTCTTTATGTATTAGCATTGGTGTTCATGTCTCTAGATCCCAGTCTTAAGCCAAAAAATTTACCTGACATTAGAACTGTGTACTGAAGGGCATCTGTAGAGTTTTGTCCCAGAGTCACTGTGTTTCCTGAAGCCTTGTTGGTGTATTCCCCATCCCTGAGTATGTTTTAAATGAAGACAGAATGTTGTGGGCGAATAAGTTATTGGTAACAAGCATTGTGAATGTCCGTCGATCAGGGTTATTACTGAAAGTGCCTCTTCTGTCAGTGGTGAGTCTAGGCACTCAGATCACTGATTGTGCATGCACTCATCCTTGTACTATTTCATCGTGAGCTCACTCAGACTCATTCTTGCATTTCCCCACGAACCCACCCACAGCAAAGCACACACACAGACTCAACAAATGTGCAAAATAAATTAGATGAATAAAAGCATAAACAAGCAATACATATTGCCGCCTGACTGAGGCAGGCATATGCTTGCAATGAGATCAAGTAAAATAAAAAATGAAACAGCAGGCGACAATCTTAAAATAGTGATGTGCATGGTGTATACGAGATTTAATAATAATCCACCCTTAAACACCTATTGGCTCTAACTTATGCCTTTCACATTAAGTACTCCGGACTGCTGCATTTGGCATACATTTCCATAATAAACAGACAAGACGTACATTATTTACATACCATTTACCAATCAGACCTATCACCATAACCAACTAGGTACACCATTACAGTTGTCAAAACAACACACATATCAACAAGATTGATTTATTGTGCAGTTAATTAAAACCTTTACAATCGTACTTTACATATTTCCATACACTTAAAAATTAAACATTATTAAAGTTACACGTTAAAACGAGAAAATCTCAGTAAAAGAAAGGCCCAGAAGTAGCATTGAAATACAAAGGGCGTTATTGGTCAGATTAAGGGTATGAAAAGGGAGAAAGAACAGGGTGCGGAACTAATAGTTGCAATTTTGGATGCAAGATGTGGTAATCTTTAACGTTTGCTAAAGTAACAGTTCTACAACAGCTGTAAAGTCCTGAGATCCTGATATGCGTTAGCCTCTGTGGGTTGGCTCAAGGAGCCGCAAACAGTTCAGCTGTAATTCAGTCTGTGACCAAGGGGTCTACCTCTTTCATGGTTACTTCAACGACAGATATGTACTTTACCAGCTGACAGCTTAGTTGGACATCCTCACCGGAGAGGGATGCTTCTACTGCTTGCCTGCAGGTCCGTATGGCTTTCATGTTGAAGATGGGTCTTAGCAGAGTTCGTCGTGCCGATTTTAGGGCCTTGCAGATTGTCAGTAGGTGCACTATGTCCTCCTCCCCTTCTCCGCAGAGGCGGCAAATTGCAGGCAGCGGGGGACGTAGCCAAGGTGGCATATGGTATGCAGATGGTAGTATGCCTAAGCGGAGTTTCAGGAATTTCTCTTTAGTCACTCTTGAGAAACTAGTGAGGAGGTATGCTTGAGGTGAAGCCGTGTTGTAGGTCTGTAGGGTAAACCAGCCATGGGAGCGGCCTGACAAGTCAGCTTTATCCTGTGTAAGAGACTCTTTTTTTTATCACTTTATTTACAATTTTTTTAAAGCTGGTGGTCGTTGTTGGTAGCTCCCAGAGTTCCTGCAGTCCCAGTTGGTGGAGTGATTTATCCAAGTAATTTCGCGCTGGGCATGTCCCCTTGTTCTTCAGTTCTTCCCAAAGATGCATATTTAGTGAGTCAGGCGGGCCCCTTTTGATTTTAAAACAGCTTTTGATGAATGCCCCTCTACGGGCGAGCTCTTGCCTTTGAAGCCCGAACTCCAGCCTCAGTTGTGCGGGGGATGTAAACCTGGAAAGCCCAAAGATCATTCGAATTGCTTTGGTTATTGTGTGGTCCAGTATACCTGCGTCTCTCCCTCTCATGGCTTTGCTTCCGTAGGTTATCGACGGTAGAAGTTTCCCTCTAATTAAGGGAAGGAGGTTTGGGCCAGAGATGTTGTTCTTAAGATTTCTTAGTGCCACAGCGATCATTAACCCCCTTCTTTTTATGGCCTCAATTTGCACTGTGTACTTCCCTTTGCTATCGATCATGATTCCCAGGTACTTATAACTTTGAACTGCCTCCAATTTCCGTGACGCCAGGAACCATTGTGGTTGTTTCTTTTTTTTGCGCCAATTCACACAGTGTTTTTGTTTTTTTCTCTGTTAATTCTGAGTTTGTTCCCCTCAGAGTAGCGAGATGTTAAGTCAAGCAGGCGCTGTAGGCCCACCGGTGTCTGGCTTATTAGTACCAAGTTGTCTGCGTAGAGTAAATTAGATAACTGGAGCCCGCCTATTTTTGGTGCGTGCGAATTGTTCCCATTTAGGGTGGTTGAAAGCTCTGCCATAAAGAGGTTAAATAGTAATGGGGCGAGTACGCAGCCTTGCTTTAATCCGATGGTTGTTGGGATCTTTTTTGAGAGATGGTCTCCTCTGCCCAGTTTGACTTGGACCCAGGTGGTGCTGGGCAAAAGAATTAACTGATTTAGGAGTAATGATGGAATGTTCATTTTTTCCAGTTTTTCCCACAGTAAATTCCTATTTATTTGGTCAAATGCAGCGCAATAATCAATAAAGCATAGGTATAGGGGCTGTTTTTTGGCGAGAGCGGCATCTATCAATAATGAAAGATGAAAGGGTCATGATGTTCGTTGTAGTGCCCATGTTTTTACAAAAGCCTGTTTGTTTTAACGGGATTGCAGATGTTTCCGCTGCCCAAGATGTTAGTTCTTGTAGGAGCAGTCCTGCATAGTATTTTGCTTCGTTGTCAAGCAATGCTACCAGCCTATAATTTTTTGGGTTATCCCGGTTACCCTTTTTATAGATGGGGGAGATGATCAGCCCCTCCATGAGGGTGGTGTCGTAGAGGTTCGTAGGATTGTTTCAAAGGTTGGTTTTAATATGCATGCCCAATATTCTGGATCTTGTTTATATAATATGGGCTGGATCCTGTTTGGACCAGGGGCTCCCTCGCGCTTGCCTTTTGAAATTCTTTTGCAGATGTTTTTGCGCGTAATTTTGAGAAGTTGTTCTGAAGGTAAGTTAAAGGCTAGTTGAGATATTAAGGATTCGCCTCCAGTTGGAGGAGCGTTGGTATAAAGTAGGCCTGGGCGGTAAATTCCGTTCCGCTCGCGGAATTTGCGGAATTTGGGTAATTTCGCGTTCCGCGGAGAACGCGAAATTGCACAAAATTCGTCTTTCCGCGACTTCGCAAAATTTTTAGCTTGTTTGCGTTCTCAAAATGCGTGTTCGCGAGATATTTCTCCCTGAGCACGCAAACAGCGATTGTGAACAGGAAAAAACCATTGCAAACAAGTAATTTCGCGTGTTCGCGGAATTTATGCGTGCTCGCAGAGATTTTTTACCGTTTCGCGGAGATTGGTGTAACGCGATTACGTGAATTCCGCCCACCCCTAGTATAAAGTGAGGTTTCCAGGTCTTTATTGAAGTGAGTATGTAGGAAGGTTGTCCAAGCCTCTTCGGTAACGTGTGAGTTAATGCCTCGATTTGGGGAACTGTCAAGTGTATTGACCTTTAACTAGAATTGAGTACTGTTGTTATTTTTAAGGTCATACAGGAGTTTTGCCCAGAAGGCCCCTTCAGCATCTTTTTTTAGGCACCATAGTAATTTCCTTCGTTTGGCTTTTAGAGCCCTCAGTTCCTCTAGGGCAGTGCGGTCCAGTTGATCTTTCTTTAGTCTCCGTAGTGTACGGTTTATCGATGTTCTAAATTTTTTAAGTTGCACGTTGTTTCCAATATGAAGGAATGGGCATTTCGGTTGGGCGAGGCCTTGGCTTCTCTTTTTGTGTGAGTCCTTTTTTGCACCATATTTGTTTCCTAGCTTCCTTGAAAACGTCTCCCAGCTTCTTAAACTGTCAGAGTCTGCAAGTTGTACCTCTTCCATCAATAATTTTGCGAGGATGAGAAACTCTTCAGGGTCTTTTATTTTGCATTTTATTCTCTTTTCTGTAGCTGTGAGTTCTAAGTTGTGGACGTTTGCTGGCAAGGTGTGTGATTTGAAAGTTGAGTATATTGTGATTTCCTGTGGTAGATGATCGCTGTAATCAGAGGTTCCAATATGATAGTCAATTATTTTTGGGAACATGCAGCGATTAACAAATATGAAATCTATTGTAGTGCTTGCTGTTGTGTTGTGGAATGTTGCAGCCTGTGGTTGGTCTCCTGGAAATCTTCCATTTAGTGATCTAAAGCCCAGCTGCTCGAGGATTCCTAGAAGCTTCTGTGCAATTTTCGGTGTTTTAGATGTTTTTGTGTGGCTCCCGCCTACGTTGTTATCATTTGTTATTGCGGACCATGCAAAGGGGTCATCCCCCATGTCGGTTTCTTCAGGTGTTCTTCTAGACATGTTGCATTGAAGTCCCCTGTAATAATCAGCCTATTGGTATGTTGTTCTGTTAAAATGATTTCTAGCTTCTCCTTCAGCTGCAAGGTCCCTTTAGTTCTGCCACGCGGGTGTAGGTAAAGGTTTATAAGGATTACCGGCTCGTTTGTTTCCTCCCCTTGTAGAGTTAATCTGAGTGCTTGCATAGCATTTGGGAGAGTTAAGTTGTGCGATATTGGCTCCAGGGCGTAGATCCTTTTTATGGAGCTGTATATTGCAAGCACGCCCTTGCTGTGACCAAATTTGGCACTTTTTATTGCAGGTGAGGAGAGCAGATTGAATCCGTTCAGAGCTGGCGGAGTTTTACACCAGGTTTCCTGAAGCAAGATTAAGTCGAAGCCTTCTAGATAAAGTTGCAGTTCCTGATCGAAGATCTTCTCTCCAACCCCATTGATGTTCCACGAGCAGATTTTAAGTGTATTGTAGTTTGTTTCAGCATTGGATACACAGAGCTTCGAATTTCACAGGTTTTGGTTTTTTGTGTTTATGGTCCTTGATAGCCAGGACCACTCTTGTGGAGGTGTTGTTTTTGTTGCATTGGGGATGGGGTGATGCTGGTCTCTTGTTACATTACGCACTGGGCTTTCGCTACGGGCTCCACGTAGCACTGAGTAAGATGTATCACTTGGTTGAGACCCCCCGGGTCCTATTTGGTTTGGCAAGATGTTAGTGAGTGGTTCTGGGTATCTTGGTTTGGAGTAAGGCCGAAGCTTGATGCCCCAAGTGTTAAATTTAGCGTGTTCTTTTAAGATTTTGTCTGCTACCATGGGTAAGGCCCAAACTGTTTTAGTTGCTTCCACCCCCGGGTGTTCCGGGGACTCCACAAATTCTATTGACTGTAGGTCCTCAGATCTTAGGTTCTTCAGGCTATTGATTGAGTGTATTAGACGTAGTATGTTTCCTCTATTGAGTGTGTCTATTCGTCCCCTGGACTTGTATTCAGGGTGGAACATAATTATAGTAGGATTCAATTGCACAGTTTGATCTATAGATGGTTCTTGGATGATATTAAATGTGTCCACTAGTTCAGGGAGTTCTCTTGGAGTAGGTGGAATCGTGCCGTTGGTTGTACTCTCTGTAGCTTGACCTCTTTCCCCAGGGGGATGAGTCTTTTGGGATTCTCCCCCGTTGGTGGATATTCTGGGGGCGTTAGTTCCCTGCGCTCCTGTCCCCTCTTCCAAGTTTTCTTGAGGTTCCTGGCGGCATTCTATCGCCTCGCTCGCCTGGGCTGAAGTATCTAGGGGATCTGTGCTGAAGTTTTTCTCCGAGTCTTGTGCCGTAGCCCTGTCAGGGGAGTTTATTTCAATCGACTCAGTAAGTTTCTGGTTTCGCCTCTTTCTCTTCAGCTTCCTTCGCTGCTTGCGGGTGAGCGAGCAAGGTGTTGGGGGGTTCGTTTTATTGCGCTTTGTTGGCTCTGGCGAGGGTGACCGAGGTCCAGACCTTGTTTGGCTGTTTCCTCTGAGTTTGTTAGAGCAAGGACCTCTTTGCCGGGGCTAGGGTCTGGTTTCTGGTCTGTGATGGCCTGCCTTGCGTCCCCACTTGTCAATCGTAGTAGTTGATGCTCTGCTATACTTGTTATCATGGCTGGCCCTTTCGGAGTTGCCTTCTGTGATACGGTGTCTTTTATATCAGATAGGAGATTGTCCATTGCCTTCGGAAGGGTGGCCAGCTTGTCTAGAAGTGTTGCACAGGTGCAGCTGACCTGTGTTATTCGTGTCTCTGCCTGTGCTCTTCTAAACAAACTGTTAAGATCTGCCAGTTTGTCATCTATATTCGCCACAAAAATGGAGAGGGAGTTCAAAACTGACAATTGAATATCCATCTTGTCTGAGTGATATTGCATGAAGTTGACTGACATTTGCATCGTGTGTAGCAGAGTGGACCAGATGTCTTGTTTCTCCTGTTTTTCCTTTTCTTTTTCCTGTTCTTTTGAGTGTTTTGTGTTGTTCCTTGGCGAGCAGTTTCTTCGTTGGAGTCCAATTTGGGGGCCGAGAGAGTATGAGGCAACTAATTCCTCCAATTCCTCCGGTGTCAGATGAGAGCATTCAGGTTCTTCTTCCTGAGTTATTAAGGAGGGTTGCTGTATTGTATTATTTTGTATAGTCGATACGTCTTGTGCAGGTCTTATGGTCAGTTGGTCGTCACTACCTTGCGGGCAATCCTGTGTTGATTGGGGGAGTCCTTCCGAAGATACCCTTGGAACTGTCTGAATTCCTCCCGCCGCCAGTCGGGTTGGCCTATACACGTTGTTAGACCTGGCACCGTTGGCGTGGGTCACCCTTCCATTTGTGTTTGTGCCTCAATGTATTTTTGTGCTGGTGTTAGCTGCTCAGGGCACTGTGCCACTGCCATCCAGTGCCACAGTGCAAGTGCTCCCTATGGTAAAATGTAGTATGTGAATTGACTTCCATGTTTGGCTTATTTGGTTTACTATCAGTCCCTAGTAGAGTGCACCAGGGGTGCCAAGGGCTTGTATGTCCAAATGCTGCTAGTGGGCTTGCAGCACTGGTTGTGCCACCCACAGAGGCAGCGGGATAAAATGTGTCTAAGGTCTGCCATTGCAGAACCTGCATGCAGTCTGGTACTGTCATGCTGACTGGGCAAGTGTCCCCACTTGCCAGTCCCTAAACCTTCCCTTACCTTCATATTAGTCACCCCTATGGTAGGCCCTAGGGCAGGGTGCATTGTCAGGATAAGGTAGGACATGCCCTGAGGTGTGTGGCATGTCCTAATAGTGAGTTACAGCCATTTTCGTTTTTTACTAATGTAAGGCTACCTGCTCTACATAGGCCAGAATGGGCTGCTAGATTATAACAGTCTATAATCCTGGCAGGCTCAGGAAGCATGGTAGAAATTCGTGTTTAGTATGCCTGAACTCAGAATAATAAAATACATATTTTAGTAAAGTTTATTTTAATATCCTGTGTTTGCAAATGCTACTTTTAGAAAGTTAGCATTTGCTTGCTTAACCATTTCAGTCCGCCTCTGGAGGGGAGGGCTATCTTCTTTGTGTGTAGCTTGAGTGACAGGGCTGGGAAGTTCCAGGAGACAGGCTGGGACTGCCAGCTGGTGAATAGAAAGATTACACCAGGATGGGTGGGAGGAGTGCACCTTGACTCTGAATAGGACAGTGCTCTGCCTCCACAATGCTGGCTCCACCCCCTGGGGAGCGTCTGATGTCTCTGCCCTGCCTGCTGAAAGAAGAAGCCAGAGTCTCAACAACAAAGTGCTCCTCACTGAAAAGAACTGGACTGGGATTATGCAAAGGCCCCCCTGGCCTGTAAAGACAAAAGAAACTGAGTATAAATGTAGGAGCCCTGCTCCTAAGAAATCAGATCCTGATGAACCACGAAGAAACTCTGCCTGACTAGAAGGACCTGGAAGAAGCTGAAGGAGGAGTAACTTTCCCTGACCTGGGGGATTGGCCTGCAGTTGTTGCCTTGCTGAGGAAGGAGAGGAAAAGACTGAAAGAGACTTTGTACTTTGTTTTCATCTATCTCCAAGGGCTTGGAAGAGAGCTTGCCCCCTGAACTGAGTCCTAGGACCATTGGACTCATCTGCCTTCAAAAACTGAGTTGCCTGGACAATTCTTGCTTGTTTCCCACTGGATTAGGCCCCAGTACGCCTCGTACTACATCTGCCGTGAAGCCGTGTCTTTGCCGCCCGGCACCGTGTGTCTACGCTGAACCAAAAAGCGTTAGTACGCACCGTATCCCTCCCGGCTGCATTGCACCTAACCTTCCCCGCCGATTCGAGACGTACATCCCTGGCTGCCGAACCCTGTACGCCGGACACAAGCTTCCCTGTCCCGCAGGTACGGTCCGTACGCTGCCAACGTACTGTACCGTGCCGTACTCAGAGCCGAGAAGCCGCAGTACGCTGATCATTCCCGTATGCTGTACGGCGCCGAGAAGTGTCGCCGCTGATCTGCACCGAAGGTACGGCCCGAACGCCGGCGCCACAGACTCTGCAAGCTGATCCAGCTCATCCGCCCGTACCCCTGACGGTCCCGTACCAACGCCGCGTCCCGACGCCGCGACCGGACCAGACCGAGTACGCTGCCGAACTACGACCCAGACCCATCAACTTGTCCCGCACTGTCCGTCACGGACCCCACAAACTTAAGGTACTTTGTCCCGTTCGCACCGCAGTGTGCACGTCCCGGACCCCGGAGTCCGCACCGATTGTTTGACTCGTACTTTCTTTGTTTTTAACGCGGACGAGTCGTACACCCAGGTACGAACCGTACAAAGCCTGAAAAGAAGCAGAATTAAGTAAAAGAAGCCTATTTTTGCATTTTAAGCCTTTTTGCAAGAACATTGAACTTGGAAATAATACTGTGGTCATTTTAATCGTTATTCTGGTCTTGTGCTAAGCCTTATATAAAGAAACCTATTTTTGATACAACCTTGACTGGTGTCCATTTGTGGTGTGTCATTGCATTACTGTATGTGTTCAGAAATGCTTAACCTATAGCGTCCTGAGAATAGTCTTGACTGCTTGCGCCACACTACCTAAAGGGTGAGCAGGGGTTATTTGAAAGGGTGATCCCCTTATCCTGACTTAGAATTGAGAGTCCCTGCTTGTCACAAGTGTATACCTGTGCCAACTAGAGACCCCCATTTCTAACACACGGGATCTTTATTTCGAGTGTGTAGATCTGAGTTTTGCCTTTCCGTTGCTTTCTCCTCTTGTTGCAGTTGTGGTTCAGGGGTAGCTGAGTCGTCTTTTTCGGTGATAATTTTATTGTGAGTGTCAGCAGAGCTGTTGGTCATGCCACCTGGATCTTGTGCCTCGCACTCATAATCCGTTGACCCCTTTTCTCTCTGATTATGTGATGTCCAATCAGTCAGAGTTTCTTCTTTGTTGTCACTAATGAGTGTATGGGTATTGTAGTTTATGTTCTCTCCTTCTTTCGTAGCCCTTGTGAGGCTGTGGGTCCAACTTTGGCCAGCTGCTTCACTTCCTTCGGTTTTTTTGGTATTTGCCTGGGTGTTTGGTTTTGGCGTCGGGGTCAGTACTAGTTGATTCAGTTTGATGTTTTTTGCTTCCTCATGTGCCTTGTCCCCTTGTTTCCTCTTCCCTTCAGACATCTCGTGCCTCTCATCTTCTGAGCTAGTTTCGCACAGTCTTGTAGCTCCTGTAACTGCCCTACTGGACAAGGACACCTTGTAGCTTTTATCTAGCTGTAGCTCTTGCTCATCAGAGTATATTGTTTTGACAACACAGAACCTTGACTAGGACTAGCACAGCACATATGAGGGTGGATCCTAAAGCCCTCTCTCAGAACTGCTTCTTAAAGCTCTCTTTTGTGTTTACAGTCCGGAGAGAGCTGTGCTGTCAAGCCAGAACTAATAACAAGCATTGGCATAGCCAATAGGTCACGCCTTTGGGACCTGCTGCATAACTAAATACTTATAAGGTCCCAAAGGCGAGACCTATTGCCTATGCCAATGCTTGTTTTGTTTTGTTTTACAAATACACGTTTACCATCTCCATTTAAGCTTGAGCAAATAATTGTTTTTAAATTGCTTTATCTGCACAGTTGTAATTGAAAGTACCGAGGCACAATCAAATCATCTTGTAACCCTGTATATCAAGCCTCAGGGAGCTGCGTTATGTTTTTTGGGCAGCGAAACGGTAACCAAACAACTATTTTTTTGTCAAGGTACTCTACTTTTCACAAAATGCTAAATTTTTGCAAAATGCGATGCAGCGCGCGCTACGAAATTCGTTTTATTTATTCAATTGTTTACTTACCTGCAATTATCCATATTCCGGTTTTTAGAACCCCCACCCTGCCCCTCCCCTGCCCCGCCTTACCGCCCCACGGAACTCCCTCCACGGGCCGCGGCTGGGCAGGGATGGTCACCATCCTGTGATTCTGGGCAACTCACTTAAGCTCCCTGTGCCTAAAAAGAATAATGTACCCGTATGTAACGGAACTTGTGCTCATGTCAGCGCCTTGAGAACCTCATGGGTGAGTAGCGCGCTTACAATCCCTGATTGATTGGTTATGTTGTCAGCCCTGCTGAAGCCATGGTCACCTGTTTTTGATATTACAGATCACACTTGTGCTATTGGTGTTGTAGGTAGTGAGTGGGGTTAGGGTCTAGAGCAGGGGTACTCATAGTATGGCCCGCGGGCCGCCAGCGGCCCGGCAAGCCTTTCTTGGCGGCCCGCGGACCTTGCAGACATCGTACCGGTGTTTTTTTTAACAGTGTCAGGAAACAGACTCTGCTCTGTGGGGGCCAGGCGATTCAAGCGATAGTCCGAGTGGAGCTGCTGGGGCGCTAAGAGGTGAAATACAACAAAGCCTCGTTATCATGCAACTGGTCTCTTAAAGACCTGTGAAGTACTCGGTGGGGCTGTGTGTGTGCCCTGGAAGGGAAGCTGCCTCAGCTGCCACACAAGCGGAGGGGTTGGGGTGGGGGGGGAGAGGTGACAAGGAATGACAAGAGAACAGCAGGGTGTGAGAGTCGGGTAAGGGGACAGAGGGTGACAGAGGGCAGTAGGGAGAGACAGAAACAGACAGAGAGAGATAGAGACTAACAGAGACAGGGACAGACAGAGACAGATAGGCAGAGACAGGGACAGACAGATAGAGGCAGAGACAGACAGAGAGGCAAAGAGACAGACGGAGAGGGAGACGGAGAGGGAGGGCGACAGAGAGAGAGGGAGACGGAGAGAGAGAGGGAGGGAGACGGGGAGAGAGAGGGAGGGAAACGGGGAGAGAGAGGGAGACGGGCAGAGGGAGGGAGACGGGGAGGGAGGGAGATGGGGAGAGGGAGGGAGACAGGGAGAGGGAGGGAGAGGGAGGGAGACTTAGAGGGAGGGAGACAGGGAGGGAGACTGAGAGGGAGGGAGACTGAGAGAGAGGGAGACTGGGAGAGGGAGGGAGACGGCGAGGGAGGGAGAGAGGGGAAGAGGGGGAGAGGGGGAGGGAGGGAGACGGAGAGGGAGGGAGACGGAGAGGGAGAGAGAGAGAGGGGGAGAGAGGGAGAGAGAGGGAGGGAGACAGGGAGATAGAGGGGGAGACAGAGAGGGGGAGACAGAGAGGGGGAGACAGAGAGGGGGAGACAGAGGGAGACGGAGAGGGAGGGAGAGGGAGAGAGGGAGAGAGAGAGGGGGAGAGAGAGAGGGGGAGAGAGAGGGAGGCAGACAGGGAGGGAGGGAGACAGAGGGGGGGAGGGAGACAGAGGGGGAGGGAGACAGAGAGGGAGACAAAGAGGGGGAGACAGAGGGAGACAGAGAGGGAGGGAGAGAGACAGAGAGGGAGGGAGAAAGACAGAGAGGAAGGGAGAGAGACAGAAAGGGAGGGAGAGAGAGAGAGGGAGGGAGACGGAGGAGGGAGGGAGATGGAGGAGGGAGGGAGATGGAGGAGGGAGGGAGATGGAGGGAGAGGGAGGGAGATGGAGGGAGAGGGAGGGAGACGGAGGAGGGAGGGAGATGGAGGAGGGAGGGAGGGAGATAGAGAGAGGGAGAGAGAGAGATATGTGTATGCCGGGTCCGGTGGCTCAGTGGACGAAGGCGTCCACTGCAGGGACCTGTGTTCCACCTCAAGGTCACAGTTTTTTTTTGTTGCTCTAGCCCCGCCCCCTCCCCCAATGACCCCGCCCCCAAGGTGCAGCCCTCGGCCACAAACCACACTGTAAATTTGGCCCCCAAGAGAAAGTTTGTGAGTACCCCTGGTCTAGAGATACCTAAATGTCCTGAAACTTATCCAGCTTTCCCTGCTGCACGGGCCAAGTTAGGAGCAGGTAGTCTACAGCGCACAGGGAAGGGCCGAGCAGGTTCACTGACAAAATATTGCCTATGAAAATATCCCCATAATGAAATATCATGACCAAAATATCAATGTCAAAAATATCGTCACCCTGTACTTCTAATTATAAGAACAAAAATATTTATAGAAAAAAAAGAAAATATATATATATATATATTCACTGAAAAAACCATAGGTTTCACACACGTTATAGTTAGCGGACATTTCACTCATAAAAAACCAATGAAATTCCCCCGTTCTAGTTAGTGCAGGCAACTATAACTCATGCGACCGCAATCCTCTGCTGATGACATATGTGTCTTTATGAAAAAAAAATATTTGTGATATATGTATAGCTAAAATTTAATGGAAGAAGACATGGGCAAATAAGTGTCTAAATACAGTATTAGCATCAGCAGAGGATTGCGGTCGCGTGAGTTATAGTTGCCTGCACTAACTATAACGGGGGAATTTCATTGGTTTTTTATGAGTGAAATGTCTGCTAACTATAACGTGTGTGAAACCTATGGTTTTTTCAGTGAATTTGCAAGGTTTTTTAAATGCTAATTCCTAACTATAACGTGTGTGAAACCTATGGTTTTTATAGTGAATTTGTACGTTTTTTAAAATGCTAAGTTACTTTACGCCGTTCGTGGCGTGCGCGCCCACTTCACGCAGTTCGTTCCGTGCGCGCACGGTGCGCTTCGCGCACCGTGCGTGCACAGTGAGCATGCGGTGCGCTTCGCGCACCGCGCGCCCACTTTACGCAGTTAGTGCCGTGCACGCACCGCGTGCCCACATTACGCTACATGGGCCATGTACGCACGATGCGCTTCGCGCACCGTCCGCACACGGAGGACATATTATGCGCTTCGTTGTGAAAGGTTATCTATTAAATGTTCAATTGATATATATGCCATACACTGATGGTGCCCTGCGGGCACCTTTTGCACACTGGGGGGGGAAAATGTGGATATTTTTTTTTTTTAAATAATTTTTGACCGTACGCTCAAGCTCAATCGGCGTTTTTTCAAAAAAAAAAAAAATGAATTTTTGCCCTTGGGGGTACTTTTGTGACACCCTATCGAAGGCTAGGTGGTTAGGAGCTGTCTAGCCTGCCCCTTTTCATGATATCCAACTTTGTTTTTCCTCCCCCCCTCAGAGTGCGAGAGAGAAAATGGCGGCCGCCATTTCCTGGTTTCGACCGATTCGAATGTTTACTAAGATCTAACAGCCAATCAGAATCGCGCTCGCGCACGGCACCGTACGCGTACGGTAAGCTTACCGTAAGCGCACGGTAAGCACACGGTAAGCTGCCACAGATATATATATTGATTTAAATGCTATTTTCTCAGGAACTACTGAACAGATTTACACCAGACCTACAAAAGGCACTTCCTTGACCTGTAGACTACCTCTCTGCCAAATTTCAAGTAACTCTGTTCAGCCGTTCGGGCTGTAGCTGTGTCTAAAGGTCCTATGGAAAAATGCATGGGGAAAACGCGTTTTGGGACCCCCCTTTTTTCTCAGCCCACGCTTGACGAATCCCCCCGAGACTTTCAGGGTAGGAACGGAGCGTAGCGCCCCATTAGTTTTGAAAATTTCGCGAGGATTCGTCGACCGGCGCCAAAGTTATTCCAAATAGAATGTTGCGGATTTCCTATGGAAACAGGGTCCTAACTATAACTATCTACTGGCGACCGCCAGTAGATAATATATATATATATATATATATATATTCACTGAAAAACCATAGGTTTCAGGCACGTTATAGTTAGGAATTAGCATTTAAAAAACCTCAGAAATTCACTGAAAAAACCATAGGTTTCAGGGGTGTTATAGTTAGCTGGACTTTTCACTTGTACAAAACCATTGAAATTACCCCGTTATAGTTAGTTCAGCTAACTATAACTCGCGCGCCCGCAATGCACTGCTGATGACGTCACATATTACATCACTCATGACATGGTCAGTGACATCACTCATGGCATCACTGATGACATCTCAAATGACATCACTGATGACATCACTGATGACATCATCCTTGTGATAGAGTGGCAGACCTCCTCTCACCCTAATATAACCTTTGATACACACATTCAAAAATAGAAACTACAATGTTCAAAACAATGGACATACCAATATCAGTTACAACAACCTCTTCAGTAATTCTAAGATCCACATACACATCCACTCATTCACCAACAGTCCTATACAGTCACTCATACATGTACTCACTCATCATATGTACTCATACACCTATACATCCTGTTACACAATGCCACTCATCCATAGAGTTACTCACACACATAGTCACTCATGCTAATAAAGAATCAAACATTCATTTACTTGCATATGCAGTTATACACACACCACCACACTTCTACGGAAACTTACACATACTTAGGTGCCGATCACGATCCGGTAAAAAATGTCCCCGTGCGACTCGTATCGGGTCTTTTTACCGTACGAATCGTACAAGTGCCGTACGAACTGGCAATCACGATTCGCGTGGTAAAAAGTCCATACGAACCGCACTGGGAATCATTCCCCACACGTCCTCGGGTCGGAAAATGTGTCCGACACGTCCTCGGACGATTTACCTTACAAACGTAAAAATCCAAGTCCGACCGAGGAATCACGATCCATCCCGTGCGTCCGGGCCTACAACCGTATGGAAAAAACACCGTCCGCACCGAACACCTATAGCAACCATGGAGACATGTGCCCGCATACGCGCCCAACACTCCCCCCAGCCCCCGTACGTCCGACACGTACCCCCCGTATATGTATACCCCCACCCGTCTAGGTACACCCCAGTACGTTCCAGTCGTACCCCCACCCCAGCACGTGTCGTACCACCGTCCATGTACACCCCAGTACATTTGAGCCCCACCCCCACCCCAGTACGTGTCATACCCCCCGTGTACCTACACCCCAGTACGTTCCAGTCGTACCCCCACCCCAGTACGTGTCGTACCACCGTCAATGTACACCCCCCCCTGTACGTGTCGTACCACCGTCAATGTACACCCCCCCCTGTACGTGTCGTACCACCGTCAATGTACACCCCCCCACCCCTGTACGTGTCGTACCACCGTCCATGTACACCCCAGTACGTTCGAGCCCCACCCCCACCCCAGTACGTGTCCTACCCCCCGTGTACCTACACCACAGTACGTTCCAGTCGTACCCCCACCCCAGTACGTGTCGTACCAACGTCAATGTACACCCCCCCACCCCTGTACGTGTCGTACCACCGTCTATGTACACCCCAGTACGTTCGAGCCCCACCCCCACCCCAGTACGTGTCATACCCCCCGTGTACCTACACCCCAGTACGTTCCAGTCGTACCCCCACCCCAGTACGTGTCGTACCACCTTCCATGTACACCCCAGTACGTTCCAGTCGCACCCCCACCCCAGTACGTGTCATACCCCCGTGTACCTACACCCCAGTACGTTCCAGTCGTACCCCCACCCCAGTACATGTCGTACCACCGTGAACCTACACCCCAGTAGTTCCTGGCGCACCCCCAACACAACCTCCTAAGTACGGAGCGCACCCCATGCCCCAACATCACGACCGCATGTACGAGTCGTACAAAGCCACACACAAGGACATAATCGTACAACCAAATGGCCCATGTACACACCGTACACACGCTCAAAACGCACGTACACAACCAGGACAAAATAAAACAACACAAGAATACACCATTCGAAAGGCACACAGCCACTAAACATGGCCAACAACCACTAAAATAACACAATCACTGACCTGCAACTGCCAAAAACAAACAGAGGCCCAATACACCATCACTCCTTATAACACACCCACCCAAAATTCAAAAACTGCCACACCCACCCATGGACCAATAAAAAGGGCCCACACACACAAACCATGAGCCTTTGCAACAGACTCACTGCTGCCAGACACCACAGAACCAGACTACAAGCTACACCACACCTTACACTTGCACACCTTCACACGACCACCCTCACAAACACCCTCTCATCACATTCACACACACACACAACCATCCACACCCCCCCCCAACATCCACACCCCCCCACACCCACACCATCCCCACCCACACCCCTCACCATGCCCACTACCAAGAATCCAAAGTTCAGTCACCGAGAGTTGGAGGTCCTTGTTGATCAAATCCTCAGAGTCGAGCCACAGATCTTTGGAACATTGGTCAGAAGCACCAGCCAGGCAGCCAAAACAGCCATGTGGCAGATCATCGTCGATGCTGTGAATGCTGTTGCGGACACCAGGAGGACCAAGCAGGATTGCCAGAACAGGTGGTACGATCTGCGGAGGAGGGTCAGAGCCAAGAGGCAGGAGGAACACGACCAGGCCAACGCCACCGGAGGAGGGCCCTCCCGCAGAGCCGTACAGTACCATCCCTGGGAGGAGAGTGTGATGGCCATACTGCCGGTGGAGGCAGTTGAAGGAGTAGAAGGACTCCGAGACCCGGGTGAGTACACAAACAACGCACCTCACATGGGGGGAACTGCAACCACAACCAAAATTACTAACAGGCACGCAACCACCACAAGCCATCGCATGACTCAACCACACTCCATGAGCAGGCACATGCCACTGCTGCCACCATGCCCCATGCACCCAGCTGGACAATGTCAAGTCACAGGCCACAGAAGACAACAACACATGACACGGTAACCCGGATGGCGGGAGGCTGGGCACCAAAAATCACATAGTGCGACTCCAAAGCAGACAACAATGCCCTCTGCCCATATGGCCTAGGTCACAGCCAGACAAACACTGTGTCCCAACACAGGAATGACTTGCCAGCAAATGGCGGACGCCTTGCATCAACACATGGGGGTGAAGGCACTGTTTTGCACATGACAGCAGCTAATGAACAGCCAACATTGTGAAAGAGTGGCAGCACACACCACCACAGCAGCAGCGCACAGACACACAGCAGACAAAATGGGTGCCTGGAGATCAGAAACAAACTCACATCAACAGGCCAAGGGCCACTCAAAGATCTGCTAACAGTGTGTGCCCAGGAAGCTGGGCCAAGGTGACAGAGGGTGACACACGGAGGGAGGGAGAGGGGGACACAGAGGGAGGGAGAGGGGGACAGAGAGGGAGGGAGAGGGGGACAGAGAGGGAGGGAGAGGGGGACAGAGAAGGAGGGAGACACAGGAAGACGGACAGAGGGAGGAGGCTGACACACAGAGGGAGGGAGAGGGGGACAGAGAGGGAGGGAGAGGGGGACAGAGAGGGAGGGAGAGGGGGACAGAGAGGGAGGGAGAGGGGGACAGAGAGGGAGGGAGAGGGGGACAGAGAAGGAGGGAGACACAGGGAGAGCAAATCAGTCCTTTGGTGTGTGGGAATGTCTGCTCGTCAGCAGGTGGACTGCGTGCATGTAGACAAGGGTGGCCAGTGCCAGAACCCCCCCTCTTCATCATGGCAAAACGCAGGGCCATGTCACAACCTGTACACGAGCACAAGGACAGCCACCTGCATCATATAAGTGTGTGGATCCACTCCATGTGCACATGTACAGTGCTACAAGGAAGGCGCAAATGCATGGCTCGCCACACCTGCACACTCCACTGCTGACTGCAGTCACACTTGACGCAGCAAGTAGGACTGTGCCACACATAGTTAAAGGGGCCAAATTGGTGCCCAAGGGACACATCCATGCACAAGTGCACTGTGAGTGGAATGCAAGACAGATCCTAATTCCAAGAGGAAATGTGCCAACTTTGAAACGGATGAAACATGGATGTTGCATGGACCAAAATTAACATTTTCTCTCTCACACACAGGTCAACGTCGTGCTGCACCCCCCAACACTGGGGGGGAACACTCACAGGACCCGGATCTGCAGGAGACCGATCCCACCGGCAGCGACCACTCTCACCACTCTGCGGACGACCCCGACCGACCTGGCCCCTCTGGTGTCCAACCACCTGCAGCACCTGCATCAGGTACAACCGTGCCAACCACCACCCCCACTCCTGCCACATCCCAGGAGACACCCAGGATCCCTGCCCCAACACCACAATGCAGCCAGGCTCGCCAGGAGGGACACGGTGTCCCGGGCACCCAGGAGGAGGCAGGCGAGAACGCCAATGCCACCCCTCAGGGGTCCCGGAGACCCGATGTGCCCACAAGTGCAGGCCAGACGCAAGTGGGCAGGGGTGGTGGGAGTGGAGGACGGCGGAGGCGCGAGCCTGACCAGTTGGCTGGGGATCCGGTATTTTCCCATGTCCGTAACATCCTGGACTCATACCGGCAGGACACCACGGGCATGGCCCAGGTTGTGTCCGTCCTCGAGGGGATCAAGGTCCAGCAGGCCCAGCAACATGCGGAGCTAATAGCCTGTCTACAGGTACACCAACGGAGGATGGAGGACAGACAGGCTGAGCAAGTGACGGCGTTCCAGGGGATTCACGCTACACTCCGTCGGATGGCCGACACCATGGCCGACCCTCCCTGTGCCAGAAGGCGGAGAACATCACCACCCACAGGGAGGGATCAGGAGGAGGAGGAGGAAACATCCGACGGAGCATCCCAGACGTCGTCACGGCCTGCTGCTGAGGTTCCCCGCAGGAAGCCGGGTCGTCCACGGAAAGGACCGTGAGGGTGGCTGCTACATCACCATCTCCCAGGACACCTGGCCTGGCACCTGGCCCACTGGAGCAACAGCATCACAGCATCAAGAGACATTCTCTGCCACATGGCCCTGCTGGTCACTGGCTGACCAATGTTGACAAAGACTGTGGCATGGACTCTGAGGATTTCCAATGGCAAGGACACCAACTCCCCTACTGAACTTTGGATTCCCTAATCCCGGAAAGCCCCTCACTTTGTCCCCCCCCCCCAATAATAAATCACATTATTAAGAGTAGATGCCTGCTGGTAGCATTATTACCTAACATGTGTCTTGTACAGTCTAAACATGCCTGAGTCATCTGTTCACTTCAACCATCCACACCCTGGGGCCTGAGTCTGGCACAGGACACATGGGTCACAGTTTAGTAGGCAAGACAGACATGGAGCACCATACACACCCGTGATGGGCAGAACCAGCTGAGGGGGTGGCCGAACAACCGTGCTGACAGACACATTGAGTACAGCAACAGTCATGCGCAGAGGTCAGGGATCCTGGCCAGTGTCCTGGGGGGCACCCAGGTATGTGTAGACAGGTGGCAGAACCATGTCCTGCAAGCTTGAGTCCGGTGGATGCAGAGAATGGGGTCATGGACAACGTTGGATGCATGGGGATGGCACATGTCACAATCCCCACACAGTCATGGACATCATGCCCAATACACAGTCTCAGCACACACACACAGCTTGCATCTTGCCACACAACACATTGACACATAGCCACAATCAGGCAATACCATGCCAGACATGCAGGATGCACCGTGCCAACACACCAGCATTGACTGAGAAGAGGCACCTTGGAGGCATAGGGACACCTTTATTAGTCATGTTTTTGGGATTGCAGAGGCAACTTGAAGTACACATGAACACATCATGTGGAGTAACATGTGGGTCCAACACTGGCACCCCCCTTCTGCACCACAAATGCGTGATAGCCATGGAACTGGCACACAAGTGTCGGCTAACAGCTAAAACCCACAGCTGCACACGGAGAGCCTGACATACACCATAGATCCGCTGATGTGGAAGTCCCACGCCATGCCAAGACAATGTCAACCGTATGTGTCCGAGGGCAATGTCACACACATTGATGCCATCATCACAATCCACTATCCCATCACTGATGACTGACAACCAGGCAGCCCATCTATTCAGGTGTACCCAGCTGCATGTCGTGTCCCATGGGGATGCCACATGACTGCAGAGGAACCAAACGCCGATCGGGGAAGTGTGCACACATCGTGAACAACAGCCACACCCAATACACCCCAGATGCATCCCTTACCCCATGGAGACTTCCAAACGTGTCCGTGCCTGTAACGCTGAGTCAGCCCACGATGTCATGTCCATGAGGAATAGCAGTGCCACAACAATGCAACCAGCAAACGGCATGCGCAGGTACCTGGGGAAGAGAGACACACAAGAAGTCAGCCACAAAAAGCACAGCCACTTGCATGTGCATTTACTCGACACATGTATGGATGACAACATGCTAGGTCACAATTATGACTGGGGAAATACTACCATCACTGCCACCATCACTCCAGTGACACACCCACACACACCTCTGACCCACGTGCCATACATGCAGGTGGAGACACACATCACAACGCATGCCACACGGGGACCAATGCGTGCACACTCAGACCCTGGTACTCACCACTAAGCAAAGAAGTCGCGTATGAGCCGAGTCCGGATGTCCTCTTGCGGCTCCACATCCTCCACATCACTAGCCCCATTGCCAAGCCCTTCGTCCTCCACGGGTGGATGGTCCTCGTCATGTTGATTCAGGATGAGTGGTACAGCTCTTTCAACTGCCATGTTGTGCAGCATGCAGCAGACCATGAAGATCTTGCAGACCTTCGCCGGGGCATAAGGGAGTGCACCGCCGGTCTTGTGGAGGCACCGGAATCGGCTCTTCAGCATGCCAAACGTCCTCTCTATCACTCGCCTTGTCCGGCCATGGGCGGTGTTATAGCGGAGCTGGGCCGGCGTGATGGGGTTGCGGAGAGGTGTCAGCAGCCAAGGCATGTTGGGATAGCCAGCGTCCCCTACATGGGAAGCACATGGACATCGTTAGAACTGGTGAGGCGGTCGTGCTGGTCGGCTATACAGAATACAGGACAGACAGACTGTACCCACCAACAACACATGCCCGTTCGTTGCGCAGCTGCATCATCATATCAGGCATCCCGCTACGCCTCATGATGTAGGCATCGTGTGCTGACCCTGGGAAACGAGCACAGACATGTGAAATCACCATATTGGACAGACACACCACAAGGGCATTGATGGAGTGGTAGTGCTTCCGATTGCGGTACGCCACCTCCCGTGCGTGTGGTGGTACCAAACCTACATGTGTCCCATCTATGGACCAAATGACATGGGGCATCCCTCCCAGGGCATAGAATCCACGCTTGACCTCAGTCATCTGTTCAGGGGTTGGGAACTTGATGAAGTCATCCAGGTGAATCAACATGGCCTCCAAGAAATCATGCAGCACACCGCTGAACATGCCACCAACATGAGCTATGGTATTTTGGAAGGTACCCGTGGCAAGAAAATGTAGGGCAGCCATTACCTTCAGCTGGGGTGTCAGTGCCGTAGGATACCTGTGCTGCGGTTGCAGGTGTGGTGCCAGTCTCGCCGTCAGCTCCAGAATCAACGGTTGGGTGAAGCGGTAGAGCCGGATCCTGTCATTCTCCTGCATGGTAGCCAAGTCTGGAATTCTTCGGGCAAGAGGCGGCGCTCTGCAGTAATTTGGAAGTGACAAGGAAGAGTGAGTGCACTACGAGAACAACTCATGTCTACTGAGCACATGTAAATCTGGCAATACACACATGCTACATAGGGAGTCAGGTATGTGCTACATGCCCAGGACACGTATGGATGCAAGGTGACACTCCTTCCAAGACCCAGCTACACACGGTGATTGAGAACCTCCCCATGCCACGACATGGAAATAGCTGTGTCCCAGTGCAAGTGCACAGCCCGACGCAAGACAGGAGTGACATACACCCACACATCAGCAGAAGTGGGATGCCGATTGCAGAGACTGGTAGCGGAACACTGGAGCCACAGGTCACATGACATTACACTAGTCCAGCCCACACACCTTGCCATGAAGGTGCACATGTCATGACTCACCACACATTCCTTGTGAGGGTGCTGACATGGCCTTGTCACGCTACTCCGTGTCCCATGCATACATGTGCACCTCACATCCGATAACACAGGTGGCATGGTGTGCGGAACAGTGTGCAATGACAATCTACACACAGCCACATGTTGGTTGCTGCAACGGCTGCAGCTTTTGAGGGTGCTACAACATCAACCTGATGTAAATCCCGGACACATATATGACATAGTCACATTGTGCACTGTGGGTAGTGACAAGTCATGTGTCATGACCCCTGTACCGGGCATCATGGAACACTTCCGTGTGTTGGTGTCCGTGCCATGCCAGTGACGCTCACCCCAAGTGCGCAGTCCCACATGCACACATGTCAAAGGAGTCAAGGGCATGCCTGGCACACATTGCACCATCACACAGTACACCTGTACACATCTCATCATACATCTGGTGCCTTCTCCACTCAGGAGGCATGTTCCACATCACAGCCTGTGACACCTGTGCCCCACACATGTAGTAATGCACAGACGATGCCTTGATGTCCATTCCTGGACAAGTATGTCCATCCATGGACAAGTATGTCCATCCATGGACAAGTATGTCCATCCATGGACAAGTATGTCCGCCCTATTCCTACCTGTGTGTCGCCTATCACCACAGTGATGTGTAAAAACCGCCGTACTGCTGCTGAGAGGGCCTGTGCATGTTCCCAAATCACTGTGGGAGTGCTGCCGTATGTGTACCCATCGTGATGGCGAGCGTACAGGCATTTGTACGGTCCGTAGCACTACGAGTACGCATACGCGTGCAGACCCATAGTGATAGGGCCGTACACACGCATGTACGCTCACTATCACTATGGGTCTGCACGCGTATGCGTACCCGTAGTGGTACGGACCGTACACTCGCATCTACGCTCACTATCACTATGGGTCGGCACGCGTATGCGTACCCGTAGTGGTACGGACCGTACACTCGCATCTACGCTCACGATCACTAAGGGTCTGCACGCATATGCGTACCCGTAGTGGTACGGACCGTACACTCGCATCTACGCTCACTATCACTATGGGTCTGCACGCGTATGCGTACCCGTAGTGGTACGGACCGTACACTCGCATCTACGCTCACTATCACTATGGGTCTGCACGCGTATGCGTACCCGTAGTGGTACGGACCGTACACTCGCATCTACGCTCACTATCACTATGGGTCGGCACGCGTATGCGTACCCGTAGTGGTACGGACTGTACACTCGCATCTACGCTCACGATCACTATGGGTCTGCACGCCTATGCGTACCCGTAGTGATAGTGAGCGTAGATGCGAGTGTACGGTCCGTACCACTACGGGTACGCATACGCGTGCAGACCCATAGTGATCGTGAGCGTAGATGCGAGTGTACGGTCCGTACCACTACGGGTACGCATACGCGTGCAGACCCATAGTGATAGTGAGCGTACATGCGTGTGTACGGTCCGTACCACTACGAGTATGCATACGCGTGCAGACCCATAGTGATAGTGAACGTAGGCATGCATGTACGGGCCGTTGCCATGCATTTGGGGTGCCCTAGGGCCCCGAAACGCACCGTACTTGTGTGTGATGCTCCAAATTACATAGGGGACAAGTATTAAGGCCTACATGCATGCTGGTTGTCATGGAGACCAAGTTCAAATTTCGAAATTGTTCTGGAAGGTGCACAGCAGAAGTCAGTTGGAATTCTTCTACTTTGTTGCAATGTGTTTGTGGGGCTGACATCATGCAGGAGAATGAAACCGATAGAGAACCCACAGACTGCTAGGTTTGAAGGGATTGGTGGAAACATAGGATGCAAATGTGAGTGACCAATCACTCTGTACTCCTGTGCATGAGACTGGGCAGAAGGGCACATATAAGGCAGCCAGGTCCCATGAGGGAGCACTTGCCTGCACATCTTTGCATTCGTCGACCCAGCTGCTGCTACTGATTCCCTGGAACCATGTCAAGGGCTGTGGAGAGGACACAGCCATTCACCCTGGAGGAGAACATGGCTCTGCTGGATGTGATCCTCCCACAGTACTCCATGCTGTATGGGCGACCAGGGTATCAGGTGAGTGCATAGGCCACTGCCACAGACTGTCCCTATGTTGTGACTGTGACTTCTGCCATTGCGTCCAGGTGTAACACACATGCCATGTACTGTCGGGGGGGTCCCAGGGGGGGGGTGCCTGATGTCTCCCAGCAGTGCCCTCAGACAGGAGGGGTGGGGGCCTATCACTCACAGCAGTGCCCTGAGACAGGAGGGGTGTGTGCAGAGTCCTCCCAGCAGTGCCCTGAGACAGGAGGGGTGTGTGCAGAGTCCTCCCAGCAGTGCCCTGAGACAGGAGGGGTGGGGGCCTATCACTCACAGCAGTGCCCTGAGACAGGAGGGGTGGGGGCCTATCACTCACAGCAGTGCCCTGAGACAGGAGGGGTGGGAGTGATGCACAGTGAGAGCCTTGATCATTGATTGTGACATTGCCATCATTCCACCTGTGTACCCACTGTGGCACGTACTGCTTTTGCCCTCACCAGGGGATGATGTCCCTATGACAAAGGTGCAATGCGTTGGCTGCATGACATGCCTTGTTGTAACCAGCTAATTTGTACCCATATGTCTCTCTGTGACATGTGGCTGGTGTATTGATGTGGTGTCACTTGTTCCTCCTCACAGGTAGGCGCCACTGCCAAGGAGCAGATCTGGCTGACCGCCGTCAGTGCCGTGAGGGGTGTGGATGGTCGGAGGCGGAGCCTGCCCCAGGTGAGGAAACGCTGGCAGGATATCCGGTGCTGGACGCGGAGGATTGCACGGCTCCTGCTGGGGGACTCACCTGAGAGCCACAAGAACCGCGGCCGCCGCCGTCTGAGCCACCTCCACAGGCGTGTGCTGCCGGTGGTCTTTCCAGACCTGGATAGGCGCTTACAGGCGATGCAGCAGCCGGAAGGGGGTAGGTACATTTGTGTTTGTTGTGTGTCACCGGCATTTGTAAGGGCACAGTAGCATGATTTCACTGGCAGGGTTTAAAGGTGCTGTGCAGATCCTGTTTGCCCCAGTATAGCGCTGTGCCCCTGCCACCCTTCCCCTCCTTGCAATGTGTTCCCTGGTCTGTGTGTAGTCACTCCTTCACAAGGTAATGTAGGCTGGCGCTTTGTCCACGAGAACAATGACTGTAGCATCATGTGTGGGGGTGGTGTGTAACAGGTTGTGGGACCTTGCCTGTGCACTGTCAAGTTCACTGCATGTGGGTTCCATGTCAGTTGCCACTGATGCTGACTCCAGACATGGGAGTTGGTCTCTCATGTGTCATGCCTTACAGCGCGCATGTCCTATGTAGTGGCCTGTGACATGATGTGCATGAGTGTGCGATACACATAGTGCAGGGATGGTGACGTGTGTTGCAGTCATTACCATTCAGTAGCATGTAGTTGCGTACCCACTACGGTCCCCTGGGGCACCTTTTCCTCAGTGGTGTATGTGTCATCATAAACGTGGCCAATCTCAGTGTCTACAGCGTAGGTTGTGCTCTGTGCCATTGTCCCCTGTCACCATGTATATAGACGTGCTATTATGTACAGGTGTCCACTGTGCAGCCTGACCTGATTGTCCTTCTTCATACTCACAGTTGCCAGTGCCTGTGTGTCTTTTTCTACTCATCTGAGGATGGGCACTGGTACCTTATTATTTGTACAGGCGCACCTTGGCTGTTTGGCGTCCAATCTTGCTTTTTGCCTGCCCCTGTGTGTATCACCCAGACTATGAGATGTTGGTGCCACCTGTGTCTCAACAATTTGCCTCGTGTAGGGTCTTGTTGGGGCGGGCAATGCCTATGTGTTAACTCCTGATTTCCACTTGCTGGGTCTGGGCAGTGTGTGATGTGTCTGGACACACACGCAAGGTGCAGTGACCGAGTCATGTTGTGCATGTTTTCAGCATTACCTCTGTAGCATGTGTCTCAAGTTCATGGATATGCTCCCTGGTCATCGGTATTATTGCCAACGCTGTGTGGTGCAGATGCAGTGCTGGATTGTCCCCAGGGCCTGGGTGCTATGTCAGACTCCGTTTCCTGTGTTTAGCTATTGTCTCATGCTCTCCATGGTATTTCAGTGGCATGGTGGCTCAACCAACTGTGTGTTTCATGCCCTACATCGGTACCCTGTTCAGTAGATGTTAGGGATCTTCCTTTTCAGGCCATGCAATGTTACCTATGTAGATTGGACTCATGTGACAGATGTGTACAGGTGTCTGATTAAGTTCTGTCTCTCCACCCTGCCCACAGCATCGTCGGGGGACACAGAGGGAGACATGGACACAGACCAGGCGGAGGGACCGAGCACCAGTGCCAGCCGTGACATCGGGTCTGGCACATCGAGTGGGACAGAGGCGGAGGAGAGTGTGGCCGAGGACCTGTCGACTGGCACATCAGACTACGAAGCTGACAGGTCCGAGGAGGATGTCTCCGAGTGGGCGGAGGCTGCACCAGCAGCTGACAGCGGAACAACACCTCGCACCGCCCCCTCAGTTTCCACCAGCCACCTCCCACTTGCTCGTGTCCCTTCCCTGCGTGCCCGGTCACAGCATGTCTCCTTCCTGCCAGGCACCGCACCCCCTGCCCCTGTCTCCACTGCTGCCGCCAATGCAGAGTCTGTGGACATCCAGCGGCAACTGCAGGTTGGTCAGGCTGCGATCCTTAATGTCCTCCATGCCCACGGCAAAACCCTCACCAACATCGAGGCTTTCTTGGAGGGCATTCATTCATCGCAGGCTGACCAACGCAACTTGCTGAGGTCCATAGACTCCACACTGACTGCAGCAGTGGGTCTCCTGCAGCGCGACCTCCCCCCACCTACCCCTGCCCCATCCACACTTTCCACTCCCAAGCCTGTCCCACGTACACCCAGACGTCGGCATGCACCCACATCAACGGACACGGGCACCACACCAGCAGGGAAGGTCCACCGCACTCCTCCTGACACGCACACACAGGGTGAGGTAGGCACACCCACTGGGTCGGGGGGCAAACGTGTGATACGCAGCCATAGTGGGAGTCCGCATTCCACCCAGTCCACTCCCTCCAAATCCCCTCCCCTCAGCTCTCCTGGCCACATCTCCCCCAAGGACTCCTTCATGGCCGCTCTGTCCCTGAGCCCCACAGTTACACCACCACGCAAGCGGTCAAGGAGGTCCCCGGTCAGGGTGGTTGAGTCTCCCCCCCTGTCTCCACCCTCCCCCGGTGGCGCTGCGACCCATCCCTCTGACCCCCCCCCTCCTTGGGGCCTGAGGTCCCTTCGGGTGCAGGGGACTCCCTGGAGGACCTTGCAAAGGTGTGTAGTGCCATCCTGGCCTCCGCCTTTGGCACTGACCCACCCCCTGTGGTGGAGTCCTCCATCCCTGCACCCACAACGCCGCCCCTTTGCCCTGATGTCCCTGCGGTGCCTGTTGCTTCCCCCCCCCTGATGCCCTCACCAGTGTGGAAGACGATGCCATTTGACTGTGCAGGCAAGGTAGGGGACACGCATCCCACTGTGTCCCCCATCCAGCTGAGAATCATTGACTGCCCTATGGGATTTGTGAAGATTGTACTGCCTGCGATCCACGGACATTGTGCTCATGCTGAATAAAGCTTAATTTTGTTTTCATTATCACACTACTGCTATGCTGGTATTGGTGTTGGTGGGGCTGCTACATGGTTTTGGGTGGTGTGTATGGGTTTGGGTGTGTGGGATATGTAGTGGTGTACTGCTCATTGGTGGGACCCTGGGATCTGTGAGCCATCACAAGGTGTTGGCTAACTTTCTTTGTTCATGTGAGCAGTTACTGCATGGTGCACTTGTCCCAGGGTGTATTCCTTCCTCTGTGTACCCAGCTTTCTTCCCTGCAGGGTGTTCCCAATGTTTAGCGCAGAGCTGTGTCTACATGAGCTGTGTGTGTGACGGAGCCCTTCTACTTTGGCCATGCATGCAGGGCCATGTGTCCACCTGCAACAATCGTGGCATCCTTGGTGATCACTGTACTTGTGTGTGGAGTCTGTTGACATGAGTTCATGGGGACATGTTCCCTTGTAGCCAGTATGCATGTGGATAATTCTGGCCTCACACACATGTGTTACACCCCTCCTGTCTCAGGGCACTGCTGGGAGGACTCCACACCCACCCCTCCTGTCTCAGGGCACTGCTGTGAGTGATAGGCCCCCACCCCTCCTGTCTCAGGGCACTGCTGGGAGGACTCTGCACCCACCCCTCCTGTCTCAGGGCACTGCTGGGAGGACTCCACACCCACCCCTCCTGTCTCAGGGCACTGCTGTGAGTGATGGGCCCCACCCCTCCTGTCTCAGGGCACTGCTGGGAAGACTCCACACCCACCCCTCCTGTCTCAGGGCACTGCTGTGAGTGATAGGCCCCCACCCCTCCTGTCTCAGGGCACTGCTGGGAGGACTCCACACCCACCCCTCCTGTCTCAGGGCACTGCTGTGAGTGATAGGCCCCCACCCCTCCTGTCTCAGGGCACTGCTGGGAGGACTCTGCACACACCCCTCCTGTCTCAGGGCACTGCTGTGAGTGATAGGCCCCCACCCCTCCTGTCTCAGGGCACTGCTGGGAGGACTCCGCACCCACCCCTCCTGTCTCAGGGCACTGCTGTGAGTGATAGGCCCCCACCCCTCCTGTCTCAGGGCACTGCTGGGAGGACTCTGCACCCACCCCTCCTGTCTCAGGGCACTGCTGGGAGGACTCCACACCCACCCCTCCTGTCTCAGGGCACTGCTGGGAGGACTCTGCACCCACCCCTCCTGTCTCAGGGCACTGCTGTGAGTGATAGGCACCCACCCCTCCTGTCTCAGGGCACTGCTGGGTGGACTCTGCACACACACCTCCGATTTCAGGATATGTACGCTTGGAACATACACGGTGGGGGTACGCTCAATGCATTTGCGGGTGGGGGTTCGGGTCGTACTTACACTGTTGGGCTGGGGGGTACGCTCCTTGCATATGCGGGTGGGGGTACGGGTCGTACTTACACTGTTGGGCTGGGGGGTACGCTCCATGCATACGCGGGTGAGGGTACGAGTCTACTTACACTGGTGTGGTGGGGGTACGCTCCATGCATACGCGGGTGGGGGTTCGGGTCGTACTTACACTGTTGGGCTGGGGGGTACGCTCCTTGCATATGCGGGTGGGGGTACGGGTCGTACTTACACTGTTGGACTGGGGGGTACGCTCCATGCATACGCGGGTGGGGGTTCGGGTCGTACTTACACTGTTGGGCTGGGGGGTACGCTCCTTGCATATGCGGGTGGGGGTACGGGTCGTACTTACACTGTTGGGCTGGGGGGTACGCTCCTTGCATACGCAGGTGAGGGTTCGAGTCGTACTTACACTGTTGGGGTGGGGGGTACGCTCCATGCATACGCGGGTGGGGGTACGGGTCGTACTTTCACTGTTGGGCTGGGGGGTACGCTCCTTGCATACGCGGGTGGGGGTACGGGTCGTACTTACACTGTTGGGCTGGGGGGTACGCTCCTTGCATAAGCGGGTGAGGGTTCGAGTCGTACTTACACTGTTGGGGTGGGGGGTACGCTCCTTGCATACGGGGTGGGGGTAGGGTCCGTACATATCCGTCCCCACGCTATGTGATGTTTGTGCGGCCCGTACCCAGGCCTTTGCCACATGGGTGCGATCCGTCCCGCCATTGTTGGGGTGACGTGTGTGGGCGTGGTCCGACTCGTACCCACGCTCTTCAGGCGTGGGTACGGGACGTACCTGTCTGGTTGTGTTGCCGGTTCGCGTGGTGACGGACTTCCGTTGTGGCGGTCGCTGGCTTATCGGGACACGCCCCCACCCCCTCGTGGTGACCAGGGCATGGGAGTCAGGTATGTCCAGGCCATGTGTGGTGTGTGACTTATGTGGTTGTTTTGTGGCCTGCCCTGGTCGTGCCACCCCCACCCCACCCCACTTTCCCCCCTCCCTTAGTTATTCTGACCTTCTGCGGCGTCTGCGTCGTAACCTGTAGAGGAGGTGGACTGCTATGAGGGCAGGGATGACTCGTAGGTTCGGGTCCATGTCTGTCCGTCGCGTACTGGTACTTCTTGCTCGCGTCGTCCTGTCGCGTACGGGTCCTCCTTGATCGCGTCGTCCTGTCGCGTACGGGTCCTCCTTGGTGGCGTCGTCCTGTGTGTCCGTCACGTACTGGTCCTCCTTGTTCGCGTCGTCGTCTGTCCGTCGCGTACTGGTGATCCTTGTTCGCGTCGTCCTGATTTCCCGGCAGTTTTTGGCTGCCGCAAAATATTCACCGTGCTGAGTGACGTCGGTGCGAATCGTGATTCCTGGGTCGTGAATGGCTGGCTGCGAGCGTCCCGATGTCAGGTCGGCGCTTTCCCGGATCGCATTGGTAGGTGTTTTTTTGTTCGGTCGGGCTTTTTTACGATTCGTACGGTAATGGTGTACCCGTGCGAATCGTAATTCCTTGTTTGTAAAAATTGACGACCGGGTACGCGTCGGGCGGAGATTGTGCTCCGTCCGACGGTTCGTACCCGGTTTTTGCCGGATCGTGATCGGCACCAAAGTCTTTTAAACAATCACTTATAGAAACACATACTTATTCATACAGGAACACTTTCAATCTCTCACGCTCACATATACTCACTTATATACACCAATAGTCACATATACTAGTTTAAAACATATGTAGTTACTCATAAAGACACTATTGAGACAGTCATTCACTCACTAACACACCCATATACACACTCATCCACCCATACAGTCTTGCACACATGCTGTCTTCAACACATACAAACAGTGAGTCACTCATTCATGCACCTATGCACTACGTAATACCCCCCACCGAACCATGCAGACACTCAGACTGATACTCAAAAAACCAACTAATAACCTATATAGACACCCATGTAGCTACTCACCAACCCATGCAGCCACTTATACACAAAGTGAGAGACTGATACAGATATTTACATACTTAAACATTACTCACTAAGCCATGTATTCACTATGATACACTTAATCAGTCAGTTACACAATCAATTTTTCAAAAACAAATCATCCATTTAGACACTTATATACCCATTTATTCTTCCATCGACCTTGAGATATACATATATAAAACATATTTAATTTTCAGAAAAACACACATTCACTGGATGATGTCATCAGTGATGTCATCAGTGATGTCATGAGTGATGTCACTGACCATGTCATGAGTGATGTAATATGTGACGTCATCAGCAGTGCATTGCGGGCACGCGAGTTATAGTTAGCTGAACTAACTATAACGGGGTAATTTCAATGGTTTTGTACAAGTGAAAAGTCCAGCTAACTATAACACCCCTGAAACCTATGGTTTTTTCAGTGAATATATATATATATATATATATATATTCAATGCGACCGCAATCCTCTGCTGATGACGTCAGATATTACATCACTGTATTTAGACACTTATTTACCCATGTCTTCTTCCATTAATATTTAGCTATACATATATTACAAATATTTATTTTTCATAAAGACACATATGTCATCAGTGATGTAATATCTGACGTCATCAGCAGAGGATTGCGGTCGCGTGAGTTATAGTTGCCTGCACTAACTATAACGGGGGAATTTCATTGTTTTTTTACGAGTGAAATGTCCAGCTAACTATAACATGTGTGAAACCTATGGTTTCTTAAGTGAATTTGCAAGGTTTTTTAAATGCTAATTCGTAACTATAACGTGTGTGAAACCTATGGTGTTTTCAGTGAATTTGTATGTTTTTTTAAATGCTAAGTTATGTATTTATTAATTTTGTTTTTTTTCAGGTTATTCACCGTGCGCGCACCGACCAAGGGTAGGGGGTCAGGAACTGTCCACTCTGCCCCCTTTTCACGTTCTCCACCTTTTTTTTCACCCCCTCAGACTGCCAGAGACAAAATGGCGGGCGACACTTCCTGGTTTCGACCGATTCGAATGTTTACCGACATCTAACAACCAATCAGAATTGCGCTCGCGCACGGCAGGGTGCGCGCACGGTGCGCGCGTGTAGATATTGATATGCTTTTAAATGCTATTTTCTCAGGAAATACTGATCAGATTTACACCAGACCTGCAAAAGGCACTTCCTTGACCTTATGGCTACCTCTCTGCCAAATTTCATGTAATTCTGTTCTGCCGTTCGGGCTGTAGCTGCGACTAAAGGTCCTATGGAAAAATGCATGGAGAAAACGCATTTTGGGACCCCTCCTTTTTCTCGGCCCCAGCTTGACGAATCCCCCTGAGACTTTCAGGGTAGGAGCTGAACGGAGCGCTTCATTAGTTTTGAAACTTTCGCGAGGATTCGTCAACCGGCGCCAAAGTTATTTAAAATAGAATTTTGAGATTTCATATGGAAACTAGGTTGTAACTATAACTATCTACTGGCGACTATCAAAATCCTGTCGTACCTGGGATCCCCCAAGAAAACAGGTATATATATATAGATCCATATATATGAATTCACTGAAAAAATCATAGGTTTCAGGGGCGTTGAAATTCCCCCGTTATAGTTAGTTCAGCTAACTATAACTTGCGCGCCCGCAATGCACTGCTGATGACGTCACATATTACATCACTCATGACATGGTCAGAGACATCACTCATGACATCTCAAATGACATCACTGATGAAATCATCCAGTGAATGTGTGTTTTTCTGAAAATTAAATATGTTTTATATATGTATATCTCAAGGTCGATGGAAGAATAAATGGGTATATAAGTGTCTAAATGGATGATTTGTTTTTGAAAAATTGATTGTATAACTGACTGAATAAGTGTATCTTAGTGAATACATGGCTTACTGAGTAATGTTTAAATATGTAAATATCTGTATCAGTCGCTCACTTTGTGTATAAGTGGCTGCATGGGTTGGTGAGTAGCTACATGACTCGTTATATAGGTTATTAGTTGTTTTTTTGAGTATCAGTATGAGTGTCTGAGTGCCTGTATGGTTCGGTTGGAAGTATTACGTAGTGGATAGGTGCATGAATGAGTGACTCACTGTTTGTATGTGTTGAAGACAGCATGTGTGCAGGACTGTATGGGTGGATGAGTGTGTGCATGGGTGTGTTAGTGAGTGAATGACTGGCTCAATACTGTCTTCATGAGTAACTACATATGTTTTAAACTAGTATATGTGACTATTGGTGTATATAAGCGAGTATATGTGAGAGTGAGAGATTGGAAGAGTTCCTTTATGAATAAGTATGTCTTTCTATAATTGATTGTTTAAAAGACTAAGTATGTGGAAGTTTCTGTAGAAGTAAGTGTGGTGGTGTGTGTATAACTGTATATGCAAGTAAATGGATGTTTGATTCTTTATTAGCATGAGTGACTATGTGTGTGAGTAAATCTATGGATGAGTGGCGTTGTGTAACAGGATGTATAGGTGTATGAGTACATATGATGAGTGGGTACATGTATGAGTGACTGTATAGGTCTGTTGGTGAATGAGTTGATGTGTATGTGGATCTTAGAATTACAGAATAGGTTGTTGTAACTGGTATTGGTATGTCCATTGTTTTGAAAATGTTAGTTTCTATTTTTGAATGTGTGTATCAAAGGTTATATTAGGGTGAAAGGAGGTCTGCCACTCTATCACAAGGATGATGTCCTCAGTGATGTCATTTGAGATGTCATCAGTGATGTCACTGACCATGTCATGAGTGATGTAATATGTGACGCCATCAGCAGTGCATTGGGGGCGCGCGAGTTATAGTTAGCTGAACTAACTATAACGAGGGAATTTCAATGGTCTTGTACGAGTGAAAAGTCCAGCTAACTATAACGCCCCTGAAACCTATGATTTTTTCAGTGAATTTCTAAGGTTTTTTAAATGCTAATTCCTAACTATAACGTGCCTGAAACCTATGGTTTTTTCAGTGAATTTCAAAGGTTTTTTAAATGCTAATTTCTAACTATGCCTACAGAGATAGGACATGTGAAGAAAGAAGAAAAAACGCACAGAAAGAAAAAAAAGAAATGCAGAAAGAAGCAACAGAAGTCCTCAAAGACGAAGAAAAGTGCAGGAAGAAGGATAACGTGCAGAAAGAACAAACAGAAGAGCAGAAATAAGCATTGTTGTAAAATCATCCTGTACCCTCAACTTTTTCAGACGGATACTGGTGGTAACTGAGTCTGACTAACCATCAGAATACAGTGAAAACACCTACATGCACTAGGGAACACTATGCGTTGGGGTCCCCCTGTGATTAGCATGACCTCCTCTGTAAGTCCCTAGTATATAATAGGGCAATGGGATTAAAACTACCTCTTAAAACGCGCCACAGGGCGAGTTTGCACACGTCACCTCAGGCCCCGTCCCCTCCCTCCCCACTGTGTAAACACGTCCTTTGGCCATTTCAAGTTGGGAGATTAAGTCCCCTTGAATCCTGAGGGTCACTAGGGTCCAACTAGACCACTAGGTACCTCCAGTAAGCGCCACAGAGCTGCGTTGCAGAGAGATGTAAAAAGGGGCACGGCCTAGACCACCTCTCTGCAACGCAGCACAGTGGCACTTACTGGAAGCACCTGGTGGGCTAGTTGGCCCCCAGGGTCCCTCAGGATAGAAGGTGAATTATTTCCCCAGCTTAAAACGTGCCACAGGGTGCGTTTGCACACGTTAACTCAGGCCCCGTCCCCTCCCTTCACCACGGTGTAAACACGCCCTGTGGCCATTTTTAATTGGGAGATTAAGTTCATTTGAATCCTGAGGGTCCCTATGGTCCAACTAGCCCACTAGGTACCTCCAGTAAGAGCCACAGAGCTGCGTTGGAGAGATGTGTAAAAAGTGGCATGGCCTGCACCACCTCTCTGCAAAGCAGAGCAGTGGCGCTTACTGGAAGCACCTGGTGGGCTAGTTGGCCCCCAGGGTCCCTCAGGATTTAAAGGGAATTATTTCGCCAACTTAAAACGTGCCACAGGGCGTGTTTGCACACGTCACCTCAGGTCCCGTCCCCTCCCTTCACCACTGCGTAAACGCGCCCTGTGGCCGTTCTAAATTGAGAGATTAAGTCCCCTTGAATCCTAAGGGTCCATAGGGTCAAACTAGCCCACTAGGTACCTCCAGTAAGCACCACAGAGCTGTGTTGCAGAGAGGTGTAAAAAGGGGCATGGCCTCAGAACACCTGTCTTCAATGCAGCTCCCTGGCGCATACTGGAGATATCTGTTGGGCTAGTTGGCCCTTAAGGACCCTCAGTATTGAAGGGGAATTTATTCCCCAAATTACAACTGGCCAGAGGGCGCGTTTGCAGAGTGCTGCAAGGAGGGGGCGTGGCCTCCGGCGCGATGCTGGTCTTTTATTTATTTTATTTTTTAAGAAGGGAGGCTGAGTGGCCCCCCTTCTTTTTCTAATTTATTGGCCCTGGGGACCCCATCCCCCAGGGCCTGCCCACTAATTATTTTTTTTGAAAAAAAAAAATTTGGAAGGGGCCGCGTGGCCCCCCTCCCAAGGTCCCCAACCCCCGGGGCATGGCCTTTTTTTTTTTAAAGTGTTTAGGAGAGGGGCTGCGTTGCCACCCTCCTCAGGCCACTTATTGCCCCGGGGACCCCATCCCACGGGGCCGGCCTTTGTTTTTTATTATTTTTAAAAACATATATATTTATAGAAACACCTAGCACATGCTGGACAAACCGTATGTACCTATAACCATGACAATTTGCATGAAATTCATTAAAAGGCGACTAGCCCCCGCCGGTGGGTACTCTCCAAGTAGAAACCCTTGTCGTTTATTTATACAAACATGGGTAGCTATTGATGGGCACATTTAATACACACGCACACCAAGCCATTCAAATGGGATTTGACAAAAATTCAACCAAACTATGCAAGAAAGCCCCCTCACGGTTAATACAACACACATCCACCGCCGGATGTGTAATACTTTTTATTTTACTCTCTGGAAAGGAGACAAACCTCACTTGAGAGTCACAGCGTGCTCCTGGCAGAGCCCAATGCTGTGTTACACCCACCAGTGCCCGCCGAGTGCCACACACCTCTGTGTTGTATTCCACCAGCTAGTGCGTATGCTATGACACTCTCTAGCCCATGTGCACTGTTACACCACCCCGTGAATATGTCATGCCACACTTGCCTTCGCACAGGTTATATTGCCCCATCTAACGTGCCCTCCTCGATGCCTATGTTATAACGCACTGCGCTATGCCATACATATTACAATCTGGGATCCATATCTTTGTCACAGTGCATATGCAACGTTACACTCCCCAGCACATATTTTATATTACAACTTTAGAGACTAGTTATGTTACACAACACTGCCCTGTGCATATTACACTCCAAGGCGCATATCGCATAGCACGCGCTAGTGCCTCCAATGCTCTCCAATGAATCTGTCATTGCGCACAATGTATTGCATATTATATTTCACGCACCAGTTCATCTTATATCACACTTTTTGGTGCATAGTTTATACCATACACTATATCTAGTTTTCATTTTCAATCGTGCTCTCAGGACTATGTTCTATATAACACTGCGTTCACCTACCCTTTTTACTGGCATTACATTTTGCGATGGGAGTTGGAGGGTCAGGGGGTGTTTCTGCCAAGTGAGCCCGGAGTCAGAGTCACAAACGTCCTCTTCTTCCTGAATAAAAGTGAGATTATGCTGCATACTTGTTCATATTTTAAGTAATTCGCACAGACACACATTTTAAAAACAATTAAGTTCCTAATAACCCCCTTCTCTGAACAGTTAGCTTGCTTCCCCATCCACCTCCTCCCTATCCTCTGTTGTCTGAATCCATGGACTAGCCTCCTCCCTCCTGCCATGCATGGTCTGATGTGCTGCCACTGCCCTCCATTTAGCATGATGTACCAGTCCACTCCTCCTGCCCTCCATTGCCCAATTCTATGCCCCATCATTGACCTCCTGTTTAGGATCTGTGCTTAGCTTGCTGCCCCTATTCTCCTTCCCCCTGCCCTCCAATGTCTTTGTGCATGTCCCTGCTCATCCTTTTTGCCCACCATGTTCCATGGACCTGCCACTCCTATCTACTCTGCCAATCCCCTCCCACCTGCCTAGCATTGTCAGATGACTGTAACCTGTCCCTGCCACCTCAACCCTGCCTGTCCACATTCCATGCCACTATCCCCTTCCTCCTGCCCTCCATGGTCCATTTTACTGCCACACCCACCTGCCCTCCCTGGGTCTGTTGTGCTGCAACTGCTCCGCCTGCCTGCCCCGCGCGGTCTGTTGTGAGGCCCCTTCCTCTGAACTCTCTTGTCTGTGCCCAGGTCCTGACCGTCCCTTCTATCCTCCATGGTCCTTTGTGCATGCCCCTGCACCCTCCTTCTTGCCCATCATAGCCATTGTGCTGCCACTAACCCTTCCGCTTACCATGCATGGTCTTCTGTGCTGCCACGGCCACTCCCACCTTCCCTGTCTGGTCAGCTAGCTGCCCCTCACCTCCTCCCAACTTCCCTCCATGGTCTGTGTGTATGCCATCATGGTCTCACTGTTGCTCTTCATGGTGTGTCTTGCTTCTGGTGCCCATCCTGCCTGACCTCCATGGTCATATTGCTGCTCCTGCCCTGCCCCCTTGCCTCCAGCCCTCTGTTTCCATGTGCAGACCCCTATTCCCTCCCTCCTGGCTTGTCTGTTCCATTGTAATGCCCCTGATCCGTTCCTCCTGCCCTTTATGGCCTGTTGTGCTGCAGCTTTCTCTCCTGTCTGTCCCTTATGGTCAGCTAGCTACCATTGCCTCTTTCCCCTCTGTTCTCTGTTGTCCATGTGCATGGTCCTGTCCTCTCCCTATTGCTTTCTATGGATTGTTGTGCTGCACTCCCGTCCCGCATGCCCTGTGTGGTGTATTGTGCTGCTGCAAACCCTGATGCCTGCCCTGTAGGGTCAGTTTGGTGCACCTCTCCATGTCCCTCCTGTCCTCTGTTATTCGAGTCCATGTCCCTACCCCAATTCCTCCTGCCTTCCATGATCCAATGTACCATACTTGCGAACATTTTGAACTTGGGAGATTTTGAAAAAAAAACGGGGTATTGATTTTCCCCTTTGAGTTACATTGAAAAAGAGGAGATTGTAGACAGGAGGCAGATCAAATAAAGCCCATTTGAGCTTTAAAACATTGGTCGTTTCCTGGCTTTATCGGGTCTGTTGGCATGTATGGTTGTACTACCACTGCCTCTTCCTTCTGCCCACAATGGTCTATTATATTGCCACAGCCTCTCTTGCCAGTCCTGTATTGTTGGTTTGTTGCCCCTGCCCCCCTTTCCACTGCCATCCATAGTCTGTTGTTCCGCCACTGTCCTTCCTGCCTGCCCAGTGGTCAAATTGTTGCCTCTGCACCCTCCTACCGTTCTTCAATTTTCAGAGTCCATGCCCCTGGCCTCTGCCTCTCAACAGTATCCTAATGAACAACTAGATTGCTAATATTCTATATTTATTGCAAAAGTGTGGAACGCCTAAAGTCATCTTGATGTAATAAAAACTTTAATACCTAGAGCATTTCCTTTAGAAATTGCATATATGAGAGGGTCTTATTTGCATCAAAATTATGGTTAGTGCTCTACAAAACTAAAATGAGGACATATTTTCTGAGTTTTCAAATAGTGACAAAGCACTTTTAAATTATTTGTTATCTTTATGTTTTTTTATCCAGTTGACCACTTGATTAAATGTTGCACTTAGGGGAGAGGATGTGGTGTTACTTCCAGAGCTGCAGACTTTGCAACTGGGGAACCAGGTTGGAGTTCCTGCTTCTGCTCAACATTCTGTGATTCTGGTCAAATCACTTAATCTCCCCATGTCTACAACCAAAATGAATTTGATCTTGTGTGATGTAACCAATGCTCATGTAAAGCACTCCAATACCTGACAAGTCTGCACTATATAAAATGGCAAAAACACACAAAATAAGTGTTTTGCACACTTCTGTCATTGGGCTACATCTGGGTGATATTTGTGCTGCATTTGGGATCTTTTGTCTCTGGTGGTCATCTTGGGAGATTTATGTGTCATGAAGTTTCCTAATTTTCTCATGTACTGCAGTCTCCTCAGTAGGAAATGCTTTCAGTTTTTTACTTTGATTCCATCAAGAAGGTATTCAGATATGTCACACATTTGCCATAAATTCTGAATGTTTGCACTCTAGTTGCTCATTAGATCACTGTAGTAAAGCTACTGCTCACCACGGAAGTCTGCTGCTGGTATTAAAAGTGCATGTTCCAGTCTGCATGTCAGAATTTTTTATTAAAATAGAAGAGGATTTGAGAAGTCACTCAAAATGTGCCCTCATTTTTCTTTCTTCAGCACTAATCATAATTTCTATGGCAAAATGAACCCCCTCATTGTGTTCCTTTTTCAATTAAATGTTTTAAGTGTTACTAGTTTATTCCAATAAAGATGGCTTCAGGTGTGCCATAATTTTGGCATAAATAAGACAGTAAGTGCTCTAGTTGTTCTTAAGAACACTTTGGGACATTCTGTCTTTGGGCTATACTTGGGCTACATCTGGGTGATAGTTGGGCTACATTTGGGCTCTTTTGTCTCTGGTGGCCATCTTGGGAGACTTATTTGTTATGAAGTTTCCTAATTTTCTCATTTACTGCAGTCTCCTCAGTAGGAAATACTTTCAGTTTTTTACTTTGGTTCCATCAAGAAGGCATTCAGATGTGTCACACATTTGCCATAAATTCTGAATGTTAGCACTCTAGTTGCTCATACCATCACTGTAGTAAAGCTACTGCTCAACAGGGAAGTCTGCTGCTGGTATTGAAAGTGCATTTTTCAGTCTGCATGTCAGAATTTTTTAATGAAATAGAAGAGGATTTGAGAAGTCACTCAAAATGTGCCCTAATTTTTCTTTCTGCAGCACTAATCATACTTTCTATGGCAAAATGAACCCCCTCATTTTGTTCCTTTTTAAATTAAAAGTTTTAAGAGTTACCACTTTATTCCAATCAAGATGGCTTCAGGTGTGCAACACGTTTGTCATAAGTAGGACATTAGTGCTCTAGTTGTTCTTTAGAACACTCTGGGAAGCTGCAGAAGAACGTAAAGGAATCAACTGACAGTCTCTGCCCTTGTTGGATGTACATGTTTTACTGAGAGTGTCAGACTTCATTCTCACATGACTGAGAAAGATAATGTGATTTTACAGAAAATATGCATCAGTTTAGCTTATAGATCACCTTCCAAACCTCTGTGGAAAAAGGATGAGAAAATAGTTTTCTCTCAAACATGTAGTGCAGTGGTGTTCGGGTAGTGTAGGGGGGTCATGCTGGGGGTAGTGTTTTAGGGTTTGGGGTAGTGCAGTGGTGTTTGTGTAGTGTATGGTGTAACGTTTAAGGGTTTAGGGTAGTGCAGTGGTGTTTGTGTAGTGTAGGGGGTCGTACTGGGGGTAGAGTTTTAGGGGTTAGGGCAGCGCAGTGGTGTTCGGGTAGTGTAGGCATTCGTGCCAGGGTAGTATTTTAGGGATTAGGGCAGCGCAGTGGTGTTCGGGTAGTATAGGGGGTTGTGCTGGGGGTTGTGTTTTAGGGTTTATGGTAGTGCAGTGGTGTTCGGGTAGTGAAGGGGGTTGTGCTGGGGGTAGTGTTTTAGTGTTTATTGTAGTGCAGAGCTGTTCAGAAAGTGTAGGGGTCGTGCTGGGGGTCGTGTTTTAGGGTTTAGGGTAGCGCAGTGGTTTTCATGTAGTGTAGGGGGTCGTGCTGGGGATAATGTTTTAGGGGTTAGGGTAGTGTTGGACAGGCCACACAGAGGGCTTGCTCCCCCCCCGCACGACAGGGCCCGAGCTCCGGCCCACCCGGCATACCCCCGTGACAAGCCCCTGTACTCCGTCTCCCGACGGACCCTCTGCCCTCGGACCCCTACTCATCACGGGGTCCAGCCCCACCGGCTTCCCCGGCCGGGTCAAGCCGCCATCTTGGGCCCTGCACCACGCGGCCGCGTGGCCTCACCTCGACCCTAACCCCGGGCCTGGCCGGCCCCGACATCCCGGCACCACCATCCACCCAGGAGGTGAGCGGACCACTTGGCAGGTCAATGGGAGAACGAAGCGTCAAGAGCTCTTCCCCCGCCAGGTGCCGATCGCCTCCAGCAGCCCCCAGGCGCTGGCTCCACCCCCTGCTGGGTGTCTGGACACCTTCATCCCGGACCCTCCGACCTCCAAGTGCGAGGGTCCGGACATCAAAGGGCACCAGCCCTATAACTAAGACAGCTCCGGAGCAGGAAGGCAGTTGTATCCTGGACTCAACCCTGACGGTCTACTGGCGCTGCCGTAGCCCGCTCTTGTGAACCATCGTCCTGCCTGCTGGCGCTGCCGCGGCCTTCTGCTACCTTCATCTTCCTGGGACCTGCTGGCGCTGCCGCGGCCCGTTGTAACGACCATCCTCACCGGGACCTGCTGGCGCTGCCGCGGACCGTACATCTTCCGGGGACCTGCTGGCGCTGCCGCGGCCCGTTGTATCAACCATCCTTACCGGGACCTGCTGGCGCTGCCGCGGACCGTACCACCTAAACACCAAGCTCGAGGATTGTGAGCTCATCATCATCTCATCCGAACTACCTGATTGGTAAATAGACTGACCCGCTACCCCCTTCCCTACCTTACGAGACTCTAATCGAGGGGACCCCGGCGTCCAGACCTCCTTGTACCATTCTACCGTATCATAACTAAGTACCTATAAAGAACACTGAACCTTATCCGTGTGTGATTCCTGTCTGTGGGGGGGGGAAGTTACTTGTCTGTACGATCGCTGGAGACGGCTCTCCCCGGAGACCTCTCCCCCTGACCCCGGCCGGCCTTCCCGGTCCGTCTACCTTTTCTAACATTGGTGGCCAGCGGCGCGATCCGAATCAACGCGTAATCGTACAGAGAGTAGCTCACCCCACGACAAAAACACGATGTCGACCAAAGAGAGCAGCTCCACCGAGAAATTCCAAATGGAGAAATTAGAAGAATACAACCACCGCGAACTGAGACAATTTTGCATAGAACTTGGCATTGCTACCACCGGCCTGAGTACCAAGGATGATCTAAAGCGCGCTCTGGAGTCATGGACAGAAACGGGGGTCACAGGACCCTCCGACCAAAGCAGCGTCACCCCAGACCAAACCAGCATCACACCAGAGGGGAACGCCACGGCTCCCGAGGAGCGGGGAACGGGCCTCCCGCAAGAGGAGATCCGAGAAAGAGACAGAGTCAGATTACACGAGTTGGAGATGGCACGACTCAAGATGGATGGGGAACTCAAGTTAGCTGAACAGAAACTTAACCTCGAGCATATGCGGCTTCGAGAGGAACGAGAAGAAAAGCAGAGACAGAGAGAGCTGGAAGAGAAAAAAATAACGCTCGAGCACGAGCGCCGACTAGCGGAAATAGAACTGCGCAAACAGAATAAGGAACTGGGGGTGCCTGAGCGACCACACACCCCGGGGCCAAGTGAGAAAAAAGTTCACATCCCCAAGGATGTTGTCCGCGAATATGTCCGAGAAGACGACATACAACAGTGGTTTAAAGCCTATGAGATCGCAATGACCTCCCACCGAATCGACCGGAGTGATTGGGGAGCCGGACTTTGGGGGAGATTTATCAACGAGGGTCGCGATGCCCTGCTGCAGCTCCCCGATCACCAAATGTCGTCCTACGACCACATGAAGGCTGCCCTCCTCACCCGCTACGGCCTCACGCCCGAGATGTACCGCCAGAGGTTCAGAGATTGCACCAGGATCCCAGGTACAACTTGGGTAGAATACGTGAACTATTTCAGCCGGGCATTCGAAGGGTGGATCAAGGGAAGTCAGGTCACCACTTACGAACAACTCTTCAACCTTATGGTATGGGAGCACCTGTCAAACAACTGTTTCGTCGAGCTCCGGCAGCACCTACTCGACAGTAAGCTGACCGACCCCCGGCAGCTCGCCGCCGAAGCTGACCGGTGGGAAAGCACCCGAGTGGGCCGGAGAGGGCCCCACGACCAGAACAGAGGCAACCAAGGCCAGCACCGTCCTCGGGGAGGAGGAGGGGGCCAGGGGCGAGGGAGAGACGCCTTACCAACAACACCCGTGGCCAGCACCCCGGCCGGCCGGGGCAACCCCCCGTTGCGGCCTGGGTACCGAGCCAACGTCACGTGCCACCGGTGCCAGCGACTAGGCCACTACGCCAATGACCCGAACTGCCCGCTAAATCAAACACCCAAGCCCCGCCAGGTAGCGGCCGCTGCCCTAGGTGAAGAGCAATCCTCGGAGGGACCCGAAGAGTACGAGCCGGCCCAGCAAGGGTGGGAACCGGCCGCCATGGTCCTGGCATGCCTAGGGGGAAGAGACATGGTTCCGCGGGCTCCCCTACCCGCCAACACCAGAAAATACGGTCAGTGGGTGACCATTAATGGACAGAGAGCCGAGGCCTTGCGTGACACCGGCGCCAGCGTGACGGCCGTCCGCTGTCATCTGGTGAAGCCCGAGCAGATCCTGCCGAACATTCTCTGCCCCGTCCGCTCGGCAGATAACTCTGAGAGTATGTGTAAGATGGCCTGTGTCAAGTTCCCAATTTCTTCACGGAGACAGAACGATGAGAGTTCCCAACGCCCACTCCCCAGAACCCACTGCAACTCAGGCAGCTGTTCCAGGAAGGGGGAAAGGGGAATTGGACAGAGAAGAGACACTCCGACTACTCCTGGACTTCCTCCGCCTGCCTGCCAAGTCTTCGTTTGGTTATTCTATTGGCTGGAATTGGAGTTCACCTAATGCACACAGGAGATAACACCTTGGTAACACTTAAACATAAATATATATTTCCGTTCACTGTAGGACTTGTTCTAAACCCTTTTCTTTACCCTACCAGGTTCTGACGGAGCCTTGCTTCTCTTCTTTCACTCAGTAGCCTCAGTTATATTGGGACTGAAGACTCCTAATACACACAAGGGAAAATATCTGGGGTTAACACATTGCCTTTCCCTCCCCGCATCAATGACTAATTTTACCTCACAATTCCCACCTGCTATATGCCAGTAGGCTATTGTAGAATATGACTTGGTGAGCAGTTAGTCAGTTGAAGGCAAATTGACTTTATCCCTGCAGATAGCTCAGTTCCTCATAAAGAGTAATGAAGGAGATGTTCACTGTTACAGGTTCTTTTGATGCGCGCAAAAGGGAACAAGGAAGGAAAAATAGGTAGGAGAGAACAGGAAAAGCGCTAGGACACTGGGGTTCAACTTTTCATTGTAGTCACAGTCAAATGACGAACGGGAATCCTGAGACCGGAACAGTCTTACTTGTGATGCTGGAAATGGTGTCCTCACCGAAGACTTCTCAGTATTCTTCTAAGCTGAAGGAACTCTGGAAGGGTCGAGGATGAAGAGCTGAAGTCCAACTACTGGATACAGCAGTATCTTACCACATAGAAGGTAACTCCGACACCCTTCCTGAAGTGGCACTATGGAAGCCAAAACGTCCGACTGACTGGACGTGACACTGCAGGATAACTCTAGAAGTCTGACATGAGAGAATTACTTCCCACGGCAGCGAACTTACGAGACTCTCTCAGAACAACCACTCGTCTCCTCATACAAATTGAAGTGCGCAGATTCGCGCGCCGACTCGCGACTCGGCACCTAAAGTCTCGCGATAACTTAGACTCCCATAGACCCAATGCCGCGTAAATGGAAAACCAAGCGGCCATCTTAAAACGTGCAACTCTTCTAGACATTCAACCACAGGTTGCACAAGGAAGGTTTTACAAAGATTCTAGGTCTCTTGTAGAGTCTTCTGCATGTCGCAGTGACCTGATTCCTGACAGTACCCCCTCTCAATGACCGATTCATCGGTCTTGGCTTGAAAGGGTGCTGTAAATGAAATCGTTTAATTAACAAGGGAGCATGAACATTCTGTACTGGCTCCCAAGATCTGTCTTCAGGGCCATAACCCTTCCAGTCAACCAAATAGAATAATTTCTGGTGTACTCTTTTTGAATCCAAAATTTCTTTTACCTCATACTCTGAGTGTCCCTCAATGTCTAGAGGAGGTGGTGGATCACCCAATCGAATGTGAGGGACCGTCTTCTTCAATAGGGATACATGGAAAACTGGATGAATACCTAAACTAGAAGGGAGTTTAAGTTTCACTGTTACTGGTCCTAGTACTTTCTCAACAGGATAGGGACCTACAAAACGGGGTTGAAATTTCCTATTTCCCTTCAGACGAAGGTTCCGGGAGGATAGCCAAGCTAAATCCCCTATGTGAAATATTGGTGCCTCTTTTCGATGTTTGTCTGCTTGTTTCTTGTAATTGTCTTTTGCTTTTATCAAGTTAGCTTCTGCTGATTTACGGACTGAGGATAGGTTCTCTAAAAGATCCCCTACAGCGGGTACCCCTAAATCCCCCTGAAAGCTAAAAGGATTTGGATGCAACCCAAAATTCAAAAAGAAGGGGGAGTACCCTGTAGAGACATTGGTAGCATTGTTGTGTGTGAATTCTGCCATCCACAAAACATCCGCCCATTCACCACCCCGATCCAGAAGAAACAAACGAATATATTGCTCTAATTCTTGGTTTACTCTTTCAGTCTGTCCATCTGTTTCAGGGTGGTAACTGGTCGAGAGTCGAATTTCTACTCCCAAACCCTGCAGAAATGCATTCCAAAAACGGGACACAAATTGGGGTCCTCGGTCCGAGATCAAAATCTTAGGAATCCCATGAATCTTTACTATATTCTCACTAAAGAGTCTAGCTACTTCCTGGGCTGAGGGAACCCCTTTTACCGGGACAAAATGGCTCATCTTGGTGAAGGCATCTACTACCACCAGTATGGTATCAAACCCTCGGCTCAGGGGCAGGTCAACAATTAAATCCAATGTGACTGTGTGCCATGGATGTGTAGGAGTGGGCAAGGGTTGTAACAGTCCCCGGGGACCCTGTCTACTGGATTTCCCCCGTGCACAAAGCTCACAAGATTCTACATAGCGTTTAATTTGGGAATTCATACTGGGCCACCAGAAGTAGCGTTGAATCAGGTCTTGGGTCTTAAATATGCCTTTATGTCCTGCTAGGGGTAGATCATGGCAGTCTCTCAATGCTCGTTCTTGGATTTCTTTGGTGGGTAAATATAGAGCTCCGTTATGATAAGGCAAGGAGTTGATAATGTCCCTGCCACTTTCCAATTGCGCCCATTCCTTCATCTCCTCCTCAGACATCAATTTTCTGACTTCTTCTTGATAATTGAGCACAGTCAAGGAACATACAAACTTAGAGGTTGGAATAATAGGTTGGGGGTCCACCGAATGTTCTGTGGTCTCGGTTTGTATCCTTGACAGAGCATCCGCTTTTCCATTCTTGCTCCCTGGGCGGTACGTGATTACAAAATCGAAGTCTGCAAAATATAGGGACCAACGTAACTGGCGAGGTGTTAAAGTCTTTGCGGATCTCAAAAATTGAAGATTCTTGTGGTCTGTGAACACCGTGATCGTATGCCTGGCTCCAAGCAGATAGTGTCTCCATTCTTCAAAGGCATCCTTCACCGCCAGTAACTCCTTCTCAGCAATCGTATAAGTGACTTCTGCAGCATTTAACTTCCTAGACCGGAAGGCCACTGGATGTAATTGCCCCGTAGATTTGTGTCGCTGAGATAACACACCTCCAATTGCTTGATCAGATGCATCAGCTTCCACAAAGAAGGGTTCAGCTGGGTCCGCGTGAAGCAGGATCGGAGCCGAAGTGAAGCTCTTCTTTAAAAAAGCAAAGGCTTGCTCCGCTTCTTCTCCCCACTGAAATTTTACTCCCTTTTTGAGGAGTCTCGTAATGGGGATGATTTTCTGTGAAAATCCCAAGATAAATCGCCTGTAGAAGTTGGCAAACCCAAGGAACCGCTGAACCTCTTTTACATCTCTTGGAGAAGGCCAATCAATGACTGACTGAACTTTCTTCATATCCATAGTGATTCCCTCCGGAGACAAGATGAATCCCAAAAATTCCACAGACTGCACGCTGAAAGCACATTTCTCCAATTTAACAAAGAGCTGATGTTGACGAAGTCTTTCTAGGACTGATTTGACATGTTCAGTGTGCTCTTGCGGATCTTTGGAAAAGATTAAGATGTCGTCTAAATAAACCACAGCTATTTTGTCAATCAAATCTCCCATGATGTCGTTGATGAAATGCTGAAAGGCGGCTGGGGCGTTACACAGGCCAAATGGCATCACCTGGTATTCGAACAGCCCATATTTCGTTCGAAATGCCGTCTTCCACTCATGTCCTTCTTTCATTCGGATAAGGTGATAGGCACCTCGAAGATCAAGTTTGGTAAAAATCTGAGCCTCCTTAATCTGATCCAAAAGAACTGAAATCAAAGGAAGAGGATAGCGATTTTTGATTGTTACTCTGTTTATGGCTCGGTAGTCAATGCACGTTCTCAAAGATCCTTCTTTCTTAGGGATGAAAAATAATGGAGATGAGACCGGGGACTGAGATGGTCGAATAAATCCGTTGGCTAGATAGCGGTCTAAATATTCTTTAAGATAGGCATTTTCCGCTTCAGTCAAGGCATATATTCTACTGCAAGGCAGCACAGCACCTGGTTCCAAATCAATTGCGCAGTCATATGATCGATGCGGTGGCAGTCTTTCAGCTTCTCGCTCATTAAAGACTTCTTGAAATTCTCGGTACTCTTTCGGAATCTCTGTTGCTTCAACCACTCCAATAACTCCAGGACTGAATGACAACAAGGCGGCTTGAGAGGGTTCAATATTCTCTTCAATATTCTCAGGGGTCGCAGGGAAACAATGCTCCAAGCAGAATAAGGAATCCATCTCCACAGTCCGATTCTCCCAATCAATGGTAGGATTATGTATGGTTAACCAGGGGAGCCCCAAGATGATTTGGAATTGAGGGGCATCAATGAGATTGAATTGGATTAGTTCTCGATGTCCATTGGCTTGAATGAGTTCCACAACTTCAGTATGATGAGTGATGGGGCCGGAAGAGAGATTAGTCCCATCCACTGCCCGAACAGATTCTTTTTTGTCTTTTAATACTGCTTGTATTCCGATCCTCTTTGCGTACTTAATGTCACAAAAATTGCCTGTGGCACCTGAATCAATCATTATCGCCACTCCAGTAATTTCTTGTTCCCCAAACTTCAGGGTCATTTGCAATATTAAATGGGGCGCTTGCGTTTGAAGGGTATTCATAACTTGATGGAAGGTTGGAGTCTCGTGTTCCCCTTTCGCCATCTGAATGACTCCTTCTACAGATGGTTTTGCCCGTTTCCCGAAACTGGAGTCTTAGGTCTCTTCGGGCATTCCTTCACAAAGTGCCCCGAACCACCACAATACATACATAATTTCTTCGCTCTCCTTTGTTCCTTCTCTTCCTTGCTCAACGGACCACGTACCGAGCCAATCTGCATTGGTTCACTCTCAGCAGTCTTTTCTGAGTTCTTGCCACCCTCAGAACGTACTTTATCAAATCGAGGGTAGTTCCATCGAAAGTCTCTAAATTTCTTTTCGCCTTTTCTTTCGGAGCTGCGAAAATCAATTTCCAAAACCAGATCCACTAACTCAGAAAATTCAGTTGGTCGGTTCGGAATCTGGGCCAAAGTATCTTTAATCTCATCTTTCAAACCACGATAAAACAAGGCTGCTCTCTTCTCCTCCGGCCAATTAGTCTCTACTAACAATTTATTAAATTGCGTCAAATATGCAATTAAATCTTTATTGCCTTGTCGCAGCTCTAGCAGTTCGTTATCAGTTGCTTGAGAGATCTTGCGTCTGTCAAAAATCCGAAGGAATTCAGCCTTGAATTGATCAAAGTCATATAGCAGCGGATCATCTTGAGTAACTAAAGGCATCGCCCAATTAGCTGCATCTCCACTTAGATAAGAGAGAACGAATGCCACTCTAGACTGTGCATCTGGAAATAGGGTGGAGCGACACATGAAGTGTAGGGAGCATTGTGTGAAAAAGATTTGGGCTTTCTGGGGATCCCCACTAAACTTCTCTGGAGGGGCCAATGGGATAATGGGTGAAACAGAATGGAGAACCTGCGTGACAGTGCGTGTATTATGTTCAGGGACGGAACTCGTGGGAACTGTTTGAGAAGAACTAGATGCTCCCCCTGTAATCTCACTAACTCTTTGGGATAATATCATGGTCTCCTGACGAGAAGCCTGAATTTCTTGCCTCAAATTTTTATTTTCCTCACTGAGGGTTCCTAACTCTCGTTGAATCCCTATCAACATTTCTCCTACAGCCTTCAAGTTAAATCCCTCCGTCATTCTGTCTGGGTGAAAATACTTCGTGGGCACTTCAATCTGTCAAGTTCCCAATTTCTTCACGGAGACAGAACGATGAGAGTTCCCAACGCCCACTCCCCAGAACCCACTGCAACTCAGGCAGCTGTTCCAGGAAGGGGGAAAGGGGAATTGGACAGAGAAGAGACACTCCGACTACTCCTGGACTTCCTCCGCCTGCCTGCCAAGTCTTCGTTTGGTTATTCTATTGGCTGGAATTGGAGTTCACCTAATGCACACAGGAGATAACACCTTGGTAACACTTAAACATAAATATATATTTCCGTTCACTGTAGGACTTGTTCTAAACCCTTTTCTTTACCCTACCAGGTTCTGACGGAGCCTTGCTTCTCTTCTTTCACTCAGTAGCCTCAGTTATATTGGGACTGAAGACTCCTAATACACACAAGGGAAAATATCTGGGGTTAACACATTGCCTTTCCCTCCCCGCATCAATGACTAATTTTACCTCACAATTCCCACCTGCTATATGCCAGTAGGCTATTGTAGAATATGACTTGGTGAGCAGTTAGTCAGTTGAAGGCAAATTGACTTTATCCCTGCAGATAGCTCAGTTCCTCATAAAGAGTAATGAAGGAGATGTTCACTGTTACAGGTTCTTTTGATGCGCGCAAAAGGGAACAAGGAAGGAAAAATAGGTAGGAGAGAACAGGAAAAGCGCTAGGACACTGGGGTTCAACTTTTCATTGTAGTCACAGTCAAATGACGAACGGGAATCCTGAGACCGGAACAGTCTTACTTGTGATGCTGGAAATGGTGTCCTCACCGAAGACTTCTCAGTATTCTTCTAAGCTGAAGGAACTCTGGAAGGGTCGAGGATGAAGAGCTGAAGTCCAACTACTGGATACAGCAGTATCTTACCACATAGAAGGTAACTCCGACACCCTTCCTGAAGTGGCACTATGGAAGCCAAAACGTCCGACTGACTGGACGTGACACTGCAGGATAACTCTAGAAGTCTGACATGAGAGAATTACTTCCCACGGCAGCGAACTTACGAGACTCTCTCAGAACAACCACTCGTCTCCTCATACAAATTGAAGTGCGCAGATTCGCGCGCCGACTCGCGACTCGGCACCTAAAGTCTCGCGATAACTTAGACTCCCATAGACCCAATGCCGCGTAAATGGAAAACCAAGCGGCCATCTTAAAACGTGCAACTCTTCTAGACATTCAACCACAGGTTGCACAAGGAAGGTTTTACAAAGATTCTAGGTCTCTTGTAGAGTCTTCTGCATGTCGCAGTGACCTGATTCCTGACAGCCTGCGTCCCGTTTGAATGGGGAGGGGTCTCCGGCCTACTGAAGGTGACGGTCCGGGACGATGCCCCCGTGGACTGCCTCCTGGGGAATGACCTCGAGAGTTCCCCGTGGGCCACCGTCGAGAAAAGAGAGCACCTGGGGATGCTGGGCCTCCCGGACTGGGCCTGCATAACCACCCGATCCATGGCCGCCCGGGCCACCCCCCGATCAGAAGAAACCGAATGGCCGGCACCTCCGCCCCCGGTTGCCCCCGTCGAGGACAACGGCGAGGCCGACCTCCCGGACCCGACTATCGAAGCAGACGCACAACACCAGGACCTTCCGGATCTGGCTCAGTGGCGTCAAGAGGGGGGGCCCACCCAAGAACAGTTCCGCCAGGAACAAAAGACCTGTCCCTCCCTCGAGGGACTCCGCCAACAAGCCGATACCCAAAACGCAGGGGACACCACCGGAACCCACTGGGTCTACTGGGACAACGACCTGCTCTACAGCGAGCAAAGAATCGCCGAGCTGGGGGCCGGTCGAGTTCTGGTGGTACCGCTCCGCTTCCGAGACTTTCTGCTCAACCTGGCCCACGATGTCCCCCTGGCTGGACACCTGGGCCAGGACAAAACATACAGTCGCCTGGTGACCCACTTTTTCTGGCCAAAAATGAGGAATGACGTCCTGAACCACTGCCGATCTTGCCCCACGTGCCAAGCCAGCGGGAAGAGTGGTCGGAAGCTGAAGGCCCCTCTGCAACCCTTCCCTGTGGTCACCACCCCGTTCGAGAGGGTGGGGATAGACATTGTGGGGCCTCTGGACCCCCGCACGGCACAAGGACACAGGTTCATCTTGGTACTAGTGGACCATGCCACCCGCTACCCCGAGGCGGTGCCCCTACGGACAGTGACAGCTCCGGTGGTTGGCCGGGCCCTGATGGGGATCTTCTCCAGGGTAGGCTTCCCCCGAGAAGTCGTCAGCGACCGAGGTACGAATTTCATATCTAAATACATGAAGTCCCTCTGGCAACAATGCGGGGTCACCTACAGATTCACGACCCCCTATCACCCCCAAGGGAACGGACTAGTGGAGCGTTTTAACCGCACTCTCAAGGGGATGATTGGGGGATTGGAAGAGCCTCTCCGTCGCCAGTGGGATGTGCTGCTCCCGTGCCTCCTCTTCGCCTACCGAGAAGTCCCCCAGAAGTCCCTCGGCTTTAGCCCTTTCGAACTCTTGTACGGGCACCCTGTGCGAGGGCCCCTCAGCCTAGTCAAGGAAGGTTGGGAGATGGCCCCCTTAACGACCCCTCCCGACGTCTTCAAATACATCCTGGCCCTACGAAACCAGACCCGGCGCTTCAGGGAGATGGCCAAGGCGAACCTCGAGGCCAGTCAGGAGGACATAAAGAGGTGGTATGATCACAATGCCTCCTCCGTTGAGTTCGAGCCTGGGCAGCAAGTATGGGTGATGTCCCCCACCGAACCATGTGCCCTGCAAGACAAGTGGACGGGGCCCTTCAAAGTGGTCGAGCGTAAAAGCCCCGTCACTTACCTCATCGACATGGGGTCCACCCGGAACCCCCTGCGGGTCCTCCACACCAACCGGCTCAAACCACACTTTGTGCGCTCCGAACTAAGCCTCCTGATGGCGACCGACAGTGGTACAGAAGAAGACTCCGAGCCCCTCCCGGATCTCTTAAAGACTCAGGAGAAGGACGGCTCCGTGGATGGGGTCCGGCTCTCCGACGCCCTCACTTCGGAGCAACGCCAGGACTGCCGGGACCTCCTGCTGCAGTTCGCTGCCCTGTTCTCCCTCACCCCCGGGGTCACCCCTTGGTGTTTGCACGACGTAGACACCGGGGACAGTCCCCCTGTCCGGCACCGGGCCTACCGCGTACCAGATCGGGTACGGGCCTGCATACAGGAGGAAGTGGCCAAGATGCTCACGATCGGGGTCATCGAGCCCTCGGACAGTCCCTGGGCCAGTCCGGTTGTATTAGTTCCCAAGGCCGCTGCCCCCGGCACCGCCCCTGAACTGAGATTCTGCGTCGACTACCGGGGCTTGAACGCTGTCACCCGGACCGACGCTCATCCCATCCCCCGAGCAGACGAGCTGATCGACCGGCTGGGGGCCGCCCGCTACCTTAGTATCTTCGACCTAACGGCGGGCTACTGGCAGATCGGCCTCACACCCAGGGCTCAGGAACGGTCAGCCTTCTCCACCCCCGATGGCCACTATCAATTTAAGGTCATGCCCTTTGGCATGAAGAATGCCCCCGCCACATTCCAACGTCTTGTGAACCAGGTCTTGGCAGGGCTCGAAGAATTCAGCGCTGCCTACCTGGACGATATCGCTGTATACAGCCGCCACTGGTCCGACCACCTCCGTCACCTCCAAGAGGTCCTCCAAGCCCTCCAGCGGGCCGGCCTCACCATTAAAGCCGGCAAGTGCCAAATTGGCCAAGGGTCTGTGACCTACCTTGGGCACCAAGTGGGAAGCGGGCTGGTGGCCCCACTACAACTTAAGATTGCTGCCATCCAGTCCTGGCAGCCCCCCGTCACCCAGACCGAGGTCCGAGCCTTCTTGGGGCTCACCGGCTACTACCGGCGGTTCGTGAAGGACTACGGCAGCATCGTGGGGCCCCTCACGGGACTCACATCCAAGAATCAACCGAAGCGGGTCCACTGGACTCCTGATTGTCAAGCGGCCTTCGAGGAGCTGAAGGCCGCCCTGTGCACCGCCCCGGTGCTCCAGGCCCCCGATTACAGTCGGGAATTTGTAGTGCAGACCGACGCCTCCGACCACGGCATCGGGGCCGTCCTCTCTCAGCTGAACCCCGAAGGTCATGACCAGCCGGTGGCCTTCATCAGTCGACGTCTCCTGGCCCGAGAACAGCGTTGTAGCACAATCGAGAGGGAGGCATTTGCAGTAGTGTGGGCCCTCAAAAAGCTCCGACCCTATCTCTTCGGTACCCACTTCCGGGTACAAACCGACCATCGACCCCTGCAATGGCTGATGCAGATGCGGGGGGAGAACCCAAAACTCTTGCGCTGGTCCATTTCCCTGCAGGGAATGGACTTCACTGTGGAGCACCGGCCAGGCCAAGACCACGCCAACGCGGACGGCCTGTCCCGCTTTTTCCGCCTCGACGAAGAGAGTCCCCAAGGAGATGGGTGACTCTCCCCGCCTTCAGCTGGGGGGGACGCATGTTGGACAGGCCACACAGAGGGCTTGCTCCCCCCCCGCACGACAGGGCCCGAGCTCCGGCCCACCCGGCATACCCCCGTGACAAGCCCCTGTACTCCGTCTCCCGACGGACCCTCTGCCCTCGGACCCCTACTCATCACGGGGTCCAGCCCCACCGGCTTCCCCGGCCGGGTCAAGCCGCCATCTTGGGCCCTGCACCATGCGGCCGCGTGGCCTCACCTCGACCCTAACCCCGGGCCTGGCCGGCCCCGACATCCCGGCACCACCATCCACCCAGGAGGTGAGCGGACCACTTGGCAGGTCAATGGGAGAACGAAGCGTCAAGAGCTCTTCCCCCGCCAGGTGCCGATCGCCTCCAGCAGCCCCCAGGCGCTGGCTCCACCCCCTGCTGGGTGTCTGGACACCTTCATCCCGGACCCTCCGACCTCCAAGTGCGAGGGTCCGGACATCAAAGGGCACCAGCCCTATAACTAAGACAGCTCCGGAGCAGGAAGGCAGTTGTATCCTGGAGTCGAGAGACACCGAGTGAACTCAACCCTGACGGTCTACTGGCGCTGCCGTAGCCCGCTCTTGTGAACCATCGTCCTGCCTGCTGGCGCTGCCGCGGCCTTCTGCTACCTTCATCTTCCTGGGACCTGCTGGCGCTGCCGCGGTCCGTTGTAACGACCATCCTCACCGGGACCTGCTGGCGCTGCCGCGGACCGTCATCTTCCTGGGACCTGCTGGCGCTGCCGCGGCCCGTTGTAACGACCATCCTCACCGGGACCTGCTGACGCTGCCGCGGACCGTACATCTTCCGGGGACCTGCTGGCGCTGCCGCGGCCCATTGTATCAACCATCCTTACCGGGACCTGCTGGCGCTGCCGCGGACCGTACCACCTAAACACCAAGCTCGAGGATTGTGAGCTCATCATCATCTCATCCGAACTACCTGATTGGTAAATAGACTGACCCGCTACCCCCTTCCCTACCTTACGAGACTCTAATCGAGGGGATCCCGGCGTCCAGACCTCCTTGTACCATTCTACCGTATCATAACTAAGTACCTATAAAGAACACTGAACCATATCCGTGTGTGATTCCTGTCTGTGGGGGGGGGAAGTTACTTGTCTGTACGATCGCTGGAGACGGCTCTCCCCGGAGACCTCTCCCCCTGACCCCGGCCGGCCCTCCCGGTCCGTCTACCTTTTCTAACAGGTAGGTTTTTCAGTAGTGTGTGGTTTGTGCTTGGAGGAGTGTTTTTGGGTGTAGGGTAGAGAAGTGGTGTTTGGGTAGTGTAGGGGGTCGTGCTGGTGGTAGTGTTTAAGGGTTTAGGGTAGCCCAGTGGTGTTTGTGTAGTATAGGGGTAGTGTTTTAGGGTTTAGGATAGTGCAGTGGTGTTTGTGTAGTGTAGGATGTGGTGCTGGAGGTAGTGTTTGGGGTGTTATGGCAGTGCAGTGGTGTTTGTGTAATGTAGGGGGTCGTGCTGGGAGTAGTGTTTTAGGGTTTAGGGTAGCGCAGTGATGTTAGTGTAGTGTAGGGGGTCGTGCTGGGGTGGTGTTTTAGGGTTTAGGGGAGCGTAGTGGTGTTTGGGTAGTGTAGGTGGTCGTGCTGGTGGTAGTGTTTAAGGGTTTATGGTAGCGCTGTGGTGTTTGTGTAGTGTAGGGTGTAGTGTTTTAGGGATTAGGGTAGTGCAGTGGTGTTTGTGAAGTGTAGGGGTCGTGCTGGGGATAGTGTTTTAGGGTTAAGGGTAGTGCAGTGGTATTTATATAGTGTAGTGGGTCATTCTGGGGGTAGTGGTTTAGTGGACGTAACCTTGCTAAATCTCTAATGGAGCGCTGCCCGAGGTCCAAGCGGAGCGGAAGCAAGGGGGTAGAAGATGATAGGGAGGCCAAACCTCTCAAAAAGTGATTTTCGGATTTCTCCAGACCACTGGTGTTCTCGAGCCCCCAAAGCTCCTCCCCATAAAGGGCTGAGGGTAAGGCCTTCGCATCATATACCTTAAGAGCAGCTGCTATTGGCCTACTAAGGGAGAGCCGCTGCTTTCTTAAAATGGCTCCCGCCACCCTTTTGTGGTTAAGGAGCATTTTGGCTAGGTGTTTTTTCCAATGCATTGCCTTCGTGACCCTGATGCCCAAATAGTCAAAAGACTCAACGATCTCAAGTGGCAATCCCTTGAAAGAGAGGCCATTCCTAAAGCGTTTAGAAGGGGCTAAAGTCATTAGCTTTGTTTTAGAGGTATTAATTGCAAGACCCCTTGCATCACAAAACTGGCTAAACCCATCAAGTAGCTTTTGAAGGCCGCTTGAAGGCCGCAGTGGTGTTTGTGTAATGTAGGGGGTTGTGCTGGGAGTAGTGTTTTAGGGTTTAGGGTAGCACAGTGATGTTAGTGTAGTGTAGGGGGTTGTGCTGGGGTGGTGTTTTAGGGTTTAGGGTAGCGTAGTGGTGTTTGGGTAGTGTAGGGGGTCATGCTGGTGGTAGTGTTTAAGGGTTTATGGTAGCGCAGTGGTGTTTGTGTAGTGTAGGGGGTAGTGTTTTAGGGATTAAGGTAGTGCAGTGGTGTTTGTGAAGTGTAGGGAGTCGGGCTGGGGGGAGTGTTTTAGGGTTAAGGGTAGGGCAGTGGTGTTTGGGTAGTGTAGGGTGTTGTGCTGGGATGCTGATTTAGCGTTTAGGGTAGTGCAGTGGTGTTTGGGTAGTGTAGGGGTTCAAGCTGGGGGTAGTGTTTTTGGGTTTAGGGTTGTGCAGTGGTGTGTGGGTAGTGTAGGGGTCCTGCTGAGGGTAGTGTTTTGGGGTTTAGGGCGGTGCATTGATGTTTGGGTAGTGTAGGGGTTCCTGCTTTGGGTAGACTTTTATGGTTTAGGGCAGTGCAGTGGTGTTTGGATAGTGTCGGGGCTGTGCTGGTGCTAGTGTTTTTGCGTTTAGGGCAGTGCAGTGGTGTTTGTGTGCTGTAGGGGGTCGTGTTTTAGGGTTTAGGGTAGCACAGTGGTGTTTGGGTAGTGTAGGGGGACGTGCTGGGGGTAGATTTAAGGTTTAGGGCAGCGCAGAAGTGTTTGAGTAGTGTAGGGGGTTAGGCTGGCGGTAGTGTTTTAGTGTTTAGGGAAGCGCAGTGTGCGTTTGGGTAGTGTAGGGGGTCGTGCTGGGGGGACATTTAGGGCTTAGGGCAGCACAGTGGTGTTTGGGGAGTGTAGGGGGTCATGCTAGGGATAGTGTTTTAGGGTTTAGGGCAGCGCAGTGGTGTTTGGGTAGTGTAGGGGATCGTGCTGGTGGCAGTGTTTACGGGTTTAGGGTAGCCCAGTGGTGTCTGTGTAGTGTAGGGGGTCGTGTTTTAGGGTTTATGATAGTGCAGTGATGTTTGTATAGTGTAGGGGGTCATGCTGGGGGTAGTGTTTTGGGGTTTAGGGGAGTGCAGTGGTGTTTGGGTAGTGTAGGGGGTTGTGCTGGGAGTTTTGTTTTAGGGTTTAGGGTAGCGCAGTGGTGTTCGTGTAGCGTAGGGGGTCGTGCTGGGGGTAGTGTTTTAGGGTAGCGTAGTGGTGTTTGGTAGTGTAGGGGGTCTTGCTGGTGGTAGTGTTTAAGGGTTTAGGGTAGAGCACTAGTGTTTGTATAGTGTAGGGGGTAGTGTTTTAGGGTAGTGCAGTGGAGTTTGTGTAGTCTAGGGGGTCGTGCTGGGGGTAGTGTGTTAGGGTTTAGCTCAGTGCAGTGTTGTGTGTGTAGTGTAGTGGGTAGTGATGGGGTGGTGTTTTAGGGTTCAGGATAGTGCACTGGTGTTTGGGTAGTGTAGGGGGTCATGCTGGGGATAGTGTTTTAGGGTTTAGGGTATCACAGTGGTATTCAGTTAGTGTAGGGGGTCGTGCTGGGGTAGTGTTTTAGGGTTTAGGGTAGTGCAGTGGTGTTCGGGTGGTATAGGGGGTCATGCTGGGGGTAGATTTACGGTTTAGGGTATCACAGTGGTGTTCGAGTGGTGTAGTTGGTCATGCGGGGGGTAGATTTAGTGTTTAGTGTAGAGCAGTGTTGTTCATGTAGTGTAGGGTGTTGTGCTGGGGGTCGTTTTTTAGGGTTTAGGGCAGCGCAGAGGTGTTCGGGTTGTGTAGAGGGTCATGCTGTGGGTAGAGTTAGGGTTAAGGGTAGCGCAGTGGTGTTCGTGAAGTGTAGGGGGTCGTGCTGTGGTAGTGTTTTAGGATAGAGATGTGGCGTTCGGGTGGTGTTAGGGGTCATGCTGGGGGTAGTGTTTTAGGGTTTAGGGTAGCGCAGTGGTGTTCGGGTAGTGTAGGGTGTCGTGCTGGGGGTAGTGTTTTAGGATAGCGCAGTGGTGTTTGGGTAGTATTATGGGTCGTGCTGGGGGTAGTGATTTAGGGTTTAGGGTTGCGCAGTAGTGTTCGGTTAGTGTAATGGGTTGTGCTGGTTGTAGTGTTTTAGGGTTTAGGGTAGTGCAGTGGTGCTTGTGTAGTGTGGGGGTAGTGTTTTGGGGTTTAGGGCAGTGCAGTGGTGTTTGGGTAGTGTAGGGGGTTGTGCTGGGGATAGTGTTTTAGGGTTTAGGGTAGTGGTGTTTGGGTAGTGTTGGGTGACATGCTGGGGTAGTATTTTAGGGCTTAGGGTAGTGCAGTGGTGTTTGTGTAGTGTTGGGGTTTTGCTGGGGATAGATTCAGGGTTTAGGGAGTTTGGGTAGTGTTGGGGGTTATGCTGGGGGTAGTATTTTAGGGCTTAGGGTAGTGCTGTGGTGTTTGTGTATTGTTGGGGTCTTGCTGGGGATAGATTCAGGGATTAGGGTAGTGCAGTGGTGTTTGGGTAGTGTAGGAGAGTAGGGTCTGCTATCCTATGGTCACCCCAAATTTTTGCTTTTTTGCTTCACTGGTTTTTGACATATTGAGGCTGTGGGCCTGCCAATCAGACCCCCAGCCTGCTGTTCTCTCTACTAAATTTACACTATGCACCCTAGGTGCATAACCAATTGGAAGTGGATCACCCTGTTAGCCCCTGTACCAGTGTACACTAGGTACCCAGGGCATTGGTGTATCTAAGGCCTGCCAGGGGCTGAAGCATGTATTATGCCACCCCAGGCTTGGCCTAGCAAATTTGACACAACTGGCTGATCACTCAGCTGGGGTAAGTTGGTGTAACCACCTCTTACTTAGGTGTAGTATACCTATACCTAACCTTAAACGGGACACGTGTTAACCTATAAGTCACTCCTATGGCAGGCCTTAACAATCCTGAAGGCAGAGTGCTTGGTTCCATGTGAAATGGTGCTCTGGCATGAGCTGAGCCTGTCTGCAGTGATCGGAACAACTTCCTTCTACTGTTTCCAGATATCGTCATACCATATACTCTTAAGTGCATTATGAACCTCGCGGTTAAATGCTATCTTTGGTTTGGCTTTATCAAAACATGTCGAGTAAGGTGTCATACGAATTGGAATACTAACCCCTCGCCAATTCTGGCGACGGGGTTAGCATTCCACCCTTCTAGAGGGTCACGACATGTACAGTACCTGAAACCCGGGTAAAATCAGACATAGCCTCAGCTCCACAAAATGGATGCTGCCACCACAGACACAAGTCTGCCCTCCTGCTGCTGGGAGTCCTTCCAGCTTGGGAGGTGGGGACAAAGGGTTTCCTGCCAGGGGAGGTGCGTGCACCACCCCAGACAGGATTTTGTGTATTGGTCAGGTAGGGCTTGAAAGAAACCAGACATGCCTGAGGCTCACAAGGAGCCTCGGTGCATATGCCAGTTCAATCCAGTCCTGGGGCACACCAGTCCCGGGCCTGGGGCGAGCTGGACAAAGGATTGGGGGTGTAACCACCCCCCTTCCTGGTCCCACCCTTAGGGAGGGACCTAGCAGGTAGTCCGGCCCCTAGAATCCGCTTAAAGGTAGGAGCTGTGTCCTAAGACTTCAGACATCCTGGAATCAACTTAACTACAAGAAGAAGATGGGAACTTCGACGCTCTGCCGCACAGAGGACTGAGGCCAATCTCCCCTGTGGTCAGGGAGTGACCACCTTGCTAACGCAAGCACCATCCAGTGAATCAACGTCTGCTTTGCCGCCGCCTCCCGCCGGAGCCCAAGCCCAGAGACTGACAAGACCTGGACCTCCAGACCTCTCACCGCCCGATCCACAGTCCCTGAAAAGAGGAGACCCGTGGAGGCACCGAGACACGTGGAGCCAGCCATCTTGAAAAGACCACGACAAGCTGCAAGTGCAACAACCGAGGCTCTCTCCAAGTTGTGCTTTGGGATCTGAGAAGCCCAACACCCGAGCAGCATCTGCATCAAAGGTGAGCCCTCCAGCATCTCCACGATCTGCGTGGGGCCCTTCTGCATTTTGCCACTCGACGCGCCTAACCGGTTGCTGGCCCGCTGGCTGGTGGCCATCTTGGCGGCAAACTTCAAGAACTACACCGCTGGTCTGATTGCTCCAGACTGGCCCTTGCTCCCCTCAAAAGGAGCAATCCCTCTGACCTTGCTGGTCAGAACCATCATCTTATTTTGTTTTCCACAACCATTGCTTTCGCCAAGGCTTGTTTGCTTCGATCAAGTCGCCGACACTGCCGACAGCGAGAGCCTGCGTGGGACAGCTTGTGAACCGACTCCTGGACGTTGTCGACCTTCAGGGACCATGTGGCTGCAGAGACAAGCTACACCTTTCTTCCTGTTTGCACCCGACATCGCCTGGTACCCACCTGGTGCCACGCTGGTCACTGGCTAGTGACTGTGAACACTGTCCCCTCTGCTTACAGGTCTTCTACAACTCCGATCCACTCTGGAATCCACCGCATCTCTTCCGGACCGATCGCCTGCAGCATCTTTGACTACAGGCTCCATTGAACAGATAGAAGAAACCCGACGCACTTCGAGACCTATGCACCCGCTTCCTGTGGGTGAGGTAAAGCTGGCACTCTGGTGCCCAAGTGTAGAGTATCATCTCTAGTGTCTGTGTTTCGAATCTTGAGTTCATAGTCCATCCAGAAGATCCTTTTTGCAGTAACTTTGTAACTTTTACGCACCCATTGAAAACCTATAGGAGCTCGCGTGTGACTATTTGTTCTGCACACGCAACCCGTGGACCTCCTGGTCACTAACTGAAGTTAGCTCCTTGTAGGCCCAGCGATTCTAGAGGCCCTAGGCCTTTTCCCTTTTCTGTTCGTGGTACTTATACCACTATTTTAGTATATGGTTTGAGCGGCCACCAGGGCCTATCCATATAAAGTGCAACTTCTGTGTATTCTAACGTATTCTTGTTTAACGATTTGTGCTCCTGTGCTCATAAAGAGTCTAGGGGATACTTTGAGAAATAAATACATATATATTTTCAATATATATCTGTGTGGTGTCCTTTCATTGGTATAAAAGGGGGTTACATTTGGTAAAACAGCTTGCTTAACACGTTTCACGAGTTTAGCCTCAAAGACTGCTTAGCCTACGCTACCACTAGGGCAGCTAGTCCGAAAAGGTTGACTTACAACCACACCATAAGGGTTGCTTGGCATGGTACAAGGTGGTCACTTTAACTAGTGAACATCATATACCAGGCCAACTTCTCACATTGGTGAGCAGCGGTTGGATTTGAGCTTGCTGTGTTTTACCATTGTAATCTCTTGGTTACCAATTGAAAGATCACATAGGTACCTGTAGGTACATATAAAACAAGATTAGATATACTTAAGTTTTACTGAACTTAGTGTTGTAAAGCAAAGGGAGTAGCACACCCTGACTACAACTACTAGATAGGTTTAGTAGGTAAACCCAAGTGTAGGTAGATTGCAACACATCCACCCACACTTAAGAGCAATGGCTGGGGCAGAGGGTCCAATGTACCCATCTCTGTTGAGAGTGACCCCCAGAGGGCACCATCCATCTTGGCTACCCTTAACCAAAATGAGCTCAGGCAGTTGGCAAATATCAGGGGCCTTAAACAGCCCAAGAATCCTACTTCTGCTGAACTCAGAGAGCTTTTACAGGCTGATGAAGATCAGAAAGCTCTCAGGAAAGCCTCCCAGTTAGGCCCCTTAGGGACAGGAACAGGAGGCCTCCCTTCCGAAGATGCTACTGAAGTACCCCTTTCCAATAGTCATCCCTTAGATGAGAATCATACTACAGAGGAGGAAAGTGATGGGGATACAGGAGGTAGTGAGGATGAAGGGAGAACTAGCCCAGTGCCAAGTGTTATACGTGGCCCAGCTAACTTAAGGCTATTGGGGACTGACAATGGGATCACCCCATTGGATCTCCCCAGTGGACTTAACCAGGGGTCTGGGAGGCAAAGGAATCACTCAGGTGAATCTAATGCTTCCCATACCTCTAGAGGCTCTCAAGGTCACTCCAGGAGAAGGATGACCACCCCTCAGAGGAGGGAGCATGAGGCCAGAATGCAGGATCAGGAAGCAGGAGCTAGAGGTAGCCCTGATGGAAGAGAAACTGAACAAAGCTAGGCAACCTAGAGAGAGTGGGTCTATACCCACTGGTGGCAGCATTGTCCCTAAGGACAAAGATAGGGTCTTTGATAATAGGAACCTGTCCAAGGTTGTGCCCCCCTACAAAAGTGGGGATGACATCCACAAATGGATGACTGCTCTTGAGAGAGCCTGCAAAGTGCAGCAGGTTCCTGAAGACCAGTGGGCAGCAATCTTATGGCTCTCCTTTGAGGGGAGAGGCAGAGATAGACTCCTCACTGTTAGAGAAGAGGATGTCAGAAATTACAGAGTCCTGAAGAGTGTCCTAGTTGATGGGTTAGGCTTAACCACTGAACAGTACAGGTTAATGTTCAGAGACACCCAGAAGACACAGACTCAGGACTGGTCTGAATACATTGAATGTGCCACTAAGGCTTTGGAGGGTTGGTTGCTGGGAAGTAAGGTATCTGATTATACAGGATTGTACAATTTGATGATGAGAGAACAGATTTTAAATAACTGTCAAAATCAGCAACTGCATCAACACTTGGTTGACTCGGATCTGACCTCTCCCCAAGAATTGGGAAAGAAGGCAGACAAATGGGTCAGAACCAGGGTTAAGCAAAAGAACCAGAACCAGGGCCAAGGGGGTGATCAGAAGAAAACAGACCAAAAGGGTGGAGATCAGAAATCTAAAGACCAGAAGTCTTCAACAGGGCCCCAAACTAATGCTAAAGAGGGTGGGTCCCAGCCTAAAGTGAAGAAGAAAGAAGGTCAAAAGAAACCCTGGTGCAACTCTTGCAAGAATACAACTCACTGGACTAGTGATTGTAAAAAGGGTGGAGCCCCCAACACTGTTGCCCCTAAGGCACTTGCTCCCAGTACTACTGTTAGCAGTGTTGGTCCCCAGACAAAGGGTGTAGTGGGAATCACTATGGGAACTGAAGGAGATTCTGACTTAGACAGAACCCTGACACAGGCAGTCCTGATCTGTGATGGGGACATAGATATGTCCCTGACTGTGAGCCCCAGTAACCTGGGCAAGTACAGACAGACTCCTTTAATTAATGAAAAAGTGGCTCAAGCCTACAGGGACACATGTGCCAGTGTCACTATGGTGACACCAGGCTTTGTGGATCCTGGACAGTACATACCAGGTGAGAATTACCTGGTGACCAATGCCAGCAATGCCACTACTTCACATAGGTAGCAGTGCTTAAAGGTTTAGGGTAGTGAAGTGGTGTTTGTGTAGTGTTGAGAGGTCATGCTGGGGGTAGTGTTTTAGGGTTTAGGGTAGTGCATTGGTGTTTGTGTCGTGTAGTTGGTAGTGGTTTAGGGTTTAGGGTAGTGCAGTGGTGTTTGTGTATTGTAGGGGGTCATGTTTTAGGGTTTAGGGTAGTGCAATGGTATTCGGTTAGAGTAGGGGGTCGTGCTGGGGCAGTGTTTTAGGGTTTAGGGTAGCGCAGTTGTGTTTGGGTAGTGTAGAGAGTCATGCTGGGGGTAGTGTTTTAGGTTTTAGGGTAGCGCATTAGTGTTCAGTTGGTGTAGGGGGTCATGCTGGTGTAGATTTAGGGTTTAGGGTAGCACAGTGGTGTTCGGGTAGTGTAGGGGGTCTTGTGGGGGGTAGATTTAGGGTTTAGTGTAGAGCAGTGGTGTTCATGTAGTGTAGGTGGTTGTGCTGGGGGTAGCGTTTTAGGGTTTAGGATAGCGCAGCGGTGTTCGGGTAGTGTAGGGGGTCGTGCTGGGGGTAGTTTTTTAGGGTTTAGGCAGGACAGAGGTGTTTGAGTATTATAGGGGGGTCATCCTGTGGGTAGATTTAGGGTTGAGGGTAGCGCAGTGGTGCTCTGGTAGTGTAGGGGGTCGTGCTGGGGGTAGTGTTTTAGGAGAGCGCAGTGGTGTTTGGGTAGTGTAGGGGTTGTGCTGGGGGTAGTGTTTTAGGATTTAGGGCAGTGCAGTGGTGTTTGTGTAGTGTAGGGGTCGTGCTGGGGGTAGATTTAGGGTTTAGAGTAGTGCAGTGGTGTTTGGGTAGTGTAGGGGGTCATGCTGGGGGTAGTGTTTTATGGCTTAGGGTAGTGCAGTGGTGTTTGTGTAGTGCAGGGGTCTTCTAGGGGATAGATTTAGGGTTTAGGGTAGTGCAGTGGTGTTTGGGTAGTGTAGGGGGTCATGCTGTGGGTAGTGTTTTGGGGTTTAGGGTAGTTCAGTGGTGTTTGAGTAGTGTGGGGTGGAGTGCTCGTAGTAGTGGTTAAAGGTTTAGGGTAGTGCAGTGGTGTTTGTGTAGAGTTGGGAGGTCATGCTGGGGGTAGTGTTTTAGGGTTTAGGGTAGTGCAGTGGTGTTTGTGTAGTGTAGTGTGTAGTGTTTTAGGGTTTAGGGTAGTACAGTGGTGTTTGTGTAGTGTAGGGGGTCATGCTGGGAGTAGAGTTTTAGGGGTAGTGATTTAGTGTTTAGGGTAGTGCAGTGGTATTTGTGTAGTGTAGGGGGTCATGCTGGGGGTAGATTTAGGGTTTAGGGTAGCACAGTGGTGTACTGGTATTGTAGGGGTCGTGCGTGGAGTAGATTTAGGGTTTAGTGTAGAGCAGTGGTGTTCATGTAGTGTAGGGGGTCATGCTGGGGGTAGATTTAGGGTTTAGGGTAGCACAGTGGTTTACTGGTATTGTAGGGGGTCGTGCGTGGAGTAGGTTTAGGGTTTAGTGTAGAGCAGTGGTGTTCATGTAGTGTAGGGGGTTTTGCTGGGAGTAGTGTTTTAGGGTTTAGGGTGGCGCAGTGGTGTTCGGGTAGTGTAGGGGGTAGTTTTTTAGGGTGCAGTGCAGCGCAGAAGTGTTCGGGTAGTTTAGGGGTCATGCTGTGCGTAGATTTAGGGTTGAGGGTAGCGCAGTGGTGTTCGGGTAGTGTAGGGGGTCGTGCAGGTGTAGTGTTTTAGGATAGCGCAGTGGTGTTCGGGTCGTACTGGTGTTAGTGTTTTAGGGTTTAGGGTAGCATAGTGGTGTTCGGGTAGTGTAATGGGTCTTGCTGGTTGTAGTGGTTTAGGGTAGTGCAGTGGTATATGGGTAGTGTAGCGGGTTGTGCTGGAGGTAGAGTTTTAGGGTTTAGGGCAGTGCTGTGGTGTTGTGTAGGGGGTAGTGCTGGGTGTAGTGTTTTAGGGTTTGGGGCAGCACAGTGGTGTTTGTGTAGTGTGGGGCAGTGTTTTCGGGTTTAGGGTAGTGCAGTGGTGTTTGTGTAGTGTAGGGGTTGTGCTGGGGTAGTGTTTTAGGGTTTAGGGTAGTGCAGTGTTGCTTGGGTAGTATAGGGGTGATGCTGGGGTTTGTGTTTTAGGTTTTATTGTATTGCAGTGGTGTGTGTGTAGATAGGGGTCGTGCTGGGGGTAGATTTATGGTTTAGAGTAGTGCAGTGGTGTTTGGGTAGTGTAGTGGTCATGCTGGGGGTAGTGTTTTAGGGCTTAGGGTAGTGCAGTGGTGTTTTTGTAGTGCAGGGGTCTTGCTGGGGATAGATTTAGGGTTTAAGGTAGTGCAGTGGTGTTTGGGTAGTGCAGGGGTCTTGCTGGGGATAGATTTAGGATTTAGGGTAGTGCAGTGGTGTTTGGGTAGTATAGGGGGTCATGCTGGGGGTAGTGTTTTAGGGTTTAGGGTAGTGCAGTGGTGTTTGTGTAGTGTAGGGGGTCATGCTAGGGGTAGTTTTTTAGGGTTTAGGCTAACGCAGTGGTATTCGGTTAGCATAGAGGGTCGTGCTGGGGTAGAGTTTTAGGGTTTAGGGTAGCGCAGTGGTGTTCGGGTAGTGTAAGGAGTCATGCTGTGGGTAGATGTAGGATTTAGGGAAGCACAGTGGTGTTCGGGTAGTGTAAGGGTCGTGCGGGGAGTAGAGTTAGGATTTAGTGTAGAGCAGTGGTGTTCATGTAGTGTAGGGGGTTGTGCTGGGGGCAGTGTTTTAGGGTTTAGGGTGGAGCAGTGGTGTTCGGGTAGTGTAGGGGGTCGTTCTGGGGTAGTTTTTTAGGGTATAGGGCAGCGCAGAGCTGTTCGGGTGGTGTAGGGGGTCATGCTGTGCGTAGATTTAGGGTTGAGGGTAGCGCAGTGGTGTTCAGGTAGTATGGGGGTCGTGCTAGGGGTAGTGTTTTAGGATAGCGCAGTGGTGTACAGGTAGTGTTAGGGGTCATGCTGGAGGTAGTGTTTTAGGGTTTAGGGTAGCACAGTGGTGTTCGGGTAGTGTAATGGGTCGTGCTGGTTATAGTGTTTTAGGGTAGTGCAGTGGTATTTGGGTAGTGTAGTGGGTCGTGTTGGGGTTATGTTTTAGGGTTTAGGGTAGTGCAGTGGTGTTTGTGTAGTGTAGGGGTCGTGCTGGGGGTAGATTTAGGGTTTAGAGTAGTGCAGTGATGTTTGGTTAGTGTAGGGGGTCATGCTGGGGGTAGTGTTTTAGGGCTTAGGGTAGTGCACTGGTGTTTGTGTAGTGTAGGGGTCGTGCTGGGGGTAGATTTAGGGTTTAGAGTAGTGCAGTGATGTTTGGGTAGTGTAGGGGGTCGTGCTGGTTGTAGTGTTTTAGTGTAGTGCAGTGGTATTTGGGTAGTGTAGGGGGTAGTGCTGGGTGTAGTGTTTTAGGGTTTGGGGTAGTGAAGTTGTGTTTATGTAGTGTAGGGGTTGTGCTGGGGTGGTGTTTTAGGGTTTAGGGTAGTGCAGGGGTGTTGTGTAGATAGGGGTCGTGCTGGGGGTAGATTTATGGTTTAGAGTAGTGCAGTGGTGTTTGTGTAGTGTAGGGGGTCATGCGGGGGGTAGTGTTTTAGGGCTTAGGGTAGTGCAGTGGTGTTTGTGTAGTGCAGGGTCTTGCTGGGGATAGATTTAGGGTTTAGGGTAGTGCAGTGGTATTTGGGTAGTGCAGAGGTCTTGCTGGGGATAGATTTAGGAATTAGAATAGTGCAGTGGTGTTTGGGTAGTATAGGGGGTCATGCTGGGGGTAGTGTTTTAGGGTTTAGGGTAGTGCAGTGGTGTTTGGGTAGTGTAGGGGATCATGCTAGGGGTAGTGTTTTAGGGTTTAGGCTATCGCAGTGGTATTCGGTTAGCGTAGGGGGTAGTGCTGGGGTAGAGTTTTTGGGTTTAGGGTAGCGCAGTGGTGTTCGGGTAGTGTAAGGAGTCATGCTGTGGTTAGTGTTTTAGGTTTTAGGGTAGCTCAGTGGTGTTCGGGTGGTGTAGGGGGTCATGCTGGGGGTAGATTTAGGATTTAGGGTAGCAGAGTGGTGTTCGGGTAGTGTAGGGGGTCATGCGGGGAGTAGAGTTAGGGTTTTGTGTAGAGCAGTGGTGTTCATGTAGTGTAGGTGGTTGTGCTGGGGGTAGCGTTTTAGGGTTTAGGATAGCTCAGCGGCGTTCGGGTAGTGTAGGGGGTCGTGCTGGGGGTAGTTTTTTAGGGTTTAGGGCAGGACAGAGGTGTTTGAGTAGTATAGGGGGGTCATGCTGTGGGTAGATTTGGAGTTGAGGGTAGCGCAGTGGTGCTCGGGTAGTGTAGGGGGTCGTGCTGGGGTAGTGTTTTAGGATAGCGCAGTGGTGTTTGGGTAGTGTAGGGGTTGTGCTGGGGGTAGTGTTTTAGGATTTAGGGCAGCGCAGTGGTGTTTGTGTAGTGTAGGGGTCGTGCTGGGGGTAGATTTAGGGTTTAGAGTAGTGCAGTGGTGTTTGGGTAGTGTAGGGGGTCATGCTGGGGGTAGTGTTTTATGGCTTAGGGTAGTGCAGTGGTGTTTGTGTAGTGCAGGGGTCTTCTTGGGGATAGATTTAGGGTTTAGGGTAGTGCAGTGGTGTTTGGGTAGTGTAGGGGGTCATGCTGTGGGTAGTGTTTTGGGGTTTAGGGTAGTTCAGTGGTGTTTGAGTAGTGTGGGGTGTAGTGCTCGTAGTAGTGGTTAAAGGTTTAGGGTAGTGCAGTGGTGTTTGTGTAGTGTTGGGAGGTCATGCTGGGGGTAGTGTTTTAGAGTTTAGGGTAGTGCAGTGGTGTTTGTGTAGTGTAGTGTGTAGTGTTTTAGGGTTTAGGGTAGTGCAGTGGTGTTTGTGTAGTGTAGAGGGTCATGCTGGGAGTAGAGTTTTAGGGGTAGTGATTTAGTGTTTAGGGTAGTGCAGTGGTATTTGTGTAGTGTAGGGGGTCATGCTGGGGGTAGATTTAGGGTTTAGGGTAGCACAGTGGTGTACTGGTATTGTAGGGGTCGTGCGTGGAGTAGATTTAGGGTTTAGTGTAGAGCAGTGGTGTTCATGTAGTGTAGGGGGTCATGCTGGGGGTAGATTTAGGGTTTAGGGTAGCACAGTGGTGTACTGGTATTGTAGGGGGTCGTGCGTGGAGTAGATTTAGGGTTTAGTGTAGAGCAGTGGTGTTCATGTAGTGTAGGGGGTTTTGCTGGGAGTAGTGTTTTAGGGTTTAGGGTGGCGCAGTGGTGTTCGGGTAGTGTAGGGGGTAGTTTTTTAGGGTGCAGTGCAGCGCAGAAGTGTTCGGGTAGTGTAGGGGTCATGCTGTGGGTAGATTTAGGGTTGAGGGTAGCGCAGTGGTGTTCGGGTAGTGTAGGGGGTCGTGCAGGTGTAGTGTTTTAGGATAGCGCAGTGGTGTTCGGGTCGTATTAGAGGTCGTACTGGTGTTACTGTTTTATGGTTTAGGGTAGCATAGTGGTGTTCGGGTAGTGTAATGGGTCGTGCTGGTTGTAGTGGTTTAGGGTAGTGCAGTGGTATATGGGTAGTGTAGCAGGTTGTGCTGGAGGTAGAGTTTTAGGGTTTAGGGCAGTGCTGTGGTGTTGTGTAGGGGGTAGTGCTGGGTGTAGTGTTTTAGGGTTTGGGGCAGCACAGTGGTGTTTGTGTAGTGTGGGGCAGTGTTTTCGGGTTTAGGGTAGTGCAGTGGTGTTTGTGTAGTGTAGGGGTTGTGCTGGGGTAGTGTTTTAGGGTTTAGGGTAGTGCAGTGTTGCTTGGGTAGTATAGGGGCGATGCTGGGGTTTGTGTTTTAGGGTTTATTGTATTGCAGTGGTGTGTGTGTAGATAGGGGTCGTGCTGGGGGTAGATTTATGGTTTAGAGTAGTGCAGTGGTGTTTGGGTAGTGTAGGGGTCATGCTGGGGGTAGTGTTTTAGGGCTTAGGGTAGTGCAGTGGTGTTTGTGTAGTGGAGGGGTCTTGCTGGGGATAGATTTAGGGTTTAAGGTAGTGCGCTGGTGTTTGGGTAGTGCAGGGGTCTTGCAGGGGATAGATTTAGGATTTAGGGTAGTGCAGTGGTGTTTGTGTAGTGTAGGGGGTCATGCTAGGGGTAGTATTTTAGGGTTTAGGCTAACGCAGTGGTATTCGGTTAGCATAGAGGGTCGTGATGGGGTAGAGTTTTAGGGTTTAGGGTAGCGCAGTGGTGTTCGGGTAGTGTAAGGAGTCATGCTGTGGGTAGATGTAGGATTTAGGGAAGCACAGTGGTGTTCGGGTAGTGTAAGGGTCGTGCGGGGAGTAGAGTTAGGGTTTAGTGTAGAGCAGTGGTGTTCATGTAGTGTAGGGGGCTGTGCTGGGGGCAGTGTTTTAGGGTTTAGGGTGGAGCTTTGGTGTTCGGGTAGTGTAGGGGGTCGTTCTGGGGTAGTTTTTTAGGGTATAGGACAGCGCAGAGCTGTTCGGGTGGTGTAGGGGGTCATGCTGTGCGTAGATTTAGGGTTGAGGGTAGCGCAGTGGTGTTCAGGTAGTATAGGGGCTCATGTTAGGGGTAGTGCTTTAGGATAGCGCAGTGGTGTACAGGTAGTGTTAGGGGTCATGCTGGAGGTAGTGTTTTAGGGTTTAGGGTAGCGCAGTGGTGTTCTGGTTGTGTAATGGGTCGTGCTGGTTGTAGTGTTTTAGGGTAGTGCAGTGGTATTTGGGTGGTGTAGGGGGTCGTGTTGGGGTTATGTTTTAGGGTTTAGGGTAGTGCAGTGGTGTTTGTGTAGTGTAGGGGTCGTGCTGGGGGTAGATTTAGGGTTTAGAGTAGTGCAGTGATGTTTGGGTAGGGTAGGGGGTCATGCTGGGGGTAGTGTTTTAGGGCTTAGGGTAGTGCACTGGTGTTTGTGTAGTGTAGGGGTCGTGCTGGGGGTAGATTTAGGGTTTAGAGTAGTGCAGTGATGTTTGGGTAGTGTAGGGGGTCGTGCTGGTTGTAGTGTTTTAGTGTAGTGCAGTGGTATTTGGGTACTGTAGGGGGTAGTGCTGGGTGTAGTGTTTTAGGGTTTGGGGCACCACACTGGTGTTTGTGTAGTGTGGGGCAGTGTTTTCGGGTTTAGGGTAGTGAAGTTGTGTTTATGTAGTGTAGGGGTTGTGCTGGGGTGGTGTTTTAGCGTTTAGGGTAGTGCAGGGGTGTTGTGTAGATAGGGGTCGTGCTGGGGTAGATTTATGGTTTAGAGTAGTGCAGTGGTGTTTGTGTAGTGTAGGGGTCATGCTGGGGGTAGCGTTTTAGGGCTTAGGGTAGTGCAGTGGTGTTTGTGTAGTGCAGGGTCTTGCTGGGGATAGATTTAGGGTTTAGGGTAGTGCAGTGGTGTTTGGGTAGTGCAGGGGTCTTGCCGGGGATAGATTTAGGAATTAGAATAGTGCAATGGTGTTTGGGTAGTATAGGGGGTCATGCTGGGGGTAGTGTTTTAGGGTTTAGGGTAGTGCAGTTGTGTTTGGGTAGTGTAGGGGATCATGCTAGGGGTAGTGTTTTAGGGTTTAGGCTATCGCAGTGGTATTCGGTTAGCGTAGGGGGTAGTGCTGGGGTAGAGTTTTTGGGTTTAGAGTAGCGCAGTGGTGTTCGGGTAGTGTAAGGAGTGATGCTGTGGGTAGTGTTTTAGGTTTTAGGGTAGCTCAGTGGTGTTCGGGTGATGTAGGGGTTCATGCTGGGGGTAGATTTAGGATTTAGGGTAGCACAGTAGTGTTCGGGTAGTGTAGGGGGTCATGCGGGGAGTAGAGTTAGGGTTTTGTGTAGAGCAGTGGTGTTCATGTAGTGTAGGGGGTTGTGCTGGGCCAATGTTTTAGGGTGGAGCAGTGGTGTTCGGGTAGTGTAGGGGGTCGTTCTGGGGTAGTTTTTTAGGGTGTAGGGCAGCGCAGAGTTGTTTGGGTAGTGTAGGGGCTCTTGCTCTGTTTAGATTTAGGGTTGAGGGTAGTGCAGTGGTATTCAGGTAGTGTAGGTGGTCGTGCTCGGGGTAGTGTTTTAGGATAGCGCAGTGGTGTTCGGGTAGTGTTAGGGGTCATGCTGGGGGCAGTGTTTTCGGGTTTAGGGTAGTGCAGTGATGTTTGTGTAGTGTAGGGGTTGTGCTGGGGTAGTGTTTTAAGGAATTAGGGTAGTGCAGTGGTGTTTGTGTAGTGTAGGGGTTGTGCTGGGGTAGTGTTTTAAGGGAGTAGGGTAGTGCAGTGGTGCTTGGGTAGTGTAGGGGGTGATGCTGGGGGTTGTGTTTTAGAGTTTAGGGTGGTGCAGTGGTGTTTGTGTACTGTAGGGGTCGTGCTGGGGGTAGATTTAGGGTTTAGAGTAGTGCTGTGGTGTTTGGGTAGTGTAGAAGGTCATGCTGGAGGTAGTGTTTTAGGCCTTAGGGCAGTGCAGTGGTGTTTGTGTAGTGCAGGGGTCTTGCTGGGGATAGATTTAGTGTTTATGGTAGTGCAGTGGTGTTTGGGTAGTGCAGTGGTCCTGCTGGGGATAGATTTAGGGTTTAGGGTAGTGCAGTGGTGTTTAGGTACTGTAGGGGGTAGTGCTGGGGTAGTGTTTTAGGGTTTAGGGTAGTGCAGTGGTGTTTGGGTAGTGTAGGGGGACATGCTAGGGGCAGTGTTTTAGGGTTTAGGCTATCATAGTGGTATTCGGCTAGTGTAGGGGGTCATGCTGGGGGAGTGTTTTAGGGTTTAGGGTAGCGCAGTGATGTTTGGGTAGTGTAAGGAGTCATGTTGGGGTAGTGTTTTAGGTTTTAGGGTAGCGCAGTGGTGTTCGGGTGGTGTAGGGGGTCATGCTGGGGATAGCTTTAGGGTTTAGGGTAGCAGAGTGGTATTCGGGTAGTGTAGGGGGTCGAGCGGTGGGTAGATTTAGGGTTTAGTGTAGAGCAGTGGTATTTATGTAGTGAAGGGGGTTGTGCTGGGGGTAGTGTTTTAGAGTTTAGGGTGGCGCAGTGGTGTTCGGGTGGTGTAGGGGGACATGCTGTGCGTAGATTTAGGGTTGAGGGTAGCGCAGTGGTGTTCGGCTAGTGTAGGGGGTCGTGCTGGGGTAGTGTTTTAGGATAGCACAGTGGTGTTTGGGTAGTGTTAGGGGTCATGCTGGGGATAGTGTTTTAGGGTTTAGGGTAGGGCAGTGGTGTTTGTGTAGTGTAATGGGTCGTGCTGGTTGTAGTGTTTTAGGGTATTGCAGTGGTATTTGGGTAGTGCAGGGGGTCGTGCTGGGGGTAGAGTTTTAGGGCTTAGGGTAGTGCAGTGGTATTTGGGTAGTGTAGGGTGTCATGCTGGGAGTAGGGTTTTAGGGTTTAGGGTAGTGCAGTGGTGCTTGGGTAGTGTAGGGGGTAATACTGGGGGTTGTGTTTTAGGGTTTAGGGTAGTGCACTGGTGTTTGTGTAGTGTAGGGTTCGTGCTGGGGGTACATTTATGGTTTAGAGTAGTGCAATGGTGTTTGGGTAGTGTAGGGGGTCATGATGGGGGTAGTGTTTTAGGGCTTAGGGTAGTGCAGTGGTGTTTGTGTAGTGCAGGGGTCTTGTTGGGGATAGATTTAGGGTTTAGGGTAGTGCAGTGGTGTTTGGGTAGTATAGGGGGTCATGCTGGGGGTAGTGTTTTAGGGTTTAGGATAGTGCAGTGGTGTTTGGGTAGTGTAGGGGATCATGCTAGGGGTAGTGTTTTAGGGTTTAGGCTATCGCAGTGGTATTCGGTTAGCGTAGGGGGTAGTGCTGGGGTAGAGTTTTTGGGTTTAGGGTAGTGCAGTGGTGTTCTGGTAGTGTAGGGGGACATGCTAGGGGTAGTGTTTAGGGTTTAGGCTATCGTAGTGGTATTCGGCTAGTGTAGGGGGTCGTGCTGGGGTAGTGTTTTAGGGTTTAGGGTAGCGCAGTGATGTTTGGGTAGTGTAAGGAGTCATGGTGGGGTAGTATTTTAGGTTTTAGGGTAGCGCAGTGGTGTTCGGGTGGTGCAGGGGGTCGAGCGAGGGTAGATTTAGGGTTTAGTGTAGAGCAGTGGTATTCATGTAGTGTAGGGGGTTGTGCTGGGCGTAGTGTTTTAGAGTTTAGGGTGGCGCAGTGGTGTTCGGGTGGTGTAGGGGGACATGCTGTGCGTAGATTTAGGGTTGAGGGTAGCGCAGTGGTGTTCGGCTAGAGTAGGGGGTCGTGCTGGGGGTAGTGTTTTAGGATAGCACAGTGGTGTTTGGGTAGTGTTAGGAGTCATGCTGAGTGTAGTGTTTTAGGGTTTAGGGTAGGGCAGTGGTGTTTGTGTAGTGTAATGGGTCATGCTGGTTGTAGTGTTTTAGGGGATTGCAGTGGTATTTGGGTAGTGCAGGGGGTCGTGCTGGGGGTAGAGTTTTAGGGCTTAGGGTAGTGCAGTGGTATTTGGGTAGTGTAGGGTGTCATGCAGGGAGTAGGGTTTTAGGGTTTAGGGTAGTGCAGTGGTGCTTGGGTAGTGTAGGGGTGATGCTGGGGCTTGTGTTTTAGGGTTTAGGGTAGTGCACTGGTGTTTGTGTAGTGTAGGGTTCGTGCTGGGGGTACATTTAGGGTTTAGAGTAGTGCAGTGGTGTTTGGGTAGTGTAGGGGGTCATGATGGGGGTAGTGTTTTAGGGCTTAGGGTAGTGCAGTGGTGTTTGTGTAGTGCAGGGGTCTTGTTGGGGATAGATTTAGGGTTTAGGGTAGTTCAGTGGTGTTTGGGTAGTATAGGGGGTCATGCTGGGGGTAGTGTTTTAGGGTTTAGGGTAGTGCAGTGGTGTTTGGGTAGTGTAGGGGATCATGCTAGGGGTAGTGTTTTAGGGTTTAGGCTATCGCAGTGGTTTTCAGTTAGCGTAGGGGGTAGTGCTGGGGTAGAGTTTTTGGTTTTAGGGTAGCGCAGTGGTGTTCGGGTAGTGTAAGGAGTCATGCTGTGGGTAGTGTTTTAGGTTTTAGGGTAGCTCAGTGGTGTTCGGGTAGTGTAGGGGGTCATGCGGGGAGTAGAGTTAGGGTTTTGTGTAGAGCAGTGGTGTTCATGTAGTGTAGGGGGTTGTGCTGGGCCAATGTTTTAGGGTTTAGGGTGGAGCAGTGGTGTTCGGGTAGTGTAGGGGGTCGTTCTGGGGTAGTTTTTTAGGGTGTAGGGCAGCGCAGAGGTGTTTGGGTAGTGTAGGGGCTCTTGCTGTGCGTAGATTTAGGGTTGAGGGTAGCGCAGTGGTATTCAGGTAGTGTAGGTGGTCGTGCTCGGGGTAGTGTTTTAGGATAGCGCAGTGGTGTTCGGGTAGTGTTAGGGGTCATGCTGGGGGCAGTGTTTTCGGGTTTAGGGTAGTGCAGTGATGTTTGTGTAGTGTAGGGGTTGTGCTGGGGTAGTGTTTTAAGGAATTAGGGTAGTGCAGTGGTGTTTGTGTACTGTAGGGGTCGTGCTGGGAGTAGATTAAGGGTTTAGAGTAGTGCTGTGGTGTTTGGGTAGTGTAGAAGGTCATGCTGGAGGTAGTGTTTTAGGCCTTAGGGTAGTGCAGTGGTGTTTGTGTAGTGCAGGGGTCTTGCTGGGGATAGATTTAGGGTTTATGGTAGCGCAGTGGTGTTTGGGTAGTGCAGGGGTTCTGCTGGGGATAGATTTAGGGTTTAGGGTAGTGCAGTGGTGTTTGGGTACTGTAGGGGGTAGTGCTGGGGGTAGTGTTTTAGGGTTTAGGGTAGTGCAGTGGTGTTTGGGTAGTGTAGGGGGACATGCTAGGGGCAGTGTTTTAGGGTTTAGGCTATCATAGTGGTATTCGGCTAGTGTAGGGGGTCGTGCTGGGGGTAGTGTTTTAGAGTTTAGGGTGGCGCAGTGGTGTTCGGGTGGTGTAGGGGGACATGCTGTGCGTAGATTTAGGGTTGAGGGTAGCGCAGTGGTGTTCGGCTAGTGTAGGGGGTCGTGCTGGGGTAGTGTTTTAGGATAGCACAGTGGTGTTTGGGTAGTGTTAGGGGTCATGCTGGGGATAGTGTTTTAGGGTTTAGGGTAGGGCAGTGGTGTTTGTGTAGTGTAATGGGTCGTGCTGGTTGTAGTGTTTTAGGGTATTGCAGTGGTATTTGGGTAGTGCAGGGGGTCGTGCTGGGGGTAGAGTTTTAGGGCTTAGGGTAGTGCAGTGGTATTTGGGTAGTGTAGGGTGTCATGCTGGGAGTAGGGTTTTAGGGTTTAGGGTAGTGCAGTGGTGCTTGGGTAGTGTAGGGGGTAATACTGGGGGTTGTGTTTTAGGGTTTAGGGTAGTGCACTGGTGTTTGTGTAGTGTAGGGTTCGTGCTGGGGGTACATTTATGGTTTAGAGTAGTGCAATGGTGTTTGGGTAGTGTAGGGGGTCATGATGGGGGTAGTGTTTTAGGGCTTAGGGTAGTGCAGTGGTGTTTGTGTAGTGCAGGGGTCTTGTTGGGGATAGATTTAGGGTTTAGGGTAGTGCAGTGGTGTTTGGGTAGTATAGGGGGTCATGCTGGGGGTAGTGTTTTAGGGTTTAGGATAGTGCAGTGGTGTTTGGGTAGTGTAGGGGATCATGCTAGGGGTAGTGTTTTAGGGTTTAGGCTATCGCAGTGGTATTCGGTTAGCGTAGGGGGTAGTGCTAGGGTAGAGTTTTTGGGTTTAGGGTAGTGCAGTGGTGTTCTGGTAGTGTAGGGGGACATGCTAGGGGTAGTGTTTAGGGTTTAGGCTATCGTAGTGGTATTCGGCTAGTGTAGGGGGTCGTGCTGGGGTAGTGTTTTAGGGTTTAGGGTAGCGCAGTGATGTTTGGGTAGTGTAAGGAGTCATGGTGGGGTAGTATTTTAGGTTTTAGGGTAGCGCAGTGGTGTTCGGGTGGTGCAGGGGGTCGAGCGAGGGTAGATTTAGGGTTTAGTGTAGAGCAGTGGTATTCATGTAGTGTAGGGGGTTGTGCTGGGCGTAGTGTTTTAGAGTTTAGGGTGGCGCAGTGGTGTTCGGGTGGTGTAGGGGGACATGCTGTGCGTAGATTTAGGGTTGAGGGTAGCGCAGTGGTGTTCGGCTAGAGTAGGGGGTCGTGCTGGGGGTAGTGTTTTAGGATAGCACAGTGGTGTTTGGGTAGTGTTAGGAGTCATGCTGAGTGTAGTGTTTTAGGGTTTAGGGTAGGGCAGTGGTGTTTGTGTAGTGTAATGGGTCATGCTGGTTGTAGTGTTTTAGGGGATTGCAGTGGTATTTGGGTAGTGCAGGGGGTCGTGCTGGGGGTAGAGTTTTAGGGCTTAGGGTAGTGCAGTGGTATTTGGGTAGTGTAGGGTGTCATGCAGGGAGTAGGGTTTTAGGGTTTAGGGTAGTGCAGTGGTGCTTGGGTAGTGTAGGGGTGATGCTGGGGGTTGTGTTTTAGGGTTTAGGGTAGTGCACTGGTGTTTGTGTAGTGTAGGGTTCGTGCTGGGGGTACATTTAGGGTTTAGAGTAGTGCAGTGGTGTTTGGGTAGTGTAGGGGGTCATGATGGGGGTAGTGTTTTAGGGCTTAGGGTAGTGCAGTGGTGTTTGTGTAGTGCAGGGGTCTTGTTGGGGATAGATTTAGGGTTTAGGGTAGTTCAGTGGTGTTTGGGTAGTATAGGGGGTCATGCTGGGGGTAGTGTTTTAGGGTTTAGGGTAGTGCAGTGGTGTTTGGGTAGTGTAGGGGATCATGCTAGGGGTAGTGTTTTAGGGTTTAGGCTATCGCAGTGGTTTTCAGTTAGCGTAGGGGGTAGTGCTGGGGTAGAGTTTTTGGTTTTAGGGTAGCGCAGTGGTGTTCGGGTAGTGTAAGGAGTCATGCTGTGGGTAGTGTTTTAGGTTTTAGGGTAGCTCAGTGGTGTTCGGGTAGTGTAGGGGGTCATGCGGGGAGTAGAGTTAGGGTTTTGTGTAGAGCAGTGGTGTTCATGTAGTGTAGGGGGTTGTGCTGGGCCAATGTTTTAGGGTTTAGGGTGGAGCAGTGGTGTTCGGGTAGTGTAGGGGGTCGTTCTGGGGTAGTTTTTTAGGGTGTAGGGCAGCGCAGAGGTGTTTGGGTAGTGTAGGGGCTCTTGCTGTGCGTAGATTTAGGGTTGAGGGTAGCGCAGTGGTATTCAGGTAGTGTAGGTGGTCGTGCTCGGGGTAGTGTTTTAGGATAGCGCAGTGGTGTTCGGGTAGTGTTAGGGGTCATGCTGGGGGCAGTGTTTTCGGGTTTAGGGTAGTGCAGTGATGTTTGTGTAGTGTAGGGGTTGTGCTGGGGTAGTGTTTTAAGGAATTAGGGTAGTGCAGTGGTGTTTGTGAACTGTAGGGGTCGTGCTGGGAGTAGATTAAGGGTTTAGAGTAGTGCTGTGGTGTTTGGGTAGTGTAGAAGGTCATGCTGGAGGTAGTGTTTTAGGCCTTAGGGTAGTGCAGTGGTGTTTGTGTAGTGCAGGGGTCTTGCTGGGGATAGATTTAGGGTTTATGGTAGCGCAGTGGTGTTTGGGTAGTGCAGGGGTTCTGCTGGGGATAGATTTAGGGTTTAGGGTAGTGCAGTGGTGTTTGGGTACTGTAGGGGGTAGTGCTGGGGGTAGTGTTTTAGGGTTTAGGGTAGTGCAGTGGTGTTTGGGTAGTGTAGGGGGACATGCTAGGGGCAGTGTTTTAGGGTTTAGGCTATCATAGTGGTATTCGGCTAGTGTAGGGGGTCGTGCTGGGGTAGTGTTTTAGGGTTTAGGGTAGCGCAGTGCTGTTTGGGTAGTGTTTTAGGTTTTAGGGTAGCGCAGTGGTGTTCGGGTGGTGTAGGGGGTCATGCTGGGGGTAGCTTTAGGGTTTAGGGTAGCAGAGTGGTATTCGGGTAGTGTAGGGGGTCGAGCGGTGGGTAGATTTAGGGTTGTGCTGGGGGTAGTGTTTTAGAGTTTAGGGTGGCGCAGTGGTGTTCGGGTGGTGTAGGGGGACATGCTGTGCATAGATTTAGGGTTGAGGGTAGCGCAGTGGTGTTTGGCTAGTGTAGGGGGTCATGCTGGGGTAGTGTTTTAGGATAGCACAATGGTGTTTGGGTAGTGTTAGGGGTCATGCTGGGGATAGTGTTTTAGGGTTTAGGGTAGGGCAGTGTTGTTTGTCTAGTGTAATGGGTCGTGCTGGTTGTAGCGTTTTAGGGTATTGCAGTGGTATTTAGGTAGTGCAGGGGGTCGTGCTGGGGGTAGAGTTTTAGGGTTTAGGGTAGTGCAGTGGTATTGGGGTAGTGTAGGGTGTTGTGCTGGGAGTAGAGTTTTAGGGTTTATGCTAGTGCAGTGGTGCTTGGGTAGTGTAGGGGGTGATGCTGGGGGTTGTGTTTTAGGGTTTAGGGTAGTGCACTGGTGTTTGTGTAGTGTAGGGTTCCTGCTGGGGGTACATTTAGGGTTTAGAGTAGTGCAGTGGTGTTTGGGTAGTGTAGGGGGTCATGAAGGAGGAAGTGTTTTAGGGGTTAGGGTAGTGCAGTGGTGTTTGTGTAGTGTAGGGGTCTTGTTGGGGATAGATTTAGGGTTTAGGGTAGTGCAGTGGTTTTTGGGTAGTGTAGGGGGTCATGCTGGGGTAGTATTTTGGTGTTTAGGGTAGTGCAGTGGTGTTTGAGTAGTTTGGGGTGTAGTGCTGGTAGTAGTGCTTAAAGGTTTAGAGTAGTGCAGTGGTGTTTGTGTAGTGTTGGGAGGTCATGCTGGGGGTTTTGTTTTAGGGTTTAGGGTAGTGCAGTGGTGTTTGTGTAGTGTAGTGGGTAGTGTTTTAGGGTTTAGGGTAGTGCAGTGGTGTTTGTGTAGTGTAGGGGGTCATGCCGGGAGTAGTGTTTTAGGGGTAGTGTTTTAGGGTTTAGGGTAGTGCACTGGTGTTTGGGTATTGTAGGAGGTCATGTTTTATGGTTTAGGGTAGTGCAGTGCTGTTTGGGTATACTAGTGAAGTACTGGGAATTTTAAGCCCAGCGGTGCAGGGGAACACACCCTATGACTTCGGGTTCTTCCTGTTTCAGACCTACAGAAACACAGAGTCTTCTGGGTGAAGTCAAAAATCAGTTTATTGGCTGTAGACCAATAACAGGTATCCTAGAAGTACAACAGCGTGTATGTTCTCAGGAGACTGCTGAAAATCACAGAAACGGGCTTCTCCTTAAATACAAAATATTCTGCTTCAGGCACACATTCCTTGGTTTACGATATGGCCATTACATGTATACATCACAAATGAAAAAGGCAGAGTCATGATGACCATCCCACATTCCAGTTAAGCCAGCCCGTAATTATTTACCCAGCAAGGCTCAGATCCCACATCAGATATCAATAGGCCCCAATAAACATGAGCATCTCCTGTTTGGAAAACAAGCCATAAAGCAGGAACAGTCAGGTGAGAAATAGATTAGCTGGAGGCCCGTGTAGGATGAAAAGACTTTATGGTGTGTCAAGCCCCGATGCTAATCACAGGTGGCCAGAGGACGGGGAACTCGTGAGACCGGACTGACCTGGGGCAGCGGAGCCAAGCTGCCCAGGTCACAGAAAAGTCAAAGAAAGGCACATGTGCTCTAAAAGGCCCGTATTTGCTTCATGCTATGTAGCCTGTGTGAGGGCAACCATAAAATGGCCACCGCTTCTAAAATGGAACCCACGTAGTGATGAATAATAGTGTATACACAGTGCATTCATAGCTAAAACGTTACAAAAAGCACTTGTACATACCGCATTAACCATTCGCGGTTCACTAATACCGGGATAGACAGGGGTAGGGCCCTGCCTCCTACGCGGTCCCAAATTCTAAAGTACGACACTAGGGGGTCGTGCTGGGGTAGTGTTTTAGGGTTTAGAGTAGTGTAGAGGTGTTTGTGTAGTGTAGGGTTTAGGGTTGTGCAGTGGTGTTTGGATAGTGTAGGGGGTCATGGTGTGGGTAGTGTTGTAGGGATTACAGTAGCGCAGTGGTGTTCTGGTAGTGTAGGTGGTAGTACTGGTGGTATATTTTTAGGGTGTAGGGCAGTGCAGAGGTGTTCGGGTAGTGTAGGGCGTTGTGCTGGGGGTAGTGTTTTAGGATATCGCAGTGGTGTTCGGGTAGTGTTAGGGGTCATGGTGGGGGTAGTGTTTTAGGGTTCGGGTAGTGTAATGGGTCGTGCTGGTTGTAGTGTTTTAGGGCAGTGCTGTGGTGGTTGTGTAGTGTAGGGAGTAGTGCTGGGTGTAGTGTTTTAGGGTTTAGGGCAGCGCAATGGTGATTGTGTAGTGTGGGGTAGTGTTTTCGGGTTTAGGGTAGAGCAGTGGTGTTTGTGTAATGTAGGGGTTGTGCTGGGGGTAGTGTTTTAGGGTTTAGGGTGGAGCAGTGGTGTTCGGGTAGTGTAGGGGGTCGTTCTGGGGTAGTTTTTTAGGGTGTAGGGCAGCGCAGAGGTGTTTGGGTAGTGTAGGGGCTCTTGCTGTGTGTAGATTTAGGGTTGAGGGTAGCGCAGTGGTATTCAGGTAGTGTAGGTGGTCGTGCTCGCGGTAGTGTTTTAGGATAGCGCAGTGGTGTTCGGGTAGTGTTAGGGGTCATGCTGGGGGCAGTGTTTTCGGGTTTAGGGTAGTGGAGTGGTGTTTGTTTAGTGTAGGGGTTGTGCTGGGGTAGTGTTTTAAGGGTTTAGGGTAGTGCAGTGGTGTTTGTGTAGTGTAGGGGTTGTGCTGGGGTAGTGTTTTAAGGGTGTAGGGTAGTGCAGTGGTGCTTGGGTAGTGTAGGGGGTGATGCTGGGGGTTGTGTTTTAGGGTTTAGGGTAGTGCAGTGGTGTTTGTGTAGTGTAGGGGTCGTGCTGGGGGTAGATTTAGGGTTTAGAGTAGTGCTGTGGTGCTTGGGTAGTGTAGAAGGTCATGCTGGAGGTAGTGTTTTAGGCCTTAGGGTAGTGCAGTGGTGTTTGTGTAGTGCAGGGGTCTTGCTGGGGATAGATTTAGGGTTTAGGGTAGTGCAGTGGTGCTTGGGTACTGTAGGGGGTAGTGCTGGGGGTAGTGTTTTAGGGTTTAGGGTAGTGCAGTGGTGTTTGGGTAGTGTAGGGGGACATGCTAGGGGTAGTGTTTTAGGGTTTAGGCTATCGTAGTGGTATTCGGCTAGTGTAGGGGGTCGTGCTGGCGTAGTGTTTTAGGGTTTAGGGTAGCGCAGTGATGTTTGGGTAGTGTAAGGAGTCATGTTGGGGTAGTATTTTAGGTTTTAGGGTAGCGCAGTGGTGTTCGGGTGGTGTAGGGGGTCGAGCGAGGGTAGATTTAGGGTTTAGTGTAGAGCAGTGGTATTCATGTAGTGTAGGGGGTTGTGCTGGGGGTAGTGTTTTAGAGTTTAGGGTGGCGCAGTGGTGTTCGGGTGGTGTAGGGGGACATGCTGTGCGTAGATTTAGGATTGAGGGTAGAGCAGTGGTGTTCGGCTAGAGTAGGGGGTCGTGCTGGGGGTAGTGTTTTAGGATAGCACAGTGGTGTTTGGGTAGTGTTAGGAGTCATGCTGGGTGTAGTGTTTTAGGGTTTAGGGTAGGGCAGTGGTGTTTGTGTAGTGTAATGGGTCGTGCTGGTTGTAGTGTTTTAGGGTATTGCAGTGGTATTTGGGTAGTGCAGGGGGTCGTGCTGGGGGTAGAGTTTTAGGGCTTAGGGTAGTGCAGTGGTATTTGGGTAGTGTAGGGTGTCATGCTGGGAGTAGGGTTTTAGGGTTTAGGGTAGTGCAGTGGTGCTTGGGTAGTGTAGGGGGTGATGCTGGGGGTTGTGTTTTAGGGTTTAGGGTAGTGCACTGGTGTTTGTGTAGTGTAGGGGGTCATGATGGGGGTAGTGTTTTAGGGCTTAGGGTAGTGCAGTGGTGTTTGTGTAGTGCAGGGGTCTTTTTGGGGATAGATTTAGGGTTTAGGGTAGTGCAGTGGTGTTTGGGTAGTGTAGGGGGTCATGCTGGGGGTAGTGTTTTAGGGTTTAGGGTAGTGCAGTGGTGTTTGAGTAGTGTGGGGTGTAGTGCTGGTAGTAGTGCTTAAAGGTTTAGAGTAGTGCAGTGGTGTTTGTGTAGTGTTGGGAGTTCATGCTGGGGGTTGTGTTTTAGGGTTTAGGGTACTGCAGTGTTGTTTGTGTAGTGTAGTGGGTAGTGTTTTAGGGTTTAGGGTAGTGCAGTGGTGTTTGTGTAGTGTAGGGGGTCATGCCGGGAGTAGTGTTTTAGGGGTAGTGTTTTAGGGTTTAGGGTAGTGCACTGGTGTTTGTGTATTGTAGGAGGTCATGTTTTATGGTTTAGGGTAGTGCAGTGCTGTTTGGGTATACTAGGGGGTCGTGCTGGGGTAGTGTTTTAGGGTTTAGAGTAGTGTAGAGGTGTTTGTGTAGTGTAGGGTTTAGAGTTGTGCAGTGGTGTTGGGATAGTGTAGGGGGTCATGGTGGGGGTAGTGTTTTAGGGATTACGTTAGCGCAGTGGTGTTCTGGTAGTGTAGGTGGTCATACTGGTGGTAGTTTTTTAGGGTGTAGGGCAGCGCAGAGGTGTTTGGGTAGTGTAGGGGGTTTTGCTGGGGGTAGTGTTTTAGGATATCGCAGTGGTGTTCAGGTAGTGTTAGGGGTCATGCTGGGGGTAGTGTTTTTGGGTTTGGGTAGCGCAGTTGTGTTCGGGTAGTGTAATGGGTCGTGCTGGTTGTAGTGTTTTAGGGCAGTGCTGTGGTGGTTGTGTAGTGTAGGAAGTAGTGCTGGGTGTAGTGTTTTAGGGTTTAGGGCAGCACAATGGTGATTGTGTAGTGTGGGGTAGTGTTTTCGGGTTTAAGGTAGAGCAGTGGTGTTTGTGTAATGTAGGGGTTGTGCTGGGGGTAGTGTTTTAGGGTTTAGGGTAGTGCAGTGGTGCTTGGGTAGTGTAGGGGGTGACGATGGGGGTTGTGTTTTAGGGTTTAGGGTAGTGCAGTGATGTTTGTGTAGTGCAGGGGTCTTGCTGGGGATAGATTTAGGGTTTAGGGTAGTGCAGTGGTGTTTGGGTTGTGTAGGGATCGTGCTGGGGGTACTGTTTTAGGGTCAACGGTAATGCAGTGGTGTTTGGGTAGTGTGGGATGTCGTGCTGGTAGTAGTGCTTAAAGGTTTAGGGTAGTGCAGAGGTGTTTGTTTAGTGTTGGGAGGTCTTGCTGGGGGTAGTAGTTTAGGGTTTAGGGTAGTGCAGTGGTATTTGTGTAGTGTGAAGAACCAGAACCTTTTGCGCCTGGCGGCGCAGGGTACGCCCAAGGTCTCCGGAGTTCACCTGCTTCGCTACACAGAGACACGGAACACTCTGTCGGCGTTAGAATATTGGATTTATTTAGCTGCAGCTAGTACAGTTATCCTAGAAGTACACAAAGTAGGTTCTCAGGAGACTGCCACTTCACTCTGTGGCGCATCAGGTTAAATACTATACAATGACACAATTATTAACGAGATACAATCCCAGAGCATATAGGAAAGAGCCAATAAGGAAAGTTGGAAAACAAGGCGGAACCAATAGGAAAGGTTTGAAAACAGAAATATCAGACGACTCAAAGAGACCTCTCCTCCATCTGTGTTTGTCACCCCACCCTCAGGTTAATACATTATAGATTCATAACTAACTTGCAGGTGGCGAGATACGTTTGTGTGTATTGGAGGACAGTCGTGAAACGAGAGAATACTAGCAGGAGACAGTGAAGGCCAGTCGATAAGATAAGGTCAGGAAAGAAAAGTGTGAGCCAACAGATAGTTGAGACGCGGATTGGAAAAGCCAGACAGGGATTAGTGTACTCGGCTGGTTCTAACACCAGCTTTGCAAATAGAGGCCGAGGACCTATTTCAACACCAGGCTACAGAAAAAGCAGAATAGACTTTGTTCGCCGTGCTTCCTGAGTGATGGCAACACAAAATGGCAGCGGGCCACAAAATGGCGGGTCGATTCGATCGTGATCTAAAATCGAAGTTCCTCAAGTGTAGTGGTAAGTATTTTGGGGTTTAGGGTAGTGCAGTGGTTTTTGTGTAGTGTAGGGGGTCATGCTGAGAGTAGTGTTTAGGGGTATTGTTTTAGGGTTCAGGGTAGTGCAGTGGTGTTTGTGTATTGTAGGATGTCATGTTTTATGGTTTTGGGGAGTGCAGTGCTCTTCGGGGTAGTAGGGGGTCATGCTGGGGTAGTGTTTTAGGGTTTAGAGTAATGCAGTGGTGTTTGTGAAGTGTAGGGTTTAGGGTTGTGCAGTCGTGTTTCGATAATGTAGTGGGTCGTGGTGGGGGTAGTGTTTTAGGGATTACGGTAGCGCAGTGGTGGTCTGGTAGTATAGGTGGTCGTGTTGAGGGTAGAGTTTTAGGGTTTAGGGTAGCACAGTGGTGTTCGGGTAGTGTAGGGGGTCGTGCTAAGGGTATATTTAGGGTTTAGGGTAGTGCAGTTGTGTTTGCTTTGTCTAGGGTGTCGTGCTAGGGGTAATGTTTTATGGTTTAGGTTAGTGCAGTGGTGTTTGGATAGTGTAGGCCGTCGTACTGGCGGTAGTGTTTTAGGGTTTATGGTAGTGCATTGGTGTTTTGGTAGTATAGGGGATGTGCTGAGGGTAGTGTTTTAGGGTTTAGGGTAATGCAGTGGTGTTTGTGTAGTTTAGGGGGTAGTGTTTTAGGGTTTAAATTACTGTAGTGGTGTTTGTGTAGTGTAGGGGGTCATGCTGGTGGTAGAAAATTAGGGGTTAGGGTAGACCAGTGGTGTTTGGGTAGTGTAGGAAGTCTTGCTGGGGTGGTGTTTTAGGGTTTAGGGTAGTGCAGTGGTGTTTGGTTCGTGTAGGGGGTCGTGCTGGGATAAGAGTTTTAGGGTTTAGGGTAGTGCAGTGATGTTTGGGTAGTGTCAGGGGGCGTGCTGGTGGTAGTGTTTTAAAGTTTAGGGTAGTGCAGTGGTGTTTGTGTAGTGTAGGGGGTCGTGCTGGGGGTAGATTTAGGGTTTAGGGTAGTGCAGTAGTGTTTGGGTAGTGTAGGGGATTGTGCTGATAGTAGTGTTTTAGGGGTTAGGGTAGTGCAGTGGGGTTTGGGTAGTGTAGTGGGTCATGCTGGGGGCAGGATTTTAGGGTTTACGGTAGTGCAGTAGTTTTTGGGTAGTGAAGGTGGTCGTGCTGGGGTAGTGTTTTAGGGTTTAGGGTAGCGCAGTAATGTTTGGGTAGTGTAGGAGGTCATACTGGGGGTAGATTTAGGGTTTAGGGTAGTGCAGTGGTGTTTGTGTAGTGTAGAGGTTCGTGCTATAGGGTTTAAGGTAGTGCAGTGGTGTTTTTGTGTAGTGTAGGGGGTCGTGCTGGGGATCATTTTTTCGGGTTTAGAGTACTGCAGTTGTGTTTAGGTAGTGTAGGGGGTTGTGCTGGGTGTTGTGTTTTAGGGTTTAGGGTAGTGTAGTAGTGTTTGGGTACTTTAGTGGGTCATTTTGGGGATAGATTTAGGGTTTAGGGCAGGCAGTGGTTTTTGAGTAGTGTAGGGGGTCAAGCTCGGGTAGTGATTTATGGTTTAGGATAGTGCAGTGGTGTTTAGGTAGAGTAGAGGGTCAGGCTGTGGTAAAGGTCCTGCTGGGGGTAGATTTAGGGTTTAGGGCAGTGCAGTGGTGTTTGGGTAGCATAGGGGGTCATGCTGGGGGTAATGTTTTAGGATTTAGGGCAGCGCAGTGCTGTTTGGGTAGTGTAGGGGATCGTGCTGGGGTAGTGTTTTAGGGTTTAGGGCAGCGCAGTGGTGTTTGTGTAGTGTAGGGGGCCGTGCTGGGGTAGTGCTTTAGGATTTTTGGCAGTACAGTAGTGTTTCTGTAGTGTAGGGGGTCGTGTTTTAGGGTTTAGGGTAGCTCAGTGGTGTTTGGGTAGTGTAGGGGTTTCGTGCTGTGGTAGTGTTTTAGGGTAAAGGGTAGTGCAGTGGTGTTTGTGTAGTGTAGGGGGTCATGCTGTTGATAGATTTAGGGTTTAGGGCAGCGTAGTGGTGTTTGGAATTATAGGGGGTCGTTCTGAGGGTAGTGTTTTAGGGTTTAAGGTAGCGCAGTGGTGCTTTTGTAGTGCAGCAAGTAGTGTTTTAGGGTGTATGGTAGTGCAGTGGTGTTTGTGAAGTGTAGGGGGTCATGCTGGAGGTAGTGTTTTAGGGGTAAGGGTAGTTCAGTGGTTTTTGGGTAGTGTATTGGGTCATGCTGGGGGTAGTGTTTTAGGGTTTAGGGTAGCGCAGTGGTGTTCGGGTAGTGTAGGGGGTCATGCTGGGGGCAGTGTTTTAGGGTTTTGGGTAGCGCAGTGGTGTCCGGGTAGTGTAGGAGGTCATGCTGGGGGTAGATTTAGGGTTTAGGGTAGTGCAGTGGTGTTTGTGTAGTGTAGGGGTTTGTGTTATAGGGTTGAGGGTAGTGCAGAGGTGTTTGTATAGTGTAGGGGGTCATGCTGGGGATAATTTTTTAGGGTTTAAGGTAGTGCAATGGTGTTTAGGTAGTGTACGAGGTCGTGCTAGGGGATTGTGTTTTAGAGTTAAGGGTAGTGCAGTGGTGTTTGGGTTGTGTAGGGGGCCGTCCTTGGGTTAGATTTAGGGTTTAGGGTAGTGTAGTGGTTTTAGGTAGTGTAGGGGGTCGAGTTGGAGTACTGTTTTAGTGTTTAGCATAGTGCAGTGGTGTTTGGGTAGTGTAGAGGGTCCTGCTGGGGGTAGTGTTTTGGGGTTTAGGGCAGTGCACTGGTGTTTGGGTAGTGTAGGGGGTCCTGCTGTGTGTAGTGTTTTAGGGTTTAGGGCAGTGCAGTGGTGTTTCGGTAGGTTAGCGGGTCCTGCTGGGGGTAATGTTTTGGGGTTTAGGGCAGTGCACTGGTGTTTGGGTAGTGTAGGGGGTCCTGCTGTGTGTAGTGTTTTAGGGTTTAGGGCAGTGCAGTGGTGTTTGGGTAGTGTAGCGGGTCGTGTTTTAGGGTTTAGGGTAGTGCAGTGGTGTTTGGGTTGTGTTAGGGGGTCGTGCTGGGATAGTGTTTTAGGGTTTAGGGTAGTGCAGTGGTGTTTGGGTTGTGTTAGGGGGTCGTGCTGGGATAGTGTTTTAGGGTTTAGGGTAGTGCAGTGGTTTTTGTGTAGTGAAGGAGTTCACGCTGGGCGTAGTGTTTTAGGGTTTAGGGCAGTGCAGTTGTGTTTGGGTAGTGTAGGGGGTTGTGCTGGGGGTAGTGTTTAAGTGTTTAGGGCAGCGCAGTGGTGTTTGTGTAGTGTAATGGGTCGTGCTGGTTGTAGTGTTTTAGGGTATTTCAGTGGTATTTGGGTAGTGCAGGGGGTCGTGCTGGGGGTAGAGTTTTAGGGTTTAGTGTAGTGTAGTGGTATTTGGGTAGTGTAGGGTGTCGTGCTGGGAGTAGGGTTTTAGGGTTTAGGGTAGTGCAGTGGTGCTTGGGTAGTGTAGGGGGTGATGCTGGGGGTTGTGTTTTAGGGTTTAGGGTAGTGCACTGGTGTTTGTGTCGTGTAGGGTTCGTGCTGGGGGTACATTTAGGGTTTAGAGTAGTGCAGTGGTGTTTGGGTAGTGTAGGGGGTCATGATAGGGGTAGTGTTTTAGGGCTTAGGGTAGTGCAGTGGTGTTTGTGTAGTGCAGGTATCTTGTTGGGGATAGATTTAGGGTTTAGGGTAGTGCAGTGGTGTTTGGGTAGTGTAGGGGGTCATGCTGGTGGTAGTGTTTGGGGGTTTAGGGTAGTGCAGTGGTGTTTGAGTAGTGTGGGGTGTAGTGCTGGTAGTAGTGCTTTAAGGTTTAGAGTAGTGCAGTGGTGTTTGTGTAGTGTTGGGAGGTCATGCTGGGGGTTGTGTTTTAGGGTTTAGGGTAGTGCAGTGGTGTTTGTGTAGTGTAGTGGGTAGTGTTTTAGGGTTTAGGGTAGTGCAGTGCAGTTGTGTTTGGGTAGTGTAGGGGGTTATGCTGGGGGTAGTGCTTAAGAGTTTAGGGCAGCGCAGTGGTGTTTGTGTAGTGTAATGGGACGTGCTGGTTGTAGTGTTTTAGGGTATTGCAGTGGTATTTGGGTAGTGCAGGGGGTCGTGCTGGGGGTAGAGTTTTAGGGTTTAGGGTAGTGCAGTGGTGTTTGTGTAGTCTAGGGAGTCATACTGGGGATAGTGTTTAAGGGTTTAGGGTAGTGCAGTGGTGTTTGTGTACTGTAGGGTGTCGTTTTTTAGGGTTTAGGGTAGTGCAGTGGTGTTTGTGTAGTTTTGGGAGTAGGGCTTTAGGGTTTTGGGTAGTGTAGTGGTGTTTGTGTAGAGTAGGAGGTTGTGCTGGTGGTAGTATTTAAGGGCTTAGGGTAGTGCAGTGATGTTTCTGTGACTTAGGGGGCTGTGTTTTAGGGTTTAGGATAGTGCAGTGGTGCTTGTACAGTGTAGGGGGTCGTGCTGGGGGTAGTGTTTTAGGGTTTAGTGTAGTGCAGTGGTGTTTGTGTAGTGTAGGGGGTCATGCTGGGGAAAGTTTTTTAGGGTTTAGCGTTGTGCAGTGGAGTTTGTGTAGTGTAGGGGGTAGTGTTTTAGGGTTTAGGGTAGTGAAGTGGTGTTTGTGCAGAATAGAGGATCGTGCTGGGGGTAGTGTTTTAGGGTTTAGGGTAGTGCAGTGTTGTTTGTGTAGTGTAGGGTGTCATGTTTTAGGGTGTAGGGTCCCCCTTCGGAATAAAAATCGACAACAATATATCTTGCCAAGCGGGCAGAGCATGCGTTGCATCGCTAGGCATCGCTAGGTGAGTCCTAAAAAGCATTGCACCAAGATGGCTGCCAACAATTCCTGGATTGAATTGTTGGCAGCCAATTAGAGCCAAGCTCGTGCTTGTGTAGTTAACTCCCGCCCAGATATATCAAGATATTGTCCTTTAATATCTCAAAAACTACTGAAGGGATTCACACCATTTTAAAAAAAGGTCTCTTTCTAATCCAAGGGCTACGTTTTTGCCGAAGTTGGTGTAATTCCTTTCAGCAGTTTGAGCTGTAGCCGTGTCTAAATTTTCCTATTGGAAATTGATTTTCTGACCCCTATTTTTTGATTTTCTCAGGAACTACTGAACGGTTTTACACTATTTAACAAAAAGGACTGTTTCTGAGCCAAGGGATACCTTTTTGCAATATTAGGTGTAATTTCGTTCAGCGGTTTTGGCTGTAGCGGTGTCTAAAGTTTCCAATGGAAAAAACCATGGAGAAAACATGTTTTGGGCCCCCCTTTTTGCTTGATCCCGGCTTGGTGAATCACCCCGAAACTTTCGAGACAGGAGCTGACCGGAGCAGCCCACTAGTTTTGAAAATTTAATGATGATATATATATTACCTACTGGTGGTAGCCATTAGGTAGTTATAGTTAGGATCTATTTTCCATAGATATATTGTTGTCGATTTTTCTTCCGAAGGGGGACCCAAAACCCTAAAACATAACCCCCTACACTACACAAACAACACTGCACTACCCTAAACCCTAAACACTACCCCCAGCACGACCCCCTATACTATACAAACACCACTGCACTACCCTAAAACATAAAACACTAACTCCTACACTACACAAACACCACTTCACAACCCTAAACCCTAAAACACTATCACCAGCATGACCCCCTACACTACACAAACACCACTGCACTACCCTAAACCCTAAAACAATACCCCCAGCACAACCCCATACACTATACAAACATCACTTCACTGTCCTAAACCGTAAAACACGATCCCCTAAGTCACAGAAACACCACTGCTCTACCCTAAGCCCTTAAATAATACCACCAGCACAACCACCTACTCTACACAAACACCACTACACTACCCAATACCCAAAAGCACTATTCCCTAAACTACACAAACACCACTGCACTACACTAAACCCTAAAACACTACCCCCTACACTACACAAACACCACTGCACTACCCTAAACCCTTCAACACTATCCCCAGGATGACTCCCTACACTACACAAACACCACTGCGCTACCCTAAACCCTAAAACACTACCGCAGCATGACGTCCTACACTACCCAAATACCACTGCCCTGCCCTAAACCCTAAAATATTACACCCAGCACGACCCCCTACACTATACAAACACCACTGCACCACCCTAAACCCTAAAACACTACCCCAGCATGACATCCTACACTACCCAAACAACACTGCACTACCCAAAATCCTAAAACACTTACCCCAGCATGACCCCGTACACAACCCAAACACCACTGCACTACCCTAAACCCTAAATCTACCCCCAGGATGACCCCCTACACTACCCAAACACCACTGCAGTATCCTAAACCCTAAAACACTACCTCCAGCATGACCCTCTACACTACAAAAACACCACTGCACTACCCTAAATCCTAAACCTACCTCCAGGATGACACCCTACATTACCCAAACACCACAGCACTATCCTAAACACTAAAACACTACCCTCAGCACGACCCCCTACACTACCCATACACCACTGCACTAACCTAAACCCTAAAACACGACCACCTATACTTCACAAACACCACTGCGCTACCCTAAACCCTAAAACAATATCCCCAGCACGACCCCCTACACTACACCAACACCACTGCGCTGCCCTAAACACTAAAACACTACCCCCAGCTGGACCCCCTACACTACACAAATACCACTGAACTGCCCTAAATCCTAAAACACTACCCCAGCATGACCCACTACACTACACAAACACCACTGCACTACCCTAAACCCTAAAACACTATCCCCAGCATGACACCATACACTACCCAAACACCACTACACTGCACTGCCCTAAACCCTAAAACACTAACCCAAGCATGACTCCATACACTACACATACACCACTGCACTACCCTAAATCCTAAACCTACCCCCAGGATGACACCCTACACTACCCAAACACCACTGCACTATCCTAAACACTAAAACACTACCCTCAGCACGACCCCCTACACTACCCATACACCACTGCACTAACCTAAACCCTAAAACACGACCACCTATACTACACAAGCACCACTGCGCTACCCTAAACCCTAAATAAATATCCCCAGCACGACCCCCTACACTACACCAACACCACTGCGCTGCCCTAAACACTAAAAAACTACCCCCAGCTGGACCCCCTACACTACACAAATACCACTGAACTGCCCTAAATCCTAAAACACTACCCCAGCATGACCCACTACACTACACAAACACCACTGCACTACCCTACACCCTAAAACACTATCCCCAGCATGACACCATACACTACCCCAACACCACTACACTGCACTGCCCTAAACCCTAAAACACTAACCCAAGCATGACTCCCTACACTACACAAATACCACTGCACTACCATAAACCCTAAAACACTACACCCAGCACGACCCCCTACACTACACAAACAGCTCTGCACTGCCCTAAAACACTACCCGCAGCACGACCCCCTATACTACCCAAACACCACTGCACTGCCCTAAACCCTAAAACACTTCCACCAGCATGATCCACCTATACTACAGAAACACAACTGAACTGCCCTAAACCCTAAAACCCTACCCCCAGCACCACCCGCTACACTACTAAAACACCACTGTGCTATCCTAAATCCAAGAAGACCCCCTACGCATCACAAACACTACTGCACTACCCTAAACTCTTAAACACTATCCCCAGCACGACTCCCTACACTACACAAACACCACTGCACTACCATAAACCCTAAAACACTACTCCTGCACGTCCCCCTACACTATCAAACACATCTGCACTACCCTAAACCCTAAAACACTACAACAGGCATGACCCCCTACACTAGACAAACACCACTGCACTACCCTAAACTCTAAAACACTACACCCAGCACAACCCACTACACTACCCAAACACCACTGCACTACCCTAAACCCTAAAACACTAACCACAGCATGATCCCCCTACACTACCCAAACACCACTGCACTGCCCTAAACACAAAAACACTACCCCCAGCACAGACCCCTACACTTTCCAAACACCACTGCACTACCCTAAACCCTAAATATACCCCAAGAAGACCCCCTACGCATCACAAACACTACTGCACTACCCTAAACTCTTAAACACTACCCCTAGTACGACTCCCTACACTACACAAACACCACTGCACTACCATAAACCCTAAAACACTACCCCTGCACGTCCCCCTACACTATACAAACACAACTGCACTACCCTAAACCCTAAAACACTACAACAGGCATGACCCCCAAACCTACACAAACACCAGTGCACTACCTTAAGCCCTAAAACACTACCCCCAGTGTAAGCCCCTACAATTCCAAAACACCAATGCACTACCCTAAACCCTAAACACTACTCCCAGCGCGACACCCTACACTATACAAACAACACTTCACTACCCTAAACCCTAAAACACTATTCCCAGCATGACCCCCTACACTACCCAAACACCACTACAGTGTCCTAAACCCTAAAACACGACCCCCAGCAAGACCCCTACACTAGACAAACACCACTGCACTACCCTAAACTCTAAAACACTACACCCAGCACAATCCACTACACTACCCAAACACCACTGCACTGCCCTAAATCCTAAAACACTACCCCAGCATGACCCACTACACTACACAAACACCACTGCACTACCCTACACCCTAAAACACTATCCCCAGCATGACACCATACACTACCCCAACACCACTACACTGCACTGCCCTAAACCCTAAAACACTAACCCAAGCATGACTCCCTACACTACACAAATACCACTGCACTACCATAAACCCTAAAACACTACACCCAGCACGACCCCCTACACTACACAAACAGCTCTGCACTGCCCTAAAACACTACCCGCAGCACGACCCCCTATACTACCCAAACACCACTGCACTGCCCTAAACCCTAAAACACTTCCACCAGCATGATCCACCTATACTACAGAAACACAACTGAACTGCCCTAAACCCTAAAACCCTACCCCCAGCACCACCCGCTACACTACTCAAACACCACTGTGCTATCCTAAATCCAAGAAGACCCCCTACGCATCACAAACACTACTGCACTACCCTAAACTCTTAAACACTATCCCCAGCACGACTCCCTACACTACACAAACACCACTGCACTACCATAAACCCTAAAACACTACTCCTGCACGTCCCCCTACACTATCAAACACATCTGCACTACCCTAAACCCTAAAACACTACAACAGGCATGACCCCCTACACTAGACAAACACCACTTGCACTACCCTAAACTCTAAAACACTACACCCAGCACAACCCACTACACTACCCAAACACCACTGCACTACCCTAAACCCTAAAACACTAACCACAGCATGATCCCCCTACACTACCCAAACACCACTGCACTGCCCTAAACACAAAAACACTACCCCCAGCACAGACCCCTACACTTTCCAAACACCACTGCACTACCCTAAACCCTAAATCTACCACAAGAAGACCCCCTACGCATCACAAACACTACTGCACTACCCTAAACTCTTAAACACTACCCCTAGTACGACTCCCTACACTACACAAACACCACTGCACTACCATAAACCCTAAAACACTACCCCTGCACGTCCCCCTACACTATACAAACACAACTGCACTACCCTAAACCCTAAAACACTACAACAGGCATGACCCCCAAACCTACACAAACACCAGTGCACTACCTTAAGCCCTAAAACACTACCCCCAGTGTAAGCCCCTACAATTCCCAAACACCAATTGTTAGAAATGGGATTTCTGGTTGGCTAAGGCTTGCGCCAAAGTCAGGCAGAAACCACCACTCTAGTCAGGGCTGGGGAGTTACACGCCAAAGATAACCCCTGCTCACCCCCTTGGTAGCTTGGCACGAGCAGTCAGGCTTATCCCTGAGGCGATGTGTAAAGCGTTTGCGCGCGCACCCAGCAACAACACCCAAGGCCCACCACAAAGGAAACTCCACACAAGGTATTCTATAAAAATAGCCTTTGTATTATACACAACACATTAGATAAAAACACACACTCTACAATGTGCCAACAGGCACGGGCAGAATTTACAAGGGATTATATATACAGGGGACAGGGCCACATGGACCACTGCCAGGGATTAGCACTTAGAACATAGCACAAATCACCAATAGTAAACGTAGAACATAACACAAAGTAACTGTAGAGCACAACCAGTCTCTACTGGCGCAATAATGACCTCAGCGTCATCACACTAGCATCAGGTATAAAACCTATCCTGTATCTATCACAGGGGCATAAATCATATTATGCAATTCTCATTGGTCTAACTCATTAGACCTAACCACCTAGGTATAACTATACTAGGGGCGCACATCGCACAGGGAAGTACATTCTCCCTACCATCAACCTAAGCAGGTAAAACAACCTTCTAGGCAGAACTAACCACATATAGAGGTATAAAGCACAGGGAGCGCGAAATATACTATACACAGTACATTTCCTAACCCCATAAGCATGAACACAAGGTGCGCAAAACATACTACACCGTACATTTCCTAGCACCAAAATCACATTATAGTCCAGGTCGCACCAGAACCTAAACGTAGCAGCTGCCCACTACTTGCTGGGCAGCTGGGGACAAGCATAGGGCCTAAACGCTGCAGCTGGCACTAAGTGCTGCGCAGCTGGGAAGGCAAATGAAGCAGGGGCTCTCAATCGCCCCTGAAACAATATCCACAACGTTGGAGCCACCTCGGCTCGACACACACCATGTCCCCAAGTTGGAGCCTCTCTGGGCTCTAGAATAATCATGCCCGCCTCTCTGGGCTTTAAAAACAATTATGGCCCCATCGTTGCAGCTGCCCACTGAGTAGCGGGGCAGCTGTGAGTATCGCGGCCAAAAGGGAACTTGAAATTACTCTGCCCCCATGTTCGAGCCTCACTGGGCTCTAAACAAATGTGTGCCCTTCGTTGGAGTGGCCCGCTATCCTGCAGGACCACTCAGCACCCACGTCATCACAGCACCAATCAATGCGCCCCCAGAGCCCCCACTCACCCGACTGGTCTCAGGGAGGCTCTCCTCATGCTGGGCAGGCTTCGGCTGGGCTCTCACTCGGGTGAAGGGGACAGGCACCGACTCTGTGCCTCGCGCCCCCCTCGCTAATATAGACCTCTGTGGCTTCCCGGGCACACGCAGGGCTTCCACCGGCACACGGGAGCCCTGCTAGAACTGACGCTGTGTTCCTCCCTTCACTCGGGGCATCCATCAAGGCGGGGTGGCTCCCGCCGGACGCCAGCAACACGCGGGGCTCCCACAGCAAACGGGAGCCCCAGTCACTTCCGGGTCGTGCTCACCAGGCCCCGCCCACGTCCCAGGCAACCCGTGCCTGACTTCCTGCTGGGCCGCAGCGGTGATCTCACGATGTCGGCAATATGAGGGGTAGGCTCCCTCGGTATAGAAACAGTCCACAAGCGGGGTGGGCACCCGCGCGAAACACAGATATAAAGCGGGGTGGCACCCGTAAATTACAATTTACTGCGGGGTAGGCACCCGCAAATTAAGGGACCAAATAAGCGGGGTGGGCACCCGCGAAAACACGCATCATGGGGGAATCCCTACGCTGGGGATTCCCTCTCTCTTGCTCGTTGTGCAGCGCCGTGCTGCGAGGCCCACGCGCTCCCAGGCGCTTGGTAGGCCGTAAGAAGCCTTGGCAAAGGGAAAGGGGAGAAAACGGTCCCCAATGTCCTGGCATACAGAAATGGAGCAGAAAAGCTCCCAGCAAAGAGGCCTTTAGAAAGTAAGGGGCGAGGGCAAAAAGACTGGTCCCCGAAGTCCTCCAGCGTCCAGGACATCCAGGGGCTGGGCAGGGCCCAGGGAGGCAAGCCTTCCCCTGGGCCCCAGCAGCAGCACGCCCCTGGTAGATTCGAGTTAGAAAAAGAACATTTTGTAAGGGGACACAGCCCCTTTTTATACACCAAATCCCTTTGTTCTGGGTTCAGGGTGAGGGGGAAAACCAGTCGCAGCTGGTTGGGGAGCACCCTTGATGTGCTCAGCCCCTCACTCTATTCACTGGCAGCGCTAGGGTCGTCAGTCGCACCACAGGGGGCGGGGCCAGCATTGTGTGTGGAAAACCCTGTCCTATTCAGGACCCAGGTGTACTCCTCCCACCCATCTAGCTGCTGATCTCCCCATTCACCACTGGGTGACTCATCCTGACTCTGGGGAATCCCTAGCCCGTCACATGACACGACCAGCCAATCACGCGACAGACACACTGCACACAGAAGTGCCCACTTCTAGAAGTGGCACTTCCACACTAGGTACATGCACGCCGCACACATCATCGCGCAGCATTCACTCCCACGAGTCCGCACATACCAAACTCGGGCCTGCACACCCCACGCATCAGGAACTACTAGGGACACATACATTCCCCATGCATTCCTATGGGAGGGCAGGCCTATCTCACCACATGCACTCAGAGCACGCACGCACTTTACCCTGGGACACAGGGAAAGTGCGCAGAGACCAAACAATTACCACACCAAGTCACCAATAAAGAGCAAAAAGTTCAGGGGTGAACCTGCCAGAAGGGCCAAGTCCAACACAACCCCCTTCCAGCCAAAACGCAGGGCAGACCAATCACCACCGTGATGGTCTTCCCTGCTTGGGGCGATAGAACACGGACGCAGGCCCGCACTGCAGGGACACTCTCCTGTTCTACGCCATTCTCAATCAACATGGTTCCATCTGAAAAAAAAACAACCGAAAAGAACTCAGGCCCAACTAGGCTACCCCACTGGTACTACCTAGTTGTCCACGGCCAGGACCAGGCCCTAGGCCACCCAGATACCACTGGTCCTTGCCAAACCCAGAGTGGGGGGTAGTAACCCCTGGCGTACAAGCCATTCTCCACTCTTCCTCTCAGTGTAGTTCCCAACTACCACTGATCCTTCAACCTAGGGTCCGCACCCTCAGGCTGACCAGAGGTCACGGGCAAGAATGCCCCACCCTACCTCTACTTCTGGGGTTCCGCACCCTCCCAGGGAAGCACCCACCAGAACACAACTCTCCCACCAGTTCAGGACCTCTCTCCACCAACTGGTCTACCACCTGGGATCCAAGGGGTCAGAGGCGAGGACTCCCTCCCTCTGCACCCCCTTCCACTGTAGAGCAGGGTCTCTTCACCTAAGATGAGCCCCACCTGCCCTCAGGACTACAGCTGCCCTTACGTCCAGATCCGGAAACACCGACTACTGGCTCCCCAACCGAGGGACGTACCCTTTGGTCAGATGCCTGGCGAACCAGGACTTAACGAGGGTGACACATAACTAATGGGTCGTGTGACAGTCTGCCTGGCGCTGATCTCACTACCTCCTGTCCATCTGACAGTGCGTGCAGACCCCCAGGACAGAAGTGGCGACACCACGGTCACTCAGTGGCGACACAGCCCTCCCGGCTGGTCCCTGACCTACTGGTTCCCACTGGGGAATCCCTCCCTCTCTCACCCCTCCCTCTGGACTTCCGCACCCTCCCAACTGGAGCGGTACCGCCAGACACCAGGACTACTGGAGCTCTGATTACAGACGCTCCACGTCCTCTAGACACTGGGAGATCCTCCTCAAGCGACCTATTGGTACAGCCTAGGCCCCCGACCTGATGTTCCCTAAAGAAACCATCCAGGCCCTGACACTGGGTTTCGGGCACCTGGAGACACGCAGTCCCACCCACTCCTTCTCCGCAGAGACAGGCCGTGAGCCCCTACACCGAGACCTAGCTGGGCTACTCTGAACCTCTTCCACCACGCTGGGCTGGAAGACACCTCAGCCACTACTTTTGGAATCACTCCCCAATGCAAGTTCCCTATCCCAGAGAACTCACACCCAATCAACCAGCAAGCTCCTTATTTCAGAGAACTCACACCATTCATCCACATACACACACCCCCCAGACTAGTAAGACAGTTTCTACTGCCCCTGATTTCTCAACCTGACCACCACGTGACACAGGTACTATTACTCTGGGAACTGGGAATGGGACATTCACATTCATCCAGCGCATTACACATTCATCCCCAAACCCCTCCCAAGACTGGTAAGACAGTTTCTACCGCCCCTGATTTCTCAACCTGACCACCACGTGACACAGGTACCACTACCCCTGGAACTGGGAATGGGAATATATGCACTGGACACACATCTGCTGCCACCACTGGATCCCACCCTCTGGTGAATCCAGAAAACACAATGCACTAAGGGGGATGATCTACCCTCCCGAGCTAGGGACACCTAACTCACAGTGCACAAGAACACATTTCCAAAGAAATGACATTTAAAAGCAAACTTTAAAACAATAATCCCTATACCATGTGATTTATCTAAATGCAGAGTTTTGTAGTGCGGCCAGTTGCTGCTGCGGTACAGCGCAAACGCAAGTCCAAATCCCACCGCTGATCACCAATGTTAGAAATGGGATTTCTGGTTGGCTAAGGCTTGCGCCAAAGTCAGGCAGAAACCACCACTCTAGTCAGGGCTGGGGAGTTACAGGCCAAAGATAACCCCTGCTCACCCCCTTGGTAGCTTGGCACGAGCAGTCAGGCTTATCTCTGAGGCGATGTGTAAAGCGTTTGCACGCGCACCCAGCAACAACACCCAAGGCCCACCACAAAGGAAACTCCACACAAGGTATTCTATAAAAATAGCCTTTGTATTATACACAACACATTAGATAAAAACACACACTCTACAATGTGCCAACAGGCACGGGCAGAATTTACAAGGGATTATATATACAGGGGACAGGGCCACATGGACCACTGCTAGGGATTAGCACTTAGAACATAGCACAAATCACCAATAGTAAACGTAGAACATAACACAAAGTAACTGTAGAGCACAACCAGTCTCTACTGGCGCAATAATGACCTCAGCGTCATCACACTAGCATCAGGTATAAAACCTATCCTGTATCTATCACAGGGGCATAAATCATATTATGCAATTCTCATTGGTCTAACTCATTAGACCTAACCACCTAGGTATAACTATACTAGGGGCGCACATCGCACAGGTAAGTACATTCTCCCTACCATCAACCTAAGCAGGTAAAACAACCTTCTAGGCAGAACTAACCACATATAGAGGTATAAAGCACAGGGAGCGCGAAATATACTATACACAGTACATTTCCTAACCCCATAAGCATGAACACAAGGTGCGCAAAACATACTACACCGTACATTTCCTAGCACCAAAATCACATTATAGTCCAGGTCGCACCAGAACCTAAACGTAGCAGCTGCCCACTACTTGCTGGGCAGCTGGGGACAAGCACAGGGCCTAAACGCTGCAGCTGGCACTAAGTGCTGCGCAGCTGGGAAGGCAAATGAAGCAGGGGCTCTCAATCGCCCCTGAAACAATATCCACAACGTTGGAGCCACCTCGGCTCGACACACACCATGTCCCCAAGTTGGAGCCTCTCTGGGCTCTAGAATAATCATGCCCGCCTCTCTGGGCTTTAAAAACAATTATGGCCCCATCGTTGCAGCTGCCCACTGAGTAGCGGGGCAGCTGTGAGTATCGCGGCCAAAAGGGAACTTGAAATTACTCTGCCCCCATGTTCGAGCCTCACTGGGCTCTAAACAAATGTGTGCCCTTCGTTGGAGTGGACCGCTATCCTGCAGGACCACTCAGCACCCACGTCATCACAGCACCAATCAATGCGCCCCCAGAGCCCCCACTCACCCGACTGGTCTCAGGGAGGCTCTCCTCATGCTGGGCAGGCTTCGGCTGGGCTCTCACTCGGGTGAAGGGGACAGGCACCGACTCTGTGCCTCGCGCCCCCCTCGCTAATATAGACCTCTGTGGCTTCCCGGGCACACGCAGGGCTTCCACCGGCACACGGGAGCCCTGCTAGAACTGACGCTGTGTTCCTCCCTTTACTCGGGGCATCCATCAAGGCGGGTGGCTCCCGCCGGACGCCAGCAACACGCGGGGCTCCCACAGCAAACGGGAGCCCCAGTCACTTCCGGGTCGTGCTCACCAGGCCCCGCCCACGTCCCAGGCAACCCGTGCCTGACTTCCTGCTGGGCCGCAGCGGTGATCTCACGATGTCGGCAATATGAGGGGTAGGCTCCCTCGGTATAGAAACAGTCCACAAGCGGGGTGGGCACCCGCGCGAAACACAGATATAAAGCGGGGTGGCACCCGTAAATTACAATTTACTGCGGGGTAGGCACCCGCAAATTAAGGGACCAAATAAGCGGGGTGGGCACCCGCGAAAGCACGCATCATGGGGGAATCCCTACGCTGGGGATTCCCTCTCTCTTGCTCGTTGTGCAGCGCCGTGCTGCGAGGCCCACGCGCTCCCAGGCGCTTGGTAGGCCGTAAGAAGCCTTGGCAAAGGGAAAGGGGAGAAAACGGTCCCCAATGTCTTGGCATACAGAAATGGAGCAGAAAAGCTCCCAGCAAAGAGGCCTTTAGAAAGTAAGGGGCGAGGGCAAAAAGACTGGTCCCCGAAGTCCTCCAGCGTCCAGGACATCCAGGGGCTGGGCAGGGCCCAGGGAGGCAAGCCTTCCCCTGGGCCCCAGCAGCAGCACGCCCCTGGTAGTTTCGAGTTAGAACAAGAACATTTTGTAAGGGGACACAGCCCCTTTTTATACACCAAATCCCTTTGTTCTGGGTTCAGGGTGAGGGGGAAAACCAGTCGCAGCTGGTTGGGGAGCACCCTTGATGTGCTCAGCCCCTCACTCTATTCACTGGCAGGGCTAGGGTCGTCAGTCGCACCACAGGGGGCGGGGCCAGCATTGTGTGTGGAAAACCCTGTCCTATTCAGGACCCAGGTGTACTCCTCCCACCCATCTAGCTGCTGATCTCCCCATTCACCACTGGGTGACTCATCCTGACTCTGGGGAATCCCTAGCCCGTCACATGACACGACCAGCCAATCACGCGACAGACACACTGCACACAGAAGTGCCCACTTCTAGAAGTGGCACTTCCACACTAGGTACATGCACGCCGCACACATCATCGCGCAGCATTCACTCCCACGAGTCCGCACATACCAAACTCGGGCCTGCACACCCCACGCATCAGGAACTACTAGGGACACATACATTCCCCATGCATTCCTATGGGAGGGCAGGCCTATCTCACCACATGCACTCAGAGCACGCACGCACTTTACCCTGGGACACAGGGAAAGTGCGCAGAGACCAAACAATTACCACACCAAGTCACCAATAAAGAGCAAAAAGTTCAGGGGTGAACCTGCCAGAAGGGCCAAGTCCAACACCAATGCACTACCCTAAACCCTAAACACTACTCCCAGCGCGACACCCTACACTATACAAAGAACACTTCACTACCCTAAACCCTAAAACACTATTCCCAGCATGACCCCCTACACTACCCAAACACCACTACAGTGTCCTAAACACTAAAACACGACCCCCAGCAAGACCCCTACACTAGACAAACACCACTGCACTACCCTAAACTCTAAAACACTACACCCAGCACAATCCACTACACTACCCAAACACCACTGCACTACCCTAAACCCTAAAACACTAACCACAGCATGATCCCCCTACACTACCCAAACACCACTGCACTGCCCTACACACAAAAACACTACCCCCAGCACAGACCCCTACACTTTCCAAACACCACTGCACTACCCTAAACCCGAAATCTACCCCAAGAAGACCCCCTACGCATCACAAACACTACTGCACTACCCTAAACTCTTAAACACTATCCCCAGCACGACTCCCTACACTACACAAACACCACTGCACTACCCTAAAGCCTAAAACACTACCCCAGCATGACCTCCAACACTACCCAAACACCACTGCACTACCCTAAACCCTAAAATATTATCCCCAGCATGACCCCCTACATTATACAAATACCACTGCCCGCCCTAAACCCTAAAATACTACGCCCAGCATGACCCCCCACACTAAACAAACACCCCTGCACAACCCTAAACCCTAAATCTACCCCCAGCACGACCCCCTACACTACTCAAACACCACTGCACTACCCTAAACCCTAAAACACTACCCTAGCACCCCCACTACACTACCCAAACACCACTGCGCTATCCTAAACACTAAATCTACTCCCAGTACGACTCCCTACACTACACAACCACCACTGCACTACCCTAAACCCTAAAACACTACTCCTGCACGTCCCCCTACACTACACAAACACCACTGCACTACCCTAAACACAAACACTATCCCCAGCACAACTCCCTACACTACACAAACACCACTGCACTACCCTAAACCCTAAAACACTTACCCCAGCATGACCCCCTACACTACCCAAACACCACTGCAGTACCCTAAACCCTAAAACACTACCCCAGGCACGACCCCCTACACTACGCAACCACCACTGCACTACCCTAAATCATAAATCTGCCCCCAAGATGACCCCCTACACAACCCAAACACCACTGCACTATCCTAAAAACTAAAACACTATCCTCACCACGACACCCTACACTACCCACACACCACTGCACTAACCTAAAAGCTAAAACACTATCCTCAGCACAACCCCCTACAATACACAAACAATACTGCACTACCCTAAACCCTAAAACACTGCCCCCTACACTTCACAAACACAACTGCACTACCCTAAACCCTAAAACACGACAACCGGCATGACCCCCTACACTACACAAACACCAGTGCACTACCTTAAGCCCTAAAACACTACCCCCAGTGTGACCCCCTACAATTCCCAAACACCAATGCACTACCCTAAACTCTACCCCCAGCGCGACACCCTACACTATACTAACAACACTTCACTACCCTAAACCCTAAAACACTACTCCCAGCATGACCCCCTACACTACCCAAACACCACTACAGTGTCCTAAACCCTAAAACACGACCCCCAGCAAGACCCCCTACACTACACAAACACCACTGCACTACCCTAAACTCTAAAACACTGCACCCAGCACTACCCCATACACTACACAAACACCACTTCACTGTCCTAAACCCTAAAACACGACCCCCAGCAAGACCCCTACACTACACAAACACCACTGCACTACCCTAAACCCTAAAACACGACCCCCAGCAAGACCCCCTACACTACACAAACACCACTGCACTACCCTAAACTCTAAAACGCTACACCCAGCACAACCCACTACACTACCCAAACACCACTTCACTAACCTAAACCCTAATACACTACCCACAGCACGACCCCCTACACTACACAAACACCACTTCACTACCCTAAACCCTAAAACATGACCTCCTACAGTACACAAACAACAATGCCACTACCCTAAACACTAAAACACTACCCCAGAACAACCCCCTAAACTACCCAAACACCACTGCACTACCCTAAAACCTAAAACACGACCCCCTGCACTACTCAAACACCACTGCACTAGCCCAAACCCCAAATCTACTCCAGCACGACCCCCTACACTACCCAAACACCACTGCACTACCCTAAACCCTACAACTCAAACCCCTAAACTACAAAAACACCACTGCACTAACCTAAACCCTAAAACACTACCCCAGCACGACTCCCTACACTACACAAATACCACTGCACTACCCTAAACCCTAAAACACAACCCCCAGCACGACCCCCTGCACTACACAAACACCGCTGCTCTGCCCTAAAACACTACCTCCAGCACGACCCCCTACACTACCCAAACACCACTGCACTGTTCTGCCCTAAGCCCAAAAACACTTCCACCAGCACAATCCCCATAAACTATCCAAACACCACTGCACTGTTCGAAACCCTATCCCAGCATGACCCCCTACAATACCCAAACACGACGGCACTATCCTAAACCATAAATCTACCCCCAGTACGACCCCCTACAGTACACAAACAATACTGCACTACCCTAAACACTAAATCCCTACCCCAGCACAACACCCTACACTACACAAACACCACTGCACTACCCTAAACCCTAAAACACTACAACCAGTATGACCTCCCATACTACACAAACACCAGTGCACTACCCTAAACCTTAAAACACTACCCCCAGCAGGACCCCTACACTACGCAAACACCACTGCACTACCCTAAACCCTAAAACACTATCCCCAGCATGACACCATACACTACCCAAACACCACTACACTGCACTGCCCTAAACCCTAAAACACTAACCCAAGCATGACTCCCTACACTACACAAATACTACTGCACTACCCTAAACCCTAAAACACTACCCCCAGAACAACCCCCTACACTACACAAACACCTCTTGTTAGAAATGGGATTTCTGGTTGGCTAGGGCTTGCGCCAAAGCCAGGCAGAAACCACCACTCTAGTCAGGGCAAGGAAGGTACACGCCAAAGATAACCCCTGCTCACCCCCTTGGTAGCTTGGCACGAGCAGTCAGGCTTATGTCTGAGGCGATGTGTAAAGCATTTGCGCGCACCCAGCAACAACACCCAAGGCCCACCACAAAGGAAACTCCACACAAGGTATTCTATAAAAATAACCTTTGTATTACCAAAACTCATTAGATAAAAACACACACTTTACAATGTGCCAACAGGCACGGGCAGAATTTACAAGGGATTATATGTACAGGGGACAGGGCCACATGGACCGCTGTCAGGAATTAGCACTTTTTAGAACATAGGAATAATACTGTAGTACAAAATAGCAAATGTAGCACACAACCAGTAACTACTGGTATCAGGTAAGTACCACCTACGCAACCCTAACCACCTTAGGACAATATTGCGCAGGGAATCAGGAACTCACTAGCACCACCTGTACTAGGGAGAAAACAACCAACCACCTAAGTATCACAACACCTGTAGGGGTAATAGCACGTTACACTTGATGCAGCACATTCAGAGGTGTAGGGAAGGAAAACACATGATGCACAAAATACATTCAGCGGTGTAAGAACAAGGCACATGACGCATAAAAACACTTTCAGAGGCGCAGGTAGGAACAACAGCGCAAAACTCCACATGAGCCGCCACCTGTGGCAGTCCCTGGGCCAACTGGCCTGGTAGGGGCTAGGATGCCCTATGTCCCAATGTCAGGACCAGACTGCGCACGCAGTCAAGGCAAAGCGCAAAGTCACTGCGCACAACCTACACGTTGCAGCTGCCCACGAAGTGCTGGGCAGCTGTGGCACTGAACTTGGGCACCACTGTGCCTGTACATCAATTGTGGCATACGCTGGAGCCTCTCTGGGCTCTGAAACTACTATGCCCCCTTGGAGCCTCGTGGGCTCGAGAAAAAGGATGTGCCCACAACGTTGGAGTCCCTCGGGACTCTAAGCAACACTGTCCCCAACTTGGGAGCGACCTCGCGCTTTCAAACAAATATGCCCCCGCAATGGATTGGAGCCCTCTAGGCTCTAGGCAGGGAGAAATGCCCCCGTAGCGTTGGGAGCGCAGGAGCGCTCAAATACAACTATGCCCCTAACGTTGGAGTCCCTCTGGACTCTGAAACACATTGGCCCCAACCGTTGGAGTCCCTTGGATTCGAGGACGATGCTTTTCCGCATACGGCTGCCGCTGCCCACTGTCAGGCGGGGCAGCGGGAAGGGGGAACGAGGACGGCGCTCCCCGGCCCGGACTTCGATAGGGGGGGGCGGGCACCGAGAAGCGTGCCCCGACACACCCCCAACCACCCAGTGGCCGAGCCCCACTCACCGGCAGCACCACGATGGAGTCCCCCACTGGGACTCAGGAGTTCCCGACACCACTAACCGGGGCGAAGGCTCAGGTCCCGCCCTGGAACTCGGGCACCCTTTGGATGCCGGCACCACTCCCTGGAACGCGCTGACTTCCTCCGGGCGACGCAGGGCTCTCCTTCAACGACGGAGGCGGGGTAGGCTCCCGCCCTCAGTCCGGACTCTAGGCTGACGCTCCTCTTCCTGATCCCGTCACAGGAGCGCGGGGTAGGCTCCCGTCCGCTTCCTGTTTTAGACCACGCCCACGTCCCTCACAGATTGCCTGACTTCCTGTTTGAGAACCGGGCCGCCGTGGTGATTTCTCCGCTGATAAGAGGGGTGGGCTCCCTCGGTAAGCAGTATACGGCGGGGTGGGCACCCGCCGTAGGACTACTTAAATCAGCGGGGTGGGCACCCGCCAACAAGCACACAATGCGGGGTGGGCACCCGCTTCGAATGTCGCAAAAATAGCAGGGAATCCCCACATCGGGGTTCCCTCGCTGGTAATTGCAGCGCCGCGCTGCTGGCCCCAATTAAAGCGCTCCTAGCGCTATAAGGGAATGAAAGGCGCTTCCAGACGCTTTAGGGACACCAACAAGCGCAAAGTCCAGCAAAGTCCTTAGGAAGGTGGGCAGGGGGCAAGGCTGAGCCAGGGGCCAGCTCACTGGGCGCTCCAGGGCAGGAAGGCAGTCCCAAGTGGCGGTTCCTCCTGGCCTCCAGCAGCGGCAGCCCCCCTCAGGATCCTGGAAGTGCCTACGACTACTAGGTGATGAACGTAACTACCTAACAATACAACAGGATCCCACTGAACGCCTGCGCAGAGAGATCGCAAGCCTAGTGGAAGAATCTCTGACTAACGACTGGATCAGCAAAAAAGAAGCAGATTTCCTAGAAAACAAAAAACCAATAACACCTTACTTCTACACGATTCCTAAGATACATAAATCTATGGAAACTCCCCCAGGAAGACCCATAGTATCAGGGATCGGTTCGATTTTGGAACCCTTGTCTAAATTTGCGGATGCCTTTTTAAGACCCTTGGTTCAGGCTACTGAAACCTATCTACAGGACACCAAAGCAGTCCTTTGTTTAATCCAGGATCTCGAATTCAACCCCACAACTAACATTTTGATCAGTTTAGATGTAGAGAGTCTGTACACGAGTCTCCCTCATAAGGAAACCTTAGACATCCTGGAAGAGGTACTCTATCTAAACGATTGGGGTTATCACACACCCAGACATGTGGTCCTTGAATGTTGCCGTTTGGCTTTGACTGAGAATTTTTTCCAATTCAACGATGTCCTGTACAAGCAAACCCACGGTACCAGCATGGGAAGCACATTTGCGCCGAGTGTGGCGGGGTTGTATGTGCATCATTTGGAAAAGCAGAATATTCTCCACCAACACAATCCTCACATTGAACATATTAAACTATGGAAAAGGTACATAGACGATGTACTGTTGATCTGGGAAGGTAATGAACAAGAAGCGGAAGATTTCCTAGTCTGGCTAAACCAACAAGACCCTTTCCTGAAATTCACCTCCTCGATGAGCCGATCCACCATGGTCTTTTTAGACCTTAATATATCAGCACAAGACGGACGTCTCTACAGTACCACACATTTCAAACCCACAGCAAGGAACTGCCTGCTGGTATATGACAGCTTCCATCCTCGCAGCCTCAAAGACAACCTCCCATTTGGCCAATTTTTGCGCCTCAGAAGGAATTGTACGACAAGACAAGACTACAACATTCAGGCAAAAGAACTATCAGAAAAATTGATACAGCGAAATTACCCACAACATCTTGTGTCCAGATCCAGAAAAAGAGCCCTCAATAACAATAGGGAGGCCCTTTTAGAGACTAAAACCGTAGCCAGACAGGATGAGCCACGAAGACAAATTTGTATTACTACATACAGTATTGCATCTAACTTGGTTAGTAAAATAATCAAGAAACACTGGCGCACCCTGAACAGCGGGGGCCTAGACCTACAGAAACCTATGTTCAGCCATCGCAAAGCACGCAACCTGAGGGATCATCTTGTCCATACACGTCCCACGACGACAAAAACTGCAGGTCCCCAACGCCTGCTCCAACCCCTACCAGAGGGCCATTTCCCGTGCAGTAACTGCAGTGTTTGTCATCTGACAAAGGTGACTAAGACAGTAAAATGCAACAATGGGATAACCTGGAATCTTCGGTCGTTCACAAACTGTAACACAACAGGTGTTGTTTACCTAATAACTTGCGTTTGTAATTTGCACTACGTAGGCATGACTACCAGGAAAGTAAACACCCGAATGATTGAGCACCGTAGTAATTTCAGATGTAAACGTGACAACACAAAGATGACCACACATTTCCTGGAAAAACGCCACACTCCTAATGACTTCAACTGGGTTGTCTTGGAACACATCAAGAATCACCCCAACATAGAGAAACAGCTACATGAGAAGGAACAGCGTTGGGTGTTCAAGCTACGCTCGGACGACAGGGGTCTCAATGATGACATACCCTGGTGCCAGTTTACTTAACCAACAATCACTGGAATATCTGCTGATTAAGCCTTCAATTTCCATCAGGTTGCACTTGACAATAACCTCGCTCGTTGTTATCCATTATGGTAACATTTACGTCATTCCATGAGCCATTATCCCTCCTTCATTTTCATTTTTTCAATCTTAATCTCCCTTTCGGGTATCATGACTATTTCTCCACGGCCCCACAGCGAATTGTAACAAGCGCATAATTGGAACAAATTCCTCATGACTATTCATCACTTTCCCTTCCCACTCCAAAATGGCGGCTTCCATCCTAGCCGATCCCACTGACCCGGGTCTGAACAGCTCCAGCCTGTCTTTTCAATAAAGTCCGAGTTTCCCTCAAAATATGAGCTTTACCATTATGTGGCCCCACATTTCACCATCTCTCGCCCTCATAACTTATTTTAAGTTGCGAGCGATCGCATACCCACGCTGGAGCATTGAGTCCTTACAGAAAAAATATATTTGGATACTTAATAGTATCGAAACTTACAGTCTCATCCATTTCCAAGATGGCGGCTCCACTTGCATACCGGCATTGGAGCTTGCCCTCTTCTATCTCTAGCCTTGTGACACGCCCGCCAGCACATAAAAACATTGCGGCTACGAGGACACGCCAGAATGCGGTCCGAGAGGTTTGGCTTCCAGTAGGTGTCAGAAGCATGTGGGGTTCAACGTACAAGTAAGTGCTGCCATTCTCAACTCCCGGATGAAGCGTGGAGACCCTTCTCCTTCTCCCCCACATCATGCTGGGCGATCCGTCATTACGGAACACGCCGTTTTCCCTAACGATCTCGATTCCCTTCCTCCATTAGATGTACGAGATCTCCGCATCCCCTCCAGTGACCATGAGGCACAGTGTTGCTTTTTCTTAAGTATGTTACATGTTTTATGTTGTATGTTATTGTGTGTGTGTAGTCAGACCTAATAATTTATTTAATTCCAGCACACCTTTTCCATCACCACGCCGGCATGGAGTGAATAATTGCATCTCTTCTGTCTTTCACTTAGCGGCACGTCAGTCATGGAAGTGTGCATCCACCTGTGTGTAGTGTGCTCACAACTTTAGCAACAATTACGTATTACACTATGCGCATATATATATATATTTTTTTTTCCTCGCAATTAACTGTGATTTTGTACTTTACAGATCAGTGTGCTAACGTACATTACGTATGTATATTTTTTAAAAAAAACGCATGCCTTACTATTGTGGCATCACACTTATTTCACCCTATTAAGGTTGACTAGGAGTGGCAAGTTTCTCGACACTGGGCTGGTCCCAGTGTAGTCCTGACGAAGAGCTGGGGAGCTCGAAACTAGTTGACTTCAAGATATGCTAGGCACACCTTTCCATTATAGTTAGGGTCCCTTGTCATATTACCCCGTTTTTAATTTTTTCAGCTTAGAGCACCAATAAAGTTTATTTTGTAGCCCACTAGCTGATTATTTTAATTTTCCCACTCCACCACTACTTCACTTGCACTACACATAGTTTACAAAATTTCCAGTGCTCCTACGTAACACCGCAAGTCGCAGCACGCCTCAGTCCGTAGAGGACTGGGAGGACCCCTATGATGAAGCATGTCACCGTGGGGAAACCCTGGTGAGTGAGGGGACTATAGAAAGAGATAATACTTCCCTTTCTTTCTGATAACGGTGTCTTTAAGGATCAAATTGTTTCCTACACCTTCTGTTTCTCCCAGTTAGGTTCCGGTCTACCTGACTTGTTCAGATAGTTTTTTTGATAGATATATTTGTGGAGGGTGAACCTCACTTTTACCTCTACTTCCCCTTATTTCTGGATAAATACATTTACAGCGCACAGCTGTGGGAAACCCCTTCCCCTTTAATTTTAGTTTGAATCACAGTCTGACTTTCATTCACACTACCAACATCAGTACTCCACATACCACCATGACGGAGATAACAGGCCTCACCTACACTCAGGATGAGGTTGACAGAATAATAGCATCTATGCTTCCCCTGGCTGGGACCAGTACCAGGGACTCCAATGAAGCTAGTCAATGTTGGGATGAACTGACGGAATTAAAACGCGAGCAAATCAAGACCTTAATACATGGTATCATGATGACTGAATATGTGAGAGCAAACATGGCCCCACGAGGCCTTATAGTCAGAAATGAACCGTTCATTTTCCAAAATGATAAACTTTTCAAGAAGGATTGGTCGCTAATATCCTGGCACTGTACCAGAGATTGGCTAGTGCTAATAATAAAAACTGCAGCACGCCTCTCTGAAGAAATGAAAATTAACATTCATGATCTGGAGATACGCCTCAAAACATATCAGAGTACAGCTGAACTGAAAAAAAGACTAGATGAACTCAATAAAACCATGACCGAGTTCGAAATAAGTCTGAAGGACGCAAAATATATAACACTGCGCAAAGATCAGCAGAATTTCTCCCTAGAAAAGGTTTACCCATACACCAGAGATGATTACGTCCCCACTAATCGCAATCCAGGTTATAATACTGACAGCGATGGCTCAGACACAGGTTCGGATCTATCCGATACTAGCAGAAACTATAACCCCAATAATCGGAACAGACGATCAAGAGGAGGACGTCAGAGAAACAGAGGTGGACCTGGATTTGGTTGGCCCCCCTATCAGAACATGCCACCATTTGCCCCGCCCCCACAGTTTTTCTATGGACCACCACCTTTTCATCAATCTTTCCCACCCCAACCATACCCATACTGGGATGGTCCACAAAATCAAGGACAGAATCAGTCTTTTTTAGGAAGAGGCAAGACTCCAAGAAGAGGAAAAACCAGACAGGGACAACAAGTGCAGTGGGCCCAACCACTAGAGGTGACGAGGAGCCATACCCGGAGTATGGGACCACCGAACTTGCCCTCAACAAGCCACAACCAAGTCTAGCAGTGAACCTATCCAGTATAACCATTACACCTATACAAAAAAGCGTGTTAGAAAAAGGATTAGGCTTTGTCCCCACAGCGGCTTTGGACAAATTCAAGCTGATATGCGAATTAAAGGAGTTTATTCGTAAAATCAAACTGGAAGTCTATTTCAAAGATAAAGATCCTAGCGATAATGCCACCACCGACACTGGACTACATAAAAAATCTAATTTCACTCCTCCACCACATAACCTTCCGGTTGAATTACTGGCTTTTGAGAAAGCGGTTATAAAAGAGGTGACCGAGATAGACCCAAGAACTATTAAAGTCTTTCACAACACGAGCAAAATTGAGCTGGAGGCGATCTACCAACTATCTAATAACAAGGACCTAACTATCAAACCAGCCGACAAAGGCGGAGCTATTGTTCTACAGAATACTATTGACTACCAACGCGAATGCCTACGACTACTAGGTGATGAACGTAACTACCTAACAATACAACAGGATCCCACTGAACGCCTGCGCAGAGAGATCGCAAGCCTAGTGGAAGAATCTCTGACTAACGACTGGATCAGCAAAAAAGAAGCACATTTCCTAGAAAACAAAAAACCAATAACACCTTACTTCTACACGATTCCTAAGATACATAAATCTATGGAAACTCCCCCAGGAAGACCCATAGTATCAGGGATCGGTTCGATTTTGGAACCCTTGTCTAAATTTGCGGATGCCTTTTTAAGACCCTTGGTTCAGGCTACTGAAACCTATCTACAGGACACCAAAGCAGTCCTTTGTTTAATCCAGGATCTCGAATTCAACCCCACAACTAACATTTTGATCAGTTTAGATGTAGAGAGTCTGTACACGAGTCTCCCTCATAAGGAAACCTTAGACATCCTGGAAGAGGTACTCTATCTAAACGATTGGGGTTATCACACACCCAGACATGTGGTCCTTGAATGTTGCCGTTTGGCTTTGACTGAGAATTTTTTCCAATTCAACGATGTCCTGTACAAGCAAACCCACGGTACCAGCATGGGAAGCACATTTGCGCCGAGTGTGGCGGGGTTGTATGTGCATCATTTGGAAAAGCAGAATATTCTCCACCAACACAATCCTCACATTGAACATATTAAACTATGGAAAAGGTACATAGACGATGTACTGTTGATCTGGGAAGGTAATGAACAAGAAGCGGAAGATTTCCTAGTCTGGCTAAACCAACAAGACCCTTTCCTGAAATTCACCTCCTCGATGAGCCGATCCACCATGGTCTTTTTAGACCTTAATATATCAGCACAAGACGGACGTCTCTACAGTACCACACATTTCAAACCCACAGCAAGGAACTGCCTGCTGGTATATGACAGCTTCCATCCTCGCAGCCTCAAAGACAACCTCCCATTTGGCCAATTTTTGCGCCTCAGAAGGAATTGTACGACAAGACAAGACTACAACATTCAGGCAAAAGAACTATCAGAAAAATTGATACAGCGAAATTACCCACAACATCTTGTGTCCAGATCCAGAAAAAGAGCCCTCAATAACAATAGGGAGGCCCTTTTAGAGACTAAAACCGTAGCCAGACAGGATGAGCCACGAAGACAAATTTGTATTACTACATACAGTATTGCATCTAACTTGGTTAGTAAAATAATCAAGAAACACTGGCGCACCCTGAACAGCGGGGGCCTAGACCTACAGAAACCTATGTTCAGCCATCGCAAAGCACGCAACCTGAGGGATCATCTTGTCCATACACGTCCCACGACGACAAAAACTGCAGGTCCCCAACGCCTGCTCCAACCCCTACCAGAGGGCCATTTCCCGTGCAGTAACTGCAGTGTTTGTCATCTGACAAAGGTGACTAAGACAGTAAAATGCAACAATGGGATAACCTGGAATCTTCGGTCGTTCACAAACTGTAACACAACAGGTGTTGTTTACCTAATAACTTGCGTTTGTAATTTGCACTACGTAGGCATGACTACCAGGAAAGTAAACACCCGAATGATTGAGCACCGTAGTAATTTCAGATGTAAACGTGACAACACAAAGATGACCACACATTTCCTGGAAAAACTCCACACTCCTAATGACTTCAACTGGGTTGTCTTGGAACACATCAAGAATCACCCCAACATAGAGAAACAGCTACATGAGAAGGAACAGCGTTGGGTGTTCAAGCTACGCTCGGACGACAGGGGTCTCAATGATGACATACCCTGGTGCCAGTTTACTTAACCAACAATCACTGGAATATCTGCTGATTAAGCCTTCAATTTCCATCAGGTTGCACTTGACAATAACCTCGCTCGTTGTTATCCATTATGGTAACATTTACGTCATTCCATGAGCCATTATCCCTCCTTCATTTTCATTTTTTCAATCTTAATCTCCCTTTCGGGTATCATGACTATTTCTCCACGGCCCCACAGCGAATTGTAACAAGCGCATAATTGGAACAAATTCCTCATGACTATTCATCACTTTCCCTTCCCACTCCAAAATGGCGGCTTCCATCCTAGCCGATCCCACTGACCCGGGTCTGAACAGCTCCAGCCTGTCTTTTCAATAAAGTTCGAGTTTCCCTCAAAATATGAGCTTTACCATTATGTGGCCCCACATTTCACCATCTCTCGCCCTCATAAATTATTTTAAGTTGCGAGCGATCGCATACCCACGCTGGAGCATTGAGTCCTTACAGAAAAAATATATTTGGATACTTAATAGTATCGAAACTTACAGTCTCATCCATTTCCAAGATGGCGGCTCCACTTGCATACCGGCATTGGAGCTTGCCCTCTTCTATCTCTAGCCTTGTGACACGCCCGCCAGCACATAAAAACATTGCGGCTACGAGGACACGCCAGAATGCGGTCCGAGAGGTTTGGCTTCCAGTAGGTGTCAGAAGCATGTGGGGTTCAACGTACAAGTAAGTGCTGCCATTCTCAACTCCCGGATGAAGCGTGGAGACCCTTCTCCTTCTCCCCCACATCATGCTGGGCGATCCGTCATTACGGAACACGCCGTTTTCCCTAACGATCTCGATTCCCTTCCTCCATTAGATGTACGAGATCTCCGCATCCCCTCCAGTGACCATGAGGCACAGTGTTGCTTTTTCTTAAGTATGTTACATGTTTTATGTTGTATGTTATTGTGTGTGTGTAGTCAGACCTAATAATTTATTTAATTCCAGCACACCTTTTCCATCACCACGCCGGCATGGAGTGAATAATTGCATCTCTTCTGTCTTTCACTTAGCGGCACGTCAGTCATGGAAGTGTGCATCCACCTGTGTGTAGTGTGCTCACAACTTTAGCAACAATTACGTATTACACTATGCGCATATATATATATATATTTTTTTCCTCGCAATTAACTGTGATTTTGTACTTTACAGATCAGTGTGCTAACGTACATTACGTATGTATATTATTTTTAAAAAAACGCATGCCTTACTATTGTGGCATCACACTTATTTCACCCTATTAAGGTTGACTAGGAGTGGCAAGTTTCTCGACACTGGGCTGGTCCCAGTGTAGTCCTGACGAAGAGCTGGGGAGCTCGAAACTAGTTGACTTCAAGATATGCTAGGCACACCTTTCCATTATAGTTAGGGTCCCTTGTCATATTACCCCGTTTTTAATTTTTTCAGCTTAGAGCACCAATAAAGTTTATTTTGTAGCCCACTAGCTGATTATTTTAATTTTCCCACTCCACCACTACTTCACTTGCACTACACATAGTTTACAAAATTTCCAGTGCTCCTACGTAACACCGCAAGTCGCAGCACGCCTCAGTCCGTAGAGGACTGGGAGGACCCCTATGATGAAGCATGTCACCGTGGGGAAACCCTGGTGAGTGAGGGGACTATAGAAAGAGATAATACTTCCCTTTCTTTCTGATAACGGTGTCTTTAAGGATCAAATTGTTTCCTACACCTTCTGTTTCTCCCAGTTAGGTTCCTGTCTACCTGACTTGTTCAGATAGTTTTTTTGATACACCCGCCAACAAGCACACAATGCGGGGTGGGCACCCGCTTCGAATGTCGCAAAAATAGCAGGGAATCCCTACGTCGGGGTTCCCTCGCTGGTAATTGCAGCGCCGCGCTGCTGGCCCCAATTAAAGTGCTCCTAGCACTATAAGGGAATGAAAGGCGCTTCCAGATGCTTTAGGGACACCAACAAGCGCAAAGTCCAGCAAAGTCCTTAGGAAGGTGGGCAGGGGGCAAGGCTGAGCCAGGGGCCAGCTCACTGGGCCCTCCAGGGCAGGAAGGCAGTCCCAAGTGGCGGTTCCTCCTGGCCTCCAGCAGCGGCAGCCCCCCTCAGGATCCTGGAAGTGAACAGTTTCTGTGGGGACACAGCCCCATTTTTATACAGTACAAACCCTTTGTTCTGGGTTCAGGGTGAGGGGGAAAACCAGTCGCAGCTGGTTGGGGAGCACCCTTGATGTGCTCAGCCCCTCACTCTATTCACTGGCAGGGCTAGGGTCGTCAGTCGCACCACAGGGGGCGGAGCCAGCATTGTGTGGGGAAAGCCCTGCCCTATTCAGGTCGAAGGTGCCCTCCTCCCCAGCCATCAGCATGCTAATCTCACACTCACCAATGGGGCAGACCCAACCAGACTCCTGGAGCCAGGCTCACCAGCCAGCTCCAGCCAATCACACGCCAGACACACTGCACACAGAAGTGCCCACTTCTAGAAGTGGCACTTCCACACTAGATACATGCACGCCGCACACATCATCGCGCAGCATTCAATCACACGAGTCCGCACATACCAAACTCGGGCCTGCACACCCCACGCATCAGGAACTGCCAGGGATACATACATTCCCCATGCATTCCTATGGGAGGGCAGGCCTATCTCACCACATGCACTCAGAGTGCGCACGCACTTTACCCTGGGACACAGGGAAAGTGCGCAGAAACCAAAAATCACCACACCAAGTCACCAATAAAAAGCAAAAAGTTCAGAGGTGAACCTGCCAGAAGGGCCAAGTCCAACAAAACCCCCTTCCAGCCAAAACGCAGGGCAGACCAATCACCACCGTGATGGACTTCCCTGCTTGGGGCGATAGAACACGGACGCGGGCCCGCAACTGCAGGGACACCCTCCGGTTCTATGCCACGGTGAACCCATGGAATTCTTTCTAACACCACTGTCCGGACCAACTGGGCTACCCCACTGGTACTCCCAAGTTGTCCGCGGCCAAGACCAGGCCCTAGGCCACCCAGGTGCCACCGGTCTTTGCCTAATCACAGAGTGGGGGGTAGTAACCCCTGGCACATAGCAGCCATTCTCCACTCTACCCCTCATCAGGGCAGTTCTAAACTGCCACTGATCCTCCAGCCTAGGGTCTGTACCCTCAAGCTGACCAAAAGTCACGGGAGAGGCTCTCCTTCCCCTACCTCTTCTTCTAGGGTTACGCCCTCTCTTCCTCTGAGGGGCGACCCCGTAACGCAACTCACCTACCAGCTCAGGACCCCTCCCTGAGAACTGGTCTCCCAACCTCCGGTTTGACCCCTCAGGTTGCACCGGGGTCAGAGGTGGGCTCTCCCACCCTCTGCACCCCCTTTCAGAGTCCTGCTTCCTACCAACTGGGGCGGTAGCTCTGGAAGAAGAACCGGTCAGGACACTTGTTACAGTAGTCCTACCCTTCAGGTCAGGCTGATCCTGAACCTGGCCTCCCAACCTCGGGTCTAGAACCTTTGGTGGAATAATTGCCTGGCACTCCAGGACTTCTGGGGACTTACACACCATCCCCCCGAGAGTAACATATTCCGCATATGTTACGTGACAGTCTGCCTGGCGCAGATCTCCCGTCCCCTGTCCACCTGACAGTGCGCGAAGATCCCCCAGAACAGACGTGTGGTCACCATGGTCACCTCTGGGAGACTCAGCCCTCCCGGCTGGTCCCTGACCCACTGGCTCCTTCACCGGGGAACACAGCCCCATGCCACTCCTCTCGCTGGACTTCTGTACCCTCCCTACTGGAGCGGTACTGCCAGACATCAGAACCACTGGAGCTCTATTTACAGACGCTCCAGGTCCTCCATACACTAGGTGATCCTCCTCAAATGGACTCACAGGACAGCCAAGGCCCCCAACCTGGTGTTCCCTGAAGAAACCATCCATGTTCTGAGACTGGGTTTCGGGCCTCTGGGGACTCGAAGTCACACACTCACGCCTACTCCACTCAGATAGGCCGTGAGCCCCTACACCCTTCTCACTACTCTGGGACCTAGCCGGGCTGCTCTGAACCTCCACCCCCATCCAGGACGGGTAGATACCTGAGCCACTACTGCTGGAAGTACTCTCCCATGCCTCATCAGAACCTTGGGCACTTTCCCAGTGGTCTGCTTCCTCTGCAAGGTCCCAAGCATCCAAGGCGTCACATCCCAACAGGTGTTGGCGCAATCCGGGATAAAAACTACTGCATAGCTGCTCTTTGATAACCAGAGCATACAGTCCGTCAAAATCCCGTTTTGTGTTTACCCTTAACCAATCATCCAGTGCATCCTCACATTCACCCACAAACGTGTCCCAAGACTGTTGAGACAGCTTCCTACTGCCCCTGAATTTCAACCTATTCTCCTCTTCTTTGGAAAGAGGTACCAGACTGGGTGAACTGGGAATAGGACTTCCTGCACTGGACTTTATCTCGCTGCCACCACTGGACTCTACCCTCCCTGGGGAGCCCAGACAACTGCAACTGCGCTCAGGGGACAACTTACCCTCCAGAGCAAATTTCTCCCTGGCGAAGGCCCTCTCAGCCTCCGCTATCCTCTCCTCCGTTAAGACCCTCTCGGTCTCAAACTTTTTCTCCTCCACATTCAGCTGCGCAATCTCCTTGGCATGCTCTAACCTGCGCTTCTCCATGGCCAGCTGATGCTCCCTTTCTTCCCTCCTATCTATCCACTCCTCTGGGGACAGGGAAAGGGATGGGGTGCTGCTCCTGACACTGGACCCAGCAAGGGACTCCCTATCTATGCGGTCTCCACTATCTACTGGAGTCCCCGTCAGGTGACTTTCTTCCTCCTCTTCAGAATCTTCAGGGCTCCCCACAGACCCACCACCCTCCTGGTGTGAGTTCCGGGCCCTTATCCTACTGCGCTCAAGACCCCATTGACCCTTTTGCCATAGGATCAGGCTGCTTCTAAGTTCGGACTGAGTGTCTGACTCATCCACCCCTATGTCTCTCTCTTCACAGAACCTTACCAACTCCAACATACTGTACCCAAACAGATCACAGAAATTAAAAGCTGGCTCCATTCTGGCGGACGTTCTTGAGAAAAGATTACACAGGGGACCGAGGGGTCTGAGCTTAACAGGAGTACACAATTCACAAAAAAAGGGTTCAGCAAGCTCTCTATCCCAGAGAACTCAGACTCACTTGCCTAGTGCCACACACCATTCATCCACACACAACCCTCCCCTCGGACTGGTAAGGCAGTTTCTACCACCCCTGATTCCTCAACCTGACCACAAGTGACACAGGTACCAACTCTGGGCGCAGCGCGGGGGACAAATGTACTGGACACTATTATGCTGCCACCACTGGATCCCACCCTCTGGTGAATCCAGAAAACACAATGCACTTGGGGGGATGATCTACCCTCCCGAGCTAGGGACACCTAACTCACAGTGCACAAGAAACACATTTCCAAAGAAATGACATTTAAAAACAAACTTAAAACAATAATCCCTATACCATGTGATTTATCTAAATGCAGAGTTTTGTAGTGCGGCCAGTTGCTGCTGCGGTACAGCGCAAACGCAAGTCTAAATCCCACCGCTGATCACCAATGTTAGAAATGGGATTTCTGGTTGGCTAGGGCTTGCGCCAAAGCCAGGCAGAAACCAGCACTCTAGTCAGGGCAAGGAAGGTACACACCAAAGATAACCCCTGCTCACCCCCTTGGTAGCTTGGCACGAGCAGTCAGGCTTATCTCTGAGGCGATGTGTAAAGCGTTTGCGCGCGCACCCAGCAACAACACCCAAGGCCCACCACAAAGGAAACTCCACACAAGGTATTCTATAAAAATAACCTTTGTATTACCAAAACTCATTAGATAAAAACACACACTTTACAATGTGCCAACAGGCACGGGCAGAATTTACAAGGGATTATATGTACAGGGGACAGGGCCACATGGACCGCTGTCAGGAATTAGCACTTTTTAGAACATAGGAATAATACTGTAGTACAAAATAGCAAATGTAGCACACAACCAGTAACTACTGGTATCAGGTAAGTACCACCTACGCAATCCTAACCACCTTAGGACAATATTGCGCAGGGAATCAGGACCTCACTAGCACCACCTGTACTAGGGAGAAAACAACCAACCACCTAAGTATCACAACACCTGTAGGGGTAATAGCACGTTACACATGATGCGGCACATTCAGAGGTGTAGGGAAGGAAAACACATGATGCACAAAATATATTCAGCGGTGTAAGAACAAGGCACATGACGAATAAAAACACATTCAGAGGTGCAGGTAGGAACAACAGCGCAAAACTCCACATGAGCCGCCACCTGTGGCAGTCCCTGGGCCAACTGGCCTGGTAGGGGCTAGGACGCCCTATGTCCCAATGTCAGGACCAGACTGCGCACGCAGTCAAGGCAAAGCGCAAAGTCACTGCGCACAACCTACACGATGCAGCTGCCCACGAAGTGCTGGGCAGCTGTGGCACTGAACTTGGGCACCACTGTGCCTGTACATCAATTGTGGCATACGCTGGAGCCTCTCTGGGCTCTGAAACTACTATGCCCCCTTGGAGCCTCGTGGGCTCGAGAAAAAGGATGTGCCCACAACGTTGGAGTCCCTCGGGACTCTAAGCAACACTGTCCCCAACTTGGGAGCGACCTCGCGCTTTCAAACGAATATGCCCCAGCAATGGATTGGATCCCTCTAGGCTCTAGACAGGGAGAAATGCCCCCATAGCGTTGGGAGCGCAGGAGCGCTCAAATACAACTATGCCCCTAACGTTGGAGTCCCTCTGGACTCTGAAACACAATGGCCCCAACCGTTGGAGTCCCTTGGACTCGAGGACGATGCTTTTCCGCACACGGCTGCCGCTGCCCACTGTCAGGCGGGGCAGCGGGGAGGGGGAACGAGGACGGCGCTCCCCGGCCCAGACTTCGATATGGGGGGGCGGGCACCGAGAATCATGCCCCGACACACCCCCAACCACCCAGTGGCCGAGCCCCACTCACCGGCAGCACCACGATGGAGTCCCCCTCTGGGACTCAGGAGTTCCCGACACCACTCACCGGGGCGAAGGCTCAGGTCCCGCCCTGGAACTCGGGCACTCTTTGGACGCTGGCACCACTCCCTGGAGCGCGCTGACTTCCTCCGGGCGACGCAGGGCTCTCCTTCACCGACGGAGGCGGGGTAGGCTCCCGCCCTCAGTCCGGACTCTAGGCTGACGCTCCTCTTCCTGATCCCGTCACAGGAGCGCGGGGTAGGCTCCAGTCCGCTTCCTGTTTTAGACCACGCCCACGTCCCTCACAGATTGCCTGACTTCCTGTTTGAGAACCGGTCCGCCGCGGTGATTTCTCCGGTGATAAGAGGGGTGGGCTCCCGCGGTATGCAGTATACGGCGGGGTGGGCACCCGCCGTAGGACTACTTAAATCAGCGGGGTGGGCACCCGCCAACAAGCACACAATGCGGGGTGGGCACCCGCTTCGAATGTCGCAAAAATAGCAGGGAATCCCCACATCGGGGTTCCCTCGCTGGTAATTGCAGCGCCGCGCTGCTGGCCCCAATTAAAGCGCTCCTAGCGCTATAAGGGAATGAAAGGCGCTTCCAGACGCTTTAGGGACACCAACAAGCGCAAAGTCCAGCAAAGTCCTTAGGAAGGTGGGCAGGGGGCAAGGCTGAGCCAGGGGCCAGCTCACTGGGCGCTCCAGGGCAGGAAGGCAGTCCCAAGTGGCGGTTCCTCCTGGCCTCCAGCAGCGGCAGCCCCCCTCAGGATCCTGGAAGTGAACAGTTTCTGTGGGGACACAGCCCCATTTTTATACAGTACAAACCCTTTGTTCTGGGTTCAGGGTGAGGGGGAAAACCAGTCGCAGCTGGTTGGGGAGCACCCTTGATGTGCTCAGCCCCTCACTCTATTCACTGGCATGGCTAGGGTTGTCAGTCGCACCACAGGGGGCGGAGCCAGCATTGTGTGGGGAAAGCCCTGCCCTATTCAGGTCCAAGGTGCACTCCTCCCCAGCCATCAGCATGCTAATCTCACACTCACCACTGGGGAAGACCCAACCAGACTCCTGGAGCCAGGCTCACCAGCCAGCTCCAGCCAATCACACGCCAGACACACTGCACACAGAAGTGCCCACTTCTAGAAGTGGCACTTCCACACTAGATACATGCACGCCGCACACATCATCGCGCAGCATTCAATCACACGAGTCCGCACATTCCAAACTCGGGCCTGCACACCCCACGCATCAGGAACTACCAGGGATACATACATTCCCCATGCATTCCTATGGGAGGGCAGGCCTATCTCACCACATGCACTCAGAGTGCGCACGCACTTTACCCTGGGACACAGGGAAAGTGCGCAGAAACCAAAAATCACCACACCAAGTCACCAATAAAAAGCAACAAGTTCAGGGGTGAACCTGCCAGAAGGGCCAAGTCCAACACCTCTGCAATGCCCTAAAACACTACCCCCAGCACGACCCCCTACACTACCCAAACACCACTGCACTGCCCTAAACCCTAAAACACTTCCACCAGCATGATCCCCCTATACTACACAAACACCACTGCACTGCCCTAAACCCTAAAACCGTACCCCCAGCACCACCCACTACACTACCCAAACACCACTGTGCTATCCAAAACCCTAAATCTACCGCCAGTAAGACTCCCTACACCGCACAAACACCACTGCACTACCATAAACCCTAAAACACTACCCCAGCACGTCCCTCTACACTATACAAACACAACTGCACTACCCTAAACCCTAAAACACTACAACCAGCATGACCACCTACACTACACAAACACCAGTACACTACCTTAAGCTCTAAAACACTACCCCCAGTGTGACCCCCAACACTACACAAACACGACTGCACTACCCTAATCTCTAAAACACTACCCACAGCACGACCCCCTACACTACTCAAACACCACTTCACTACCCTAAACCCTGAAACATGACCTCCTACACTACACAAACAACAATGCCACTAACCTAAACAAAACACTAAAACACTACCCCAGAACAACCCCCTAAACTACCCAAACACCACTGCACTACCCTAAAACCTAAAACACGACCCCCTGCACTACTCAAACACCATTGCACTAGCCTAAACCCCAAATCTACCCCAGCACGACCCCCTACACTACCCAAACACCACTGCACTACCCTAAACCCTAAAACTCAAACCCCTAAACTACAAAAACACCACTGCACTAACCTAAACCCTAAAACACTACCCCAGCACGACCCCCAACACTACACAAACACCTCAACTCTGCCCTAAAACACTACCTCCAGCACGACCCCCTACACTACCCAAACGCCACTGCACTGTACTGCCCTAAACCCAAAAACACTTCCACCAGCACAATCCCCATAAAGTATCCAAACAGCACTGCACTGTCCTAAACACTAAAACCCTACCCCAGCATGACCCCCTACAATACCCAAACACGACTGCACTATCCTAAACTGTAAATCTACCCCCAGTACGACCCCATACAGTACACAAACAATACTGAACTACCCTAAACACTAAAACACTACCCCAGCACAACACCCTACACTACACAAACACCACTGCACTACCCTAAATCCTAAAACACTACAACCAGCATGACCCCCTATACTACACAAACACCAGTGCACTACCTTAAACCTTAAAACACTACCCCCAGTGTGATCTCCTACACTACTCAAACACCACTGCACTACCCTAAACCCTAAAACACTACCCCAGCATGACACCATACACTACCCAAACACTACTACACTGCACTGCCCTAAACCCTAAAACACTAACCCAAGCATGACTCCCTACACTACACAAATACCACTGCACTACCCTAAACCCTAAAACACTACCCCCATAACAACCCCCTATACTACACAAACACCTCTGCACTGCCATAAAACACTACCCCCAGCACGACCCCCTACACTACCCAAACACTGCTGCACTGCCATAAACCCTAAAACACTTCCACCAGCATGATCCCCCTATACTACACAAACACCACTGCACTGCCCTAAACCCTAAAACCATACCCCCAGCACCACCCACTACCACTACCCAAACACCACTGTGCTATCCAAAACCCTAAATCTACCCCAGTACGACTCCCTACACTACACAAACACCACTGCACTACCATAAACCCTAAAACACTACCCCAGCACGTCCCCCTACACTATACAAACACAACTGCACTACCCTAAACCCTAAAACACTAAACCCAGCATGACCACCTACCCTACACAAATACCAGTGCACTACCTTAAGCCCTAAAACACTACCCCCAGTGTGAACCCCCAATAATACACAAACACCACTGCACTACCCTAATCTCTAAAACACTACCCGCAGCACAACTCAATGCACTACACAAACACCACTTGTGAGAAGTTGGCCTGGTATATGATGCTCACTAGTTAAAGTGATCACCTTGTACCATGCCAAGCAACCCTTATGGTGTGGTTGTAAGTCAACCTTTTCGGACTAGCTGCCCTAGTGGTAGCGTAGGCTAAGCAGTCTTTGAGGCTAAACTCGTGAAGCGTGTTAAGCCAGCTGTTTTACCAAATGCAACCCCCTTTTATACCAATGAAAGGACACCACACAGATATATATTCAAAATATATATGTATTTATTTCTCAAAGTAACCCCTAGTCTCTTTATGAGCACAGGAGCACAAATCGTCAAACAAGATTATCACAGAATACACAGAAGTTGCACTTTATATGGATAGGCCCTGGTGGCCACTCGAACCATATACTAAAATAGTGGTATAAGTACCACGAACAGAAAAGGGAAAAGGCCTAGGGCCTCTAGAATCGCTGGGCCTACAAGGAGCTAACGTTAGTTAGTGACCAGGAGGTCCACGGGTGGCGTGTGCAGAGCAAATAGTCACACGCGTGCTCCCATAGGTTTCAATGGGTGCGTAAAAAGTACAAAGTTACTGCAAAGGAGATCTTCCGGGTTGACTAGGAACTTAAGATTTGGAACACAGGCACTAGAGATGTATTACTACACATGGGCACCGGAGTACCAGCTTTACCTCACCCACAGGAAGCGGGTGCATAGGCCTCAAAGTGCGTCGGGTTTCTTCTATCTGTTCCGTTGAGCCTGGGACAAAGATGCTGCAGGCGGTCGGTCCGGTAGAGATGCGGTGGATCCAAGGGTGGATCGGAGAGGTTGAAGACCTGTAAGCAGAGGGGACAGTGTTCACAGTCACTAGCCAGTGACCAGCGTGGCACCAGGTGGGTACCAGGCGATGTCGGGTGCAAACAGGTGATGAGGGGTAGCTTGTCTCCGCAGCCACGTGGTCCCTGAAGGTCGACGACGTCCAGGAGTCGGCTCACGAGCTGTCCCACGCAGGCTCTCACTGTCGGCGGTGTCGGCGACTTGATCGAAGCAAACAAGCCTTGGCAAAAGCAATTGTAGAAGGATTCGGAAATCAGCTGTTGGTTCTGACCAGCAAGGTCAGAGGGATTGCTCCTTTGGAGGGGAGCAAGGGCCAGTCTGGAGCAACCAGACCAGCGGTGTTTGTCGTAGATTTCGTCGCCAAGATGGCCACTAGCCAGCGGGCCAGCAACCGGTTAGGCGCGTCGAGTGGCAAAATGCAGAAGGGCCCCACGCAGATCGTGGAGATGCTGGAGGGCTCACCTTTGGTGCAGATGCTGCTCGAGGGTTGGGCTTCTCAGGACCCAAAGCACAACTTGGAGGGAGCCTCGGTTGTTGCACTTGTCAGCTTGTCGTAGTCGTTCCAAGATGGCTGGCTCCACGTGTCTCGGTGCCTCCACGGGTCTCCTCTTTTCAGGGACTGTGGATCGGGCGGTGAGAGGTCTGGAGGTCCAGGTCTTGTCAGTCTCTGGGCTCGGGCTCCGGCGGGAGGCGGCGGCAAAGCAGACGGTGATTCGCTGGATGGTGCTTGCGTTAGCAAGGTGGTCACTCCCTGACCACAGGGGAGATTTTCTTCAGTCTTCTGTGCAGCAGAATGTCGAAGTTCCCGTCTTCTTCTTAGTTTCAAGTTGATTCCAGGATGTCTGAAGTCTTAGGACACAGCTCCTACCTTTATTCGGATTCTAGGGGCCGGACTACCTGCTAGGTCCCTCCCTATGGGTGGGACCAGGAAGGGGGGTGGTTACACCCCCAATCCTTTGTCCAGCTCGCCCCAGGCCCGGGACTGGTGTGCCCCAGGACCGGTTTGAACTGGCATATGCACCGAGGCTCCTTGTGAGCCACAGGCATGTCTGGTTTCTTTCAAGCCCTACCTGACCAATACACAAAATCCTGTCTGGGGTGGTGCACGCACCTCCCCTGGCAGGAAACCCTTTGTCCACACCTCCCAAGCTGGAAGGACTCCCAGCAGCAGGAGGGCAGACTTGTGTCTGTGGTGGCAGCATCCATTTTGTGGAGCTGAGGCTATGTCTGATTTTACCCGGGTTTCAGGTACTGTACATGTCGTGTCCCTCTAGAAGGGTGGAATGCTAACCCCGTCGCCAGAATTGGCGAGGGGTTAGTATTCCAATTCGTATGACACCTTACTCGACATGTTTTGATAAAGCCAAACCAAAGATAGCATTTAACCGCGAGGTTCATAATGCACTTAAGAGTATATGGTATGACGATATCTGGAAACAGTAGAAGGAAGTTGTTCCGACCACTGCAGACAGGCTCAGCTCATGCCAGAGCACCATCTCACATGGAACCAAGCACTCTGCCTTCAGGATTGTTAAGGCCTGCCATAGGAGTGACTTATAGGTTACCAGGTGTCCCATTTAAGGTTAGGTATAGGTATGCTACACCTAAGTAAGAGGTGATTACACCAACTTACCCCAGCTGAGTGATCAGCCAGTTGTGTCAGATTGTTAGGCCAAGCCTGGGGTGGCATAATACATGCTGCAGCCCCTGGCAGGCCTTGGGTACACCAATGCCCTGGGTACCTAGTGTACACTGGTACAGGGGCTGACAGGGTGATCCACTTCCAATTGGTTATGCACCTAGGGTGCATAGTTTTAATTTAGTAGAGAGAACAGCAGGCTGGGGGTCTGATTGGCAGGCCCACAGCCTCAATATGTCAAAAACCAGTGAAGCAAAAAGCAAAAATTTGGGGTGACCATAGGATAGCAGACCCTACTCTCCTACACAACCCCCCCCCAAACGCTGGGACATTAAACTAGCCTTGACCAGTCTCGTCTTCATGTCCTAAGTGGAAGTACCTGGAGAGACCATCTGCATTCCCATGGTCAGTACCTGGCCGGTGCTCCACTGTAAAGTCCATCCCCTGTAGGGAAATGGACCACCTAAGCAGTTTGGGGTTTTCACCCTTCATCTGATTTAGCCACAAGAGGGGCTTATGGTCGGTCTGAATCTTGAAGTGAGTGCCAAACAAGTATGGCCTCAGCTTCTTCAGGGCCCACACCACAGCAAAGGCCTCCCTCTCAATAGCTGACCAATTCTTCTCTCTGGGGGTCAACCTTCTGCTAATAAAAGCAATGGGTTGGTCTTGACCATCTACATTAAGTTGTGACAGCACAGCTCCCACACCCAACTCAGAAGCATCTGTTTGGACAATAAACTCTTTGGAGTAGTCAGGACTTTTCAGGATAGGTGCAGAGCACATGGCCTCCTTCAGGTCATCAAATGCCTTTTGACAGCTTACTGTCCACTGAACCTTTTTGGGCATCTTCTTGGATGTCAGATCATTAAGAGGAGTCACAATGGACCCATAGTTCTTAACAAACTTCCTGTAATACCCAGTCAAGCCCAAGAAAGCTCGAACTTGAGTCTGGGTGGTTGGAGGGGACCAATCCTTGATGGACTGTATCTTACTCTCCAGTGGTTGAACTTGGCCCCCACCTACAAGGTGGCCCAAATACACAACCTTACTCTGCCCTATCTGGCACTTAGTAGCCTTGATAGTGAGGCCTGCCCTTTGCAGAGCCTCAAGAGCCTTCTTCAGGTGGATCAGGTGATCCTCCCAGGTGGAGCTAAAGACAGCAATGTCATCAAGATATGCTGCACAAAAGTCATCCAACCCAGTAAGGACTTGGTTCACCAGCCTTTGGAAGGTGGCAGGTGCATTCTTCAGACCAAAGGGCATCACCACAAACTGATAATGCCCACCTGGGGTTGAGAATGCTGTTTTGGCCTTAGACTCCTCAGCTAATCTGATTTGCCAATAGCCAGCTGTTAAGTCAAATGTGCTCAAAAACTTTGCAGAAGCTAGTTTGTCTATGAGCTCATCTGCCCTTGGAATAGGGTGTGCATCTGTCCTGGTGACAGCATTGAGTCCTCTGTAATCCACACAGAACCTCATCTCTCTCTTGCCATCTTTGGTGTGAGGTTTGGGGACCAGAACCACTGGGCTAGCCCAGGGGCTCTCTGAGGGTTCAATGACACCTAATTCCAGCATTTTATGTACCTCAGCCTTTATACAGTCCCTGACGTGGTCAGGTTGTCTGTAAAGTTTGTTCTTTACAGGCAGACTGTCACCAGTGTCCACAACATGGGTACACCAGTCAGTTTGACAAGGTATCAAGGAAAACATATGTGAAAAGGATTGTAGAACCTGTCTACATTCAGTCTGCTGATGGGCAGTGAGGTTGCCTCCAAGGGTCACTCCTTCCACTGAGCCATCTTCAGGGTTCTGAGACAACAGGTCTGGGAGAGGGTCACTCTCTTCCTCCTGTCCCTCATCTGTAGCCATGAGCAAGCCCATGTCTGCCCTGTCAACATATGCTTTAAGCCTGTTAACATAGAGTACCCTGTGGGGACTCCTGGGAGTTCCTAGGTCCACCAAGTAGGTGACCTCTCCCTTCTTTTCCAGGATTGTATGGGGTCCAGACCATTTGTCTTGGAGTGCTGCTGGGGCCACTGGCTCCAACACCCATACCTTCTGTCCTGGCTGAAACTCAACCAAGACAGCCTTTTGGTCATGCCAAGCTTTCTGTAAGGCCTGGCTTGCCTCAAGGTTTTTGGATGCCTTCTCCATATACTCAGCCATCCTGGAGCGGAGACCAAGTACATAGTCCACTATGTCTAGCTTAGGCTTTTTGAGAGGTAACTCCCAGCCTTCCTTCACCAAACACAGTGGGCCTCTCACAGGGTGCCCAAACAACAATTCAAAGGGGCTGTAGCCAACTCCTTTTTGTGGGACCTCTCTGTAAGCAAACAGAAGGCAGGGTAGAAGGATGTCCCATCTTCGCCTGAGCTTTTCAGGTAATCCTTTGATCATACCCTTTAGGGTCTTGTTGAATCTCTCAACAAGCCCATTGCATTGTGGGTGATAAGGGGTGGTGAACTTGTAGTTGACACCACATTCCTTCCACATAGCTGTTAAGTATCCTGACATAAAGTTGGTACCTCTGTCAGATACTACCTCCTTAGGAAACCCCACTCTGGAGAATACTCCCAGCAGGGCCCTGGCCACAACAGGAGCTGTAGTGGTCCTAAGGGGAATTGCCTCTGGGTACCTGGTGGCATGATCCACTACCACCAGTATAAATCTGTGCCCAGATGCAGTGGGAGGATCCATGGGACCCACTATGTCTATTCCCACTCTTTCAAAGGGAACCCCCACCACAGGTAGTGGTATCAGGGGGGCCTTTGTTGTGCCACCTGATTTGCCACTGGCTTGGCAGGTAACACAGGAGCGACAAAACTCCTTTGTATCTTCATTCATATGGGGCCAGTGAAAGTGAGGGACAAGCCTGTCCCAAGTCTTGTTCTGGCCTAAGTGTCCTGCTAAAGGAATATCATGGGCCAAGGTAAGAAGGAAGCCCCTAAATTGCAGAGGTATAACCAACCTCCTGGTTGCACCAGGCTTGGGGTCTCTAGCCTCTGAATAAAGGAGCCCTTCATCCCAATACACTTTATGGGTACCTTGAGCATTCCCAGCAGCCTCAGCAGCAGCCAGCTGTCTGAGGGGTTCAAGAGAGGGACAGGATAACTGAGCCTGCCTCAAGTCAGCCCTTGAAGGTCCCCCTGTCCCCAGAAACTCAACCTGGTCAGGTTCAAGCTCTTCAGGGACAGTTCCTTCAGGGTCCTCTAGATCAGCTTCCTGGGAAGGCTGATCATCACTCTGAGGCAGGGGGGAAGGCACAGCCTTGACCCTCCTGTTCTTCTTCTTGGTAGGTGCTTGGTCCATTGTTCCAGGATCCAAGACCTGTGGTTCAGTGAGGCACTTTTTGGCCTGTGACCTGGTCACAGCAAGGACATGTGATGATATACCTAACATCTCTGCATGAGTCCTGTACTCCACTTCTGACCATAGAGAACTCTCTAGGTCATTGCCCAACAAACATTCTACTGGGAGGTCTGCACTAACCACAACCCTTTTGAGGCCAGTTACCCCTCCCCATGAGAAGTTAACAACTGCCACACTGTGTGAAGTAGTGGCATTGCTGGCATTGGTCACCAGGTAGTTCTCACCTGGTATGTACTGTCCAGGGTCCACAAAGCCTGGTGTCACCATAGTGACACTGGCACATGTGTCCCTGTAGGCTTGAGCCACTTTGTCATTAATTAAAGGAGTCTGTCTGTACTTGCCCAGGTTACTGGGGCTCACAGTCAGGGACAAATCAATGTCCCCATCACAGATCAAGACTGCCTGTGTCAGGGTTCTGTCTAAGTCAGAATCTCCTTCAGTTCCCATAGTGATTCCCACTACACCCTTTGTCTGGGGACCAACACTGCTAACAGTAGTACTGGGAGCAGGTGCCTTAGGGGCAACAGTGTTGGGGGCTCCACCCTTTTTGCAATCACTAGTCCAGTGAGTTGTATTTTTACAATGATTGCACCAGGGTTTCTTTTGACCTTCTTTCTTCTTTTTGGACTGTTGGGACCCACCCTCCTTAGTAGTAGTTTGGGGCCCTGTTGAAGACTTCTGGTCTTTAGGTTTCTGATCTCCACCCTTTTGGTCTGTTTTCTTCTGATCACCCCCTTGGCCCTGGTTCTGGTTCTTTTGCTTAACCCTGGTTCTGACCCATTTGTCTGCCTTCTTTCCCAATTCTTGGGGAGAGGTCAGATCAGAGTCAACCAAGTGTTGATGCAGTTGCTGGTTTTGACAGTTATTTAAAATCTGTTCTCTCATCATCAAATTATACAATCCTGTAAAATCAGATACCTTACTTCCCAGCAACCAACCCTCCAAAGCCTTAGTGGCACATTCAATGTATTCAGACCAGTCCTGAGTCTGTGTCTTTTGGGTGTCTCTGAACATTAACCTGTACTGTTCAGTGGTTAAGCCTAACCCATCTACCAGAACACTCTTCAGGACTCTGTAGTTTCTGACATCCTCTTCTCTAACAGTGAGGAGTCTGTCTCTGCCTCTTCCTTCAAAGGAGAGCCAGAGGATTGCTGCCCACTGGTCTTCAGGAACCTGCTGTACTTTGCAGGCTCTCTCAAGAGCAGTTATCCATTTGTGGATGTCATCCCCACTTTTGTAGGGGGGCACAACCTTAGACAGGTTCCTATTGTCAAAGACCCTATCTTTGTCCTTAGGGACAATGCTGCCACCAGTGGGTATAGACCCACTCTCTCTAGGTTGTCTAGCCTTGTTCAGTTTTTCTTCCATCAGGGCTACTTCTAGCTCCTGCTTCCTGATCCTCAGCTGGGCTTCCTGCATTCTGGCCTCATGTTCCCTCCTCTGAGGGGTGGTCATCCTTTTCCTGGAGTGACCTTGAGAGCCTCTAGAGCCATGAGAAGCATTGGAGTCACCTGAGCGATTCCTTTGCCTCCCAAGCCCTGTGTTAAGTCCACTGGGGAGATCCAGTGGGGTGAACCCACTGTCAGTCCCCAATAGCCTTGGTTTAGCTGGGCCAAGTATAACACTTGGCACTGGGCTAGTTCTCCCTTCATCCTCACTACTGTCAGTATCCTTTTCACTCTCATCCTCTGTGGTAGGCATCCCATCTAAGGGGTGACTATTGGAAAGGGGTACCTCAGTGGTATCTTCAGAAGGGGGGCCTCCTGTTCCTGTCCCTAAGGGGGCTAACTGGGAAGCTTTCTTGAGTGCTCTCTGATTCTCATCATTCTGTAGGAGCTCTCTGAGCTCAGCAGAGTTTGGGTTCTTGGGCTGTTTAAGGCCTCTAAGAGTTGCCAAATGCCTGAGCTCATTCTGATTAAGGGTAGCAAAGCTGGATGGTGCCCTCTGGGGGTCACTCTCAACAGAGATGGGTACAGTGGACCCCTCTGCCCCGGCCATTGCTCTTAAGTGTGGGTGGATGTGTTGCAATCTACCTACACTTGGGTTTACCTACTAAACCTATCTAGTAGTTGTAGTCAGGGTGTGCTACTCCCTTTGCTCTACAACAACTAAGTTCAGTAGAACTTATGTATATCTAATCTTGTTTTATATGTACCTACAGGTACCTATGTGATCTTTCAATTGGTAACCAAGAGATTACAATGGTAAAACACAGCAAGCTCAAATCCAACCGCTGCTCACCAATGTGAGAAGTTGGCCTGGTATATGATGCTCACTAGTTAAAGTGATCACCTTGTACCATGCCAAGCAACCCTTATGGTGTGGTTGTAAGTCAACCTTTTCGGACTAGCTGCCCTAGTGGTAGCGTAGGCTAAGCAGTCTTTGAGGCTAAACTCGTGAAGCGTGTTAAGCCAGCTGTTTTACCAAATGCAACCCCCTTTTATACCAATGAAAGGACACCACACAGATATATATTCAAAATATATATGTATTTATTTCTCAAAGTAACCCCTAGTCTCTTTATGAGCACAGGAGCACAAATCGTCAAACAAGATTATCACAGAATACACAGAAGTTGCACTTTATATGGATAGGCCCTGGTGGCCACTCGAACCATATACTAAAATAGTGGTATAAGTACCACGAACAGAAAAGGGAAAAGGCCTAGGGCCTCTAGAATCGCTGGGCCTACAAGGAGCTAACGTTAGTTAGTGACCAGGAGGTCCACGGGTGGCGTGTGCAGAGCAAATAGTCACACGCGTGCTCCCATAGGTTTCAATGGGTGCGTAAAAAGTACAAAGTTACTGCAAAGGAGATCTTCCGGGTTGACTAGGAACTTAAGATTTGGAACACAGGCACTAGAGATGTATTACTACACATGGGCACCGGAGTACCAGCTTTACCTCACCCACAGGAAGCGGGTGCATAGGCCTCAAAGTGCGTCGGGTTTCTTCTATCTGTTCCGTTGAGCCTGGGACAAAGATGCTGCAGGCGGTCGGTCCGGTAGAGATGCGGTGGATCCAAGGGTGGATCGGAGAGGTTGAAGACCTGTAAGCAGAGGGGACAGTGTTCACAGTCACTAGCCAGTGACCAGCGTGGCACCAGGTGGGTACCAGGCGATGTCGGGTGCAAACAGGTGATGAGGGGTAGCTTGTCTCCGCAGCCACGTGGTCCCTGAAGGTCGACGACGTCCAGGAGTCGGCTCACGAGCTGTCCCACGCAGGCTCTCACTGTCGGCGGTGTCGGCGACTTGATCGAAGCAAACAAGCCTTGGCAAAAGCAATTGTAGAAGGATTCGGAAATCAGCTGTTGGTTCTGACCAGCAAGGTCAGAGGGATTGCTCCTTTGGAGGGGAGCAAGGGCCAGTCTGGAGCAACCAGACCAGCGGTGTTTGTCGTAGATTTCGTCGCCAAGATGGCCACTAGCCAGCGGGCCAGCAACCGGTTAGGCGCGTCGAGTGGCAAAATGCAGAAGGGCCCCACGCAGATCGTGGAGATGCTGGAGGGCTCACCTTTGGTGCAGATGCTGCTCGAGGGTTGGGCTTCTCAGGACCCAAAGCACAACTTGGAGGGAGCCTCGGTTGTTGCACTTGTCAGCTTGTCGTAGTCGTTCCAAGATGGCTGGCTCCACGTGTCTCGGTGCCTCCACGGGTCTCCTCTTTTCAGGGACTGTGGATCGGGCGGTGAGAGGTCTGGAGGTCCAGGTCTTGTCAGTCTCTGGGCTCGGGCTCCGGCGGGAGGCGGCGGCAAAGCAGACGGTGATTCGCTGGATGGTGCTTGCGTTAGCAAGGTGGTCACTCCCTGACCACAGGGGAGATTTTCTTCAGTCTTCTGTGCAGCAGAATGTCGAAGTTCCCGTCTTCTTCTTAGTTTCAAGTTGATTCCAGGATGTCTGAAGTCTTAGGACACAGCTCCTACCTTTATTCGGATTCTAGGGGCCGGACTACCTGCTAGGTCCCTCCCTATGGGTGGGACCAGGAAGGGGGGTGGTTACACCCCCAATCCTTTGTCCAGCTCGCCCCAGGCCCGGGACTGGTGTGCCCCAGGACCGGTTTGAACTGGCATATGCACCGAGGCTCCTTGTGAGCCACAGGCATGTCTGGTTTCTTTCAAGCCCTACCTGACCAATACACAAAATCCTGTCTGGGGTGGTGCACGCACCTCCCCTGGCAGGAAACCCTTTGTCCACACCTCCCAAGCTGGAAGGACTCCCAGCAGCAGGAGGGCAGACTTGTGTCTGTGGTGGCAGCATCCATTTTGTGGAGCTGAGGCTATGTCTGATTTTACCCGGGTTTCAGGTACTGTACATGTCGTGTCCCTCTAGAAGGGTGGAATGCTAACCCCGTCGCCAGAATTGGCGAGGGGTTAGTATTCCAATTCGTATGACACCTTACTCGACATGTTTTGATAAAGCCAAACCAAAGATAGCATTTAACCGCGAGGTTCATAATGCACTTAAGAGTATATGGTATGACGATATCTGGAAACAGTAGAAGGAAGTTGTTCCGACCACTGCAGACAGGCTCAGCTCATGCCAGAGCACCATCTCACATGGAACCAAGCACTCTGCCTTCAGGATTGTTAAGGCCTGCCATAGGAGTGACTTATAGGTTACCAGGTGTCCCATTTAAGGTTAGGTATAGGTATGCTACACCTAAGTAAGAGGTGATTACACCAACTTACCCCAGCTGAGTGATCAGCCAGTTGTGTCAGATTGTTAGGCCAAGCCTGGGGTGGCATAATACATGCTGCAGCCCCTGGCAGGCCTTGGGTACACCAATGCCCTGGGTACCTAGTGTACACTGGTACAGGGGCTGACAGGGTGATCCACTTCCAATTGGTTATGCACCTAGGGTGCATAGTTTTAATTTAGTAGAGAGAACAGCAGGCTGGGGGTCTGATTGGCAGGCCCACAGCCTCAATATGTCAAAAACCAGTGAAGCAAAAAGCAAAAATTTGGGGTGACCATAGGATAGCAGACCCTACTCTCCTACACCACTGCACTGTCCTAAACCCTAAAACACGACCCCCAGCAAGACCCCCTACACTACACAAACACCACTGCACTACCCTAAACTGTAAAACACTACACCCAGCACAACCCACTACACTACCCAAACACCACTGCACTGTCCTAAACCCTAAAACCCTACCCCAGCATGACCCCATACAATACCCAAACACAACTGCACTATCCTAAACTGTAAATCTACCCCCAGTACGACCCCCTACAGTACACAAACAATACTGCACTACCCTAAACACTAAAACACTACCCCAGCACAACACTCTACACTACACAAACACCACTGCACTACCCTAAATCCTAAAACACTACAACCAGCATGACCCCCTATACTACACAAACACCAGTGCACTACCCTAAACTGTAAAACGCTACACCCAGCACAACCCACTACACTACCCAAACACCACTGCACTGTCCTAAACCCTAAAACCCTACCCCGGCATGACCCCCTACAATACCCAAACACGACTGCACTATCCTAAACTGTAAATTTACCCCAGTATGACCCCCTACAGTACACAAACAATACTGCACTACCCTAAACACTAAAACACTACCCCAGCACAACACCCTACACTACACAAACACCGGTGCACTACCCTAATCCTTAAAACGCTACCCCCAGTGTGATCCCCTACACTACTCAAACACCACTGCACTACCCTAAACGCTAAAACACTACCCCAGCATGACACCATACACTACCCAAACACTACTACACTGCACTGCCATAAACCCTAAAACACTAACCCAAGCATGACTCCCTACACTACACAAATACCACTGCACTACCCTAAACCCTAAAACACTACCCCCATAACAACCCCCTACACTACACAAACACCTCTGCACTGCCCTAAAACACTACCCCCAGCACGACCCCCTACACTACCCAAACACCACTGCACTGCCCTAAACTCTAAAACACTTCCACCAGCATGATCCCCCTATACTACACAAACACCTCTGCACTGCCCTAAACCCTAAAACCATACCCCCAGCACCACCCACTACCACTACCCAAACACCACTGTGCTATCCAAAACCCTAAATCTACCCCCAGTACGACTCCCTACACTACACATACACCACTGCACTACCATAAACCCTAAAACACTACCCCAGCACGTCCCCTACACTATACAAACACAACTGCACTACACTAAACCCTAAAACACTACAACCAGCATGACCACCTACACTACACAAACACCAGTGCACTACCTTAAGCTCTAAAACACTACCCCCAGTGTGACCCCCAACACTACACAAACACGACTGCACTACCCTAATCTCTAAAACACTACCCACAGCATGACCCCCTACACTACTCAAACACCACTTCACTACCCTAAACCCTGAAGCCATAAAACACTACCCCCAGTGTGACCCCCAACTATACACAAACACCACTGCACTAACCTAATCTCTGAAACACTACCCGCAGCACAACCCAATGCACTACACAAACACCACTGCACTGTCCTAAACCCTAAAACACAACCCCCAGCAAGACCCCCTACACTACACAAACACCACTGCACTACCCTACACTGTAAAACACTACACCCAGCACACCCACTACACTACCCAAACACCACTGCACTACCCTAAACCCTAAAACACTACCCACAGCACGACCCCCTACACTACACAAACACCACTTCACTACCCTAAACCCTAAAACATGACCTCCTACACTACACAAACAACAATGCCACTAACCTAAACACTAAAACACTACCCCAGAACAACCCCTAAACTACCCAAACACCACTGCACTACCCTAAAACTTAAAACACGACCCCCTGCACTACTCAAACACCACTGCACTAGCCCAAACCCCAAATCTACACCAGCACGACCCCCTACACTACCCAAACACCACTGCACTACCCTAAACCCTAAAACTCAAACCCCTAAACTACCAAAACACCACTGCACTAACCTAAACCCTAAAACACTACCCCGGCACGACCCCCTACACTACACAAACACCTCTGCTCTGCCCTAAAACACTACCTCCAACACGACCCCCTACACTACCTAAACGCCACTGCACTGTACTGCCCTAAACCCAAAAACACTTCCACCAGCACAATCCCCATAAACTATCCAAACACCACTGCATTGTCCTAAACCCTAAAACCCTACCCCAGCATGACCCCCTACAATACCCAAACACGACTGCACTATCCTAAACTGTAAATCTACCCCCAGTACGACCCCCTACAGTACACAAACAATACTGCACTACCCTAAACACTAAAACACTACCCCAGCACAACACCCTACACTACACAAACACCACTGCACTACCCTAAATCCTAAAACACTACAACCAGCATGACCCCCTATACTACACAAACACCAGTGCACTACCCTAATCCTTAAAACGCTACCCCCAGTGTGATCCCCTACACTACTCAAACACCACTGCACTACCCTAAACGCTAAAACACTACCCCAGCATGACACCATACACTACCCAAACACTACTACACTGCACTGCCATAAACCCTAAAACACTAACCCAAGCATGACTCCCTACACTACACAAATACCACTGCACTACCCTAAACCCTAAAACACTACCCCCATAACAACCCCCTACACTACACAAACACCTCTGCACTGCCCTAAAACACTACGCCCAGCACGACCCCCTACACTACCCAAACACCACTGCACGGTCCTAAACCCTAAAACACTTCCACCAGCATGATCCCCCTATACTACACAAACACCTCTGCACTGCCCTAAACCCTAAAACCATACCCCCAGCACCACCCACTACCACTACCCAAACACCACTGTGCTATCCAAAACCCTAAATCTACCCCCAGTTCGACTCCCTACACTACACAAACACCACTGCACTACCATAAACCCTAAAACACTACCCCAGCACGTCCCCCTACACTATACAAACACAACTGCACTACCCTAAACCCTAAAACACTACAACCAGCATGACCACCTACACTACACAAACACCAGTGCACTACCTTAAGCCCTAAAACACTACCCCCAGTGACACCCCCAACTATACACAAACACCACTGCACTAACCTAATCTCTGAAACACTACCCGCAGCACAACCCAATGGACTACACAAACACCACTGCACTGTCCTAAACCCTAAAACACAACCCCCAGCAAGACCCCCTACACTACACAAACACCACTGCACTACCCTACACTGTAAAACACTACACCCAGCACACCCACTACACTACCCAAACACCACTGCACTACCCTAAACCCTAAAACACTACCCACAGCACGACCCCCTACACTACACAAACACCACTTCACTACCCTAAACCCTAAAACATGACCTCCTACACTACACAAACAACAATGCCACTAACCTAAACACTAAAACACTACCCCAGAACAACCCCTAAACTACCCAAACACCACTGCACTACCCTAAAACTTAAAACACGACCCCCTGCACTACTCAAACACCACTGCACTAGCCCAAACCCCAAATCTACCCCAGCACGACCCCCTACACTACCCAAACACCACTGCACTACCCTAAACCCTAAAACTCAAACCCCTAAACTACAAAAACACCACTGCACTAACCTAAACCCTAAAACACTACCCCGGCACGACCCCCTACACTACACAAACACCTCTGCTCTGCCCTAAAACACTACCTCCAACACGACCCCCTACACTACCTAAACGCCACTGCACTGTACTGCCCTAAACCCAAAAACACTTCCACCAGCACAATCCCCATAAACTATCCAAACACCACTGCATTGTCCTAAACCCTAAAACCCTACCCCAGCATGACCCCCTACAATACCCAAACACGACTGCACTACCCTAAACACTAAAACACTACCCCAGCACAACACCCTACACTACACAAACACCACTGCACTACCCTAAACCCTAAAACGCTATCCCCAGTGTGACCCCCTACACTACTCAAACACCACTGCACTACCCTAAACCCTAAAACACTATCCCCAGCATGACACCATACACTACCCAAACACTACTACACTGCACTGCCCTAAACCCTAAAACACTAACCCAAGCATGACTCCCTACACTACACAAATACCACTGCACTACCCTAAACCCTAAAACACTACCCCCATAACAACCCCCTACACTACACAAACACCTCTGCACTGCCCTAAAACACTACCCCCAGCACGACCCTCTACACTACCCAAACACCACTGCACTGCCCTAAACCCTAAAACACTTCCACCAGCATGATCCCCCTATACTACACAAACACCACTGCACTGCCCTAAACCCTAAAACCATACCCCCAGTACCACCCACTACCACTACCCAAACACCACTGTGCTATCCAAAACCCTAAATCTACCCCCTGTATGACTCCCTACACTACACAAACACCACTGCACTACCATAAACCCTAAAACACTACCCCAGCACGTCCCCCTACACTATACAAACACAACTGCACTACCCTAAACCTTAAAACACTACAACCAGCATGACCACCTACACTACACAAACACCAGTGCACTACCTTAAGCCCTAAAACACTACCCCCAGTGTGACCCCCAACAGTACACAAACACCACTGCACTACCCTAATCTCTAAAACACTACCCGCAGCACAACCCAATGCACTACACAAACACCACTGCACTGTCCTAAACCCTAAAACACGACCCCCAGCAAGACCCCCTACACTACACAAACACCATTGCACTACCCTAAACTGTAAAACACTACACTCAGCACAACCCACTACACTTCCCAAACACCACAGTACTACCCTAAACCCTAACACACTACCCACAGCACAACCCCCTACACTACACAAACACCACTTCACTACCCTAAACCCTAAAACATGACCTCCTACACTACACAAACAACAATTCCACTACCCTAAACACGAAAACACTACCCCAGAACAACCCCCTAAACTACCCAAACACCACTGCACTACCCTAAAACCTAAAACACGACCCCCTGCACTACTCAAACACCATTGCACTAGCCTAAACCCCAAATCTACCCCAGCACAACCCCCTACACAACCCAAACACCACTGCACTACCCTAAACCCTAAAACTCAAACCCCTAAACTACAAAAACACCACTGCACTAACCTAAACCCTAAAACACTACCCCAGCACGACCCCCTACACTACACAAACACATCTGCTCTGCCCTAAAACACTACCTCCAGCACGACCCCCTACACTACCCAAACGTCACTGCACTGTACTGCCCTAAACCCAAAACAACTTCCACCAGCACAATCCCCATAAACTATCCAAACACCACTGCACTGTCCTAAACCCTAAAACCCTACCCCAGCATGACCCCCTACAATACCCAAACACGACTGCACTATCCTAAACTGTAAATCTACCCCCAGTACGACCCCCTACAGTACACAAACAATACTGCACTACCCTAAACACTAAAACACTACCCAAGTACAACACCCTACACTACACAAATACTACACAAACACCAGTGCACTACCATAAACCTTAAAACGCTACCCACAGTGTGACCCCCCTACACTACTCAAACACCACTGCACTACCCTAAACCCTAAAACACTATCCCCAGCATGACACCATACACTACCCAAACACTACTACACTGCACAGCCCTAAACCCTAAAACACTAACCCAAGCATGACTCCCTACACTACACAAATACCACTGCACTACCCTAAACCCTAAAACACTACCCCCATAACAACCCCCTACACTACACAAACACCTCTGCACTGCCCTAAAACACTACCCCCAGCACGACCCCCTACACTACCCAAACACCACTGCACTGCCCTAAACCCCAAACTCAAACCCCTAAACTACAAAAACCCCACTGCACTAACCTAAACCCTAAAACACTACCCCAGCATGACTTCCTACACTACACAAATACCACTGCACTACCCTAAACCCTAAAACACAACCTCCAGCATAACCACCTACACTACCTAAACACCACTGCACTGTACTGCCCTAAACCCAAAAACACATCCACCAGCACAATCCCCATAAACTATCCAAACACCACTGCACTGTCCTAAACCCTAAAACCCTATCCCAGCATGACCCCCTACAATACCCAAACACGACTGCACTATCCTAAACCGTAAATCTACCCCCAGGACAACCCCCTACAGTACACAAACAATACTGCACTACCCTAAACACTAAAACACTATCCCCAGCGTGACACCATACACTACCCAAACACCACTACACTGCACTGCCCTAAACCCTAAAACACTAACACAAGCATGACTCCCTACACTACACAAATACCACTGCACTACCCTAAACCCTAAAACACTACCCACAGAACAATCCCCTACACTACACAAACACCACTGCACTGCCCTAAAACACTACCCCCAGCACGACCCCCAACACTTGAACACCACTGCACTGCCCTAAACCCTAAAACCCTACCCCAGCATGACCCCCTACAATACCCAAACACGACTGCACTATCCTAAACTGTAAATCTACCCCAGTATGACCCCCTACAGTACACAAACAATACTGCACTGCCCTAAACACTAAAACACTACCCCAGCACAACACCCTACACTACACAAACACCACTGCACTACCCTAAACCCTAAAACACTACAACCAGCATGACCCCCTATACTACACAAACACCAGTGCACTACCCTAAACCTTAAAACGCTACCCCCAGTGTGACCCCTACACTACTCAAACACCACTGCACTACCCTAAACCCTAAAACACTATCCCCAGCATGACACCATACACTACCCAAACACTACTACACTGAACTGCCCTAAATCCTAAAACACTAACCCAAGCATGACTCCCTACACTACACAAATACCACTGCACTACCCTAAACCCTAAAACACTACCCCCATAACAACCCCCTACACTACACAAACACCTCTGCACTGCCCTAAAACACTACCCCCAGCACGACCTCCTACACTACCCAAACACCACTGCACTGCCCTAAACCCTAAAATACTTCCAGCATCATGATCCCCCTATACTACACAAACACCACTGCACTGCCCTAAACCCTAAAACTATACCCCCAGCACCACCCACTACCACTACTCAAACACCACTGTGCTATCCAAAACCCTAATTCTACCCCCAGTACGACTCTATACACTACACAAACACAACTGCACTACCCTAAACCCTAAAACACTACAACCAGCATGACCACCTACACTACACAAACACCAGTGCACTACCTTAAGCCCTAAAACACTACCTCCAGTGTGACCCCCAACACTACACAAACACCACTGCACTACCCTAATCTCTAAAACACTACCCCCAGCACAACCCAATGCACTACACAAACACCACTGCACTGTCCTAAACCCTAAAACACGGCCCCCAGCAAGACCGCCTACACTACACAAACACCACTGCACTACCCTAAACTCTAAAACACAGCACCCAGCACAACCCACTACACTACCCAAACACCACTTCACTACCCTAAACCCTAAAACATGACCTCCTACACTACACAAACAACAATGCCACTACCCTAAACACTAAAGCACTACCCCAGAACAACCCCCTAAACTACCCAAACACCACTGCACTACCCTAAAACCTAAAAAACGACCCCCTGCACTACTCAAACACCATTGCACTAGCCTAAACCCCAAATCTACCCCAGCACGACCCCCTACACTACCCAAACACCACTGCATTACCCTAAACCCTAAAACTCAAACCCCTAAACTACAAAAACACCACTGCACTAACCTAAACCCTAAAACACTACCCCAGCATGACCCCCTACACTACACAAACACCTCTGCTCTGCCCTAAAACACTACCTACAGCACGACCCCCTACACAACCCAAACGTCACTGCACTGTACTGCCCTAAACCCAAAACAACTTCCACCAGCACAATCCCCATAAACTATCCAAACACCACTGCACTGTCCTAAACACTAAAACACTACCCCAGCACAACACCCTACACTACACAAACACCACTGCACTACCCTTAATCCTAAAACACTACAACCAGCATGACCCCCTATACTACACAAACACCAGTGCACTACCCTAAACCTTAAAACGCTACCCCCAGTGTGATCCCCTACACTACTCAAACACCACTGCACTACCCTAAACCCTAAAACACTACCCCAGCATGACACCATACACTACCCAAACACTACTACACTGCACTGCCCTAAACCCTAAAACACTAACCCAAGCATGACTCCCTACACTACACAAATACCACTGCACTACCCTAAACCCTAAAACACTACCCCCATAACAAACCCCTACACTACACAAACACCTCTGCACTGCCCTAAAACAGTACCCCAGCACGACCCCTTACACTACCCAAACACCACTGCACTGCCCTAAACCCTAAAACACTTCCACCAGCATGATCCCCCTATACTACACAAACACCACTACACTGCCCTAAACCCTAAAACCATACACACAGCACCACCCACTACCACTACCCAAACACCACTGTGCTATCCAAAACCATAAATCTACCCCCAGTACGACTCCCTACACTACACAAACACCACTGCACTACCATAAACCCTAAAACACTACCACAGCACGTCCCCCTACACTATACAAACACAACTGCACTACCCTAAACCCTAAACACTAAAACACTACAACCAGCATGACCACCTACACTACACAAACACCAGTGCAGTACCTTAAGCCCTAAAACACTACCCCCAGTGTGACCCCCAAAAATACACAAACACCACTGCACTACCCTAATCTCTAAAACACTACCCGCAGCACAACCCAAAGCACTACACAAACACCACTGCACTGTCCTAAACCCTAAAACACGACCCCCAGAAGGACCCCCTACACTACACAAACACCACTGCACTACCCTAAACTGTAAAACACTACACCCAGCACAACCCACTACACTACCCAAACACCACTGCACTACACTAAACCCTAAAACACTACCCACAGAACAACCCCCTACACTACACAAACACCACTGCACTGCCCTAAAACACTACCCCCAGCACGACCCCCTACACTACCCAAACACCACTGCACTGCCCTAAACCCTAAAACCCTACCCCTGCATGACCCCCTACAATACCCAAACACGACTGCACTATCCTAAACTGTAAATCTACCCCCAGTACGACCCCCTACAGTACACAAACAATACTTCACTGCCCTAAACACTAAAACACTACCCCAGCACAACAGCCTACACTACACAAACACCATTGCACTACCCTAAACCCTAAAACACTGCAACCAGCATGACCCCCTATACTACACAAACACCACTGCACTACCCTAAACCCTAAAACACTATCCCCAGCATGACACCATACACTACCCAAACACTACTACACTGCACTGCCCTAAACCCTAAAACACTAACCCAAGCATGACTCCCTACACTACACAAATACCACTGCACTACCCTAAACCCTAAAACACTACCCCATAACAATCCACTACACTACACAAACACCTCTGCACTGCCCTAAAACACTACCCCAGCACGACCTCCTACACTACCCAAACACCACTGCACTGCCCTAAACCCTAAAATACTTCCACCAGTATGATATTCCCCTATACTACATAAACACCACTGCACTGCCCTAAACCCTAAAACCATACCCCCAGCACCACCCACTACCACTGCTCAAACACCACTGTGCTATCCAAAACCCTAATTCTACCCCCAGTACGACTCTATACACTACACAAACACCACTGCACTACAATAAACCCTAAAACACTACCCCAGCACGTCCCCCTACACTATACAAACACAACTGCACTACCCTAAACCCTAAAACACTACAACCAGCATGACAACCTACACTACACAAACACCAGTGCACTACCTTAAACCCTAAAACACTACCTCCAGTGTGACCCCCAACTATACACAAACACCACTGCACTACCCTAATCTCTAAAACACTACACCCAGCACAACCCAATGCACTACACAAACACCACGGCACTGTCCTAAACCCTAAAACACGGCCCCCAGCAAGACCGCCTACACTACACAAACACCACTGCACTACCCTAAACTCTAAAACACTACACCCAGCACAACCCACTACATTACCCAAACACCACTGCACTACACTAAACCCTAAAACACTACCCACAGCACGACCCCCTACACTACACAAACACCACTTCACTACCCTAAACCCTAAAACATGACCTCCTACACTTCACAAACAACAATGCCACTACCCTAAACACTAAAACACTACCCCAGAACAACCCCCTAAACTATCCAAACACCACTGCACTACCCTAAAACCTAAAACACGACCCCCTGCACTACTCAAACACCACTGCACTAGCCCAAACCCCAAATCTACCCCAGCACGACCCCCTACACTACCCGAACACCACTGCACTACCCTAAACCCTAAAACTCAAACCCCTAAACTACAAAAACACCACTGCACTAACCTAAACCCTAAAACACTACCCCGGCATGACCCCCTACACTACACAAACACCTCTGCTCTGCCCTAAAACACTACCTCCAACTCGACCCCGTACACTACCTAAACGCCACTGCACTGTACTGCCCTAAACCCAAAAATACTTCCACCAGCACAATCCCCATAAACTATCCAAACACCACTGCACAGTCCGAAACCCTAAAACCCTACCTCAGCATGACCCCCTACAATACCCAAACACGACTGCACTATCCTAAACCGTAAATCTACCCCCAGTACAACCCCATACAGTACACAAACAATACTGCACTACCCTAAACACTAAAACACTACCCCAGCACAACACCCTACACTACACAAACACCACTGCACTACCCTAAACCCTAAAACACTACAACCAGCATGACCCCCTATACTACACAAACACCAGTGCACTACCCTAAACCTTAAAACACTACTCCCAGCACGACCCCCTACACTACACGAACACCACTGTGCTGCCCTAAACACTAAAACACTACCCCCAGCAGGACCCCTACACTACACAAATACCACTGCCCTACCCTAAACCACTACCCCAGCACGACCCACTACACTACTCAAACACCACTTCACTACCCTAAACCCTAAAACACTATCCCCAGCATGACACCATACACTACCCAAACACCACTACACTGCACTGCCCTAAACCCTAAAACACTAACCCAAGCATGACTCCCAACACTACACAAATACCACTGTACTACCCTAAAAACTAAAACACTACCCCCAGAAGAACCCCCTACACTGCACAAACACCTCTGCACTGCCCTAAACCACTACCCACAGCACGACCCCCTACACTACCCAAACACCACTGCACTGCCCTAAACCCTAAAACATTTCCACCAGCTTGATCCCCCTATACTACACAAACACCACTGCACTGCCCTAAACCCTAAAACCATACCCCCAGCACCACCCACTACACTACCCAAACACCACTGTGCTATCCAAAACCCTAAATCTACCCCCAGTACGACTCCCTACACTACACAAACACCACTGCACTACCATAAACCCTAAACCACTACCCCAGCACGACCCACTACACTACTCAAACACCACTTCACTACCCTAAACCCTAAAACACTATCCCCAGCATGACACCATACACTACCCAAACACCACTACACTGCACTGCCCTAAACCCTAAAACACTAACCCAAGCATGACTCCCAACACTACACAAATACCACTGCACTACCCTAAAAACTAAAACACTACCCCCAGAAGAACCCCCTACACTGCACAAACACCTCTGCACTGCCCTAAAACACTACCCACAGCACGACCCCCTACACTACCCAAACACCACTGCACTGCCCTAAACCCTAAAACACTTCCACCAGCTTGATCCCCCTATACTACACAAACACCACTGCACTGCCCTAAACCCTAAAACCATACCCCCAGCACCACCCACTACACTACCCAAACACCACTGTGCTATCCAAAACCCTAAATCTACCCCCAGTACGACTCCCTACACTACACAAACACCACTGCACTACCATAAACCCTAAAACACTACCCCAGCACGTCCCCCTACAATATACAAACACAACTGCACTACCCTAAACCCTAAAACACTACAACCAACAGGACCACCTACACTACACAAACACCAGTACACTACTGTTAGACCTGGCACCATTGGCGTGGGTCACCCTTCCATTTTTGTTTGTGCCTCAATGTATTTTTGTGCTGGTGTTAGCTGGTCAGGGCACTGTGCCACTGCCATCCAGTGCCACAGTGCAAGTGCTCCCTATGGTAAAATGTGTCATGTGAATTGACTTCCATGTTTGGCTATTTGGTTTACTATCAGTCCCTAGTAGAGTGCACCAGGGGTTCCAAGGGCTTGTATATCCAAATGCTGCTAGTGGGCTGGCAGCACTGATTGTGCCACCCACAGAAGCAGCGGGGTAAAATATGTCTAAGGTCTGCCATTGCAGAACCTGCATGCAGTCTGGTACTGTCATGCTGACTGGGCAAGTGTCCCCACTTGCCAGTCCCTAAACCTTCCCTTACCTTCATATTAGTCACCCCTATGGTAGGCCCTAGGGCAGGGTGCATTGTAAGGATAAGGTAGGACATGCCCTGAAGTGTGTGGCATGTCCTAATAGTGAATTACAGCCATTTTCGTTTTTCACTATTGTAAGGCTACCTGCTCTCCATAGGCCAGAATGGGCTGCTAGATTATAACACTCTATAATCCTAGCAGGCTCAGGAAGCATGGTAGAAAGTCATGTTTAGTATGCCTGAACTCAGAATAATAAAATACTTCTTTTAGTAAAGTTTATTTTAATATCCTGTGTTTGTAAATACTACTTTTAGAAAGTTAGTATTTACTGACCTGGCCATTTCAGTCCGCCTCTGCTGTGTGTGTGTGTTCTGCCTAGCAACAGTAAAGGAGCAGGGCTGGGGAATTCCAGGAGACAGGCTGGCTGCCAGGTGATGGGTAGAGAGATTACACCAGGATGGGTGGGAGGAGTATACCTTTGACTCCGAATAGACCTGTGCTCTGCCACCACAATGCCGGCTCTGTCCCCTGTGGGGCGGCTGATGTCTCTGCCCTGCTGCTGAAAGGAAAGAGCAGAGTCACCACAACAAAGTGCTCCAAAACTGGACTGAGCCAGGCCCAGGCCCCCTGGCGACAAAGAACAAAAGAATTGTGCTATAAAAGAAGGAGCCCTGCTTCTAAGAAATCAGATCCTGATTGAACCACGCAGAAACTCTGCCTGACTAGAAGGACCTGGAAGAAGCTGAAGGAGGAGTAACTTTCCCTGACCTGGGGGATTGGTCTGTAGTTGGTGCCTTGCTGAGAAAGGAGAGGAAAAGACTGAAAGAGACTTTGTACTTTGTTTTTCAACTATCTCCAAGGGCTTGGAAGAAGAGCTTGCCCCCTGAACTGAGTCCCAGGACCATTGGACTCATCTGCCTTCAAAAACTGAGTTGCCTGGACAATTCTTGCTTGTTTCCCGCTGGATTTGGCCCCAGTACACCTCGCACCCCATCTGCCGCGAAGCCGTGTCTTTGCCGCCCGGCACCGTACGTCTACGCTGATCCAAAAGCGTTAGTACGCACCGTATCCCTCCCGGCTGCATTGCACCTAACCTTCCCCGCCGATTCGAGAAGTACATCACTGGCTGCCGAACCCTGTACGCCGGACTCAAGCTTCGCTGTCCCGCAGGTACGGTCCGTACGCCGCTAGCGTACTGCACAGCGCCGTACTCAAAGCCGAGAAGCCGCAGTACGCTGATCCTCCCCGTACGCTGTACGGCACCGAGAAATGTCGCCGCCGATCCGCACCGAAGGTACGGCCCGAACGCCGACGCCACGGACTCTGCAAGCTGATCCGGATCATCTGCACGTACCCCTGAAGGTCCCGTACCAACGCCGCGTCCCGACGCCGCGACCGGACCAGACCGAGTACGCTGCCGAACTACGACCCTGACCCATCAACTTGTCCCGCACTGTCCGTCGCGGACCCCACAAACTTAAGGTACTTTGTTCTGTTCGCACCGCAGTGTGCACGTCCCGGACCCCGGAGTCCGCCCCGATGGTTTGACTCGTACTTTCTTTGTTTTTAATGCGGACCAGTCTTACACCCAGGTACGAACCGAAGCAGGGCCCGATTCACAGAACAAACTTAAGACAAAATCCTAAACTTAGTACCATTTTGGTATTCACAGAATGCACTCACTACTTCTGGTATTCACAGAATAAATTTACTACTTTTGCTATTCACAGAATGGATTTAAGACTACTAACTTTACGTCCGCACTCGGGCCGGAGCTTCCGGCCCGGAGGCGGAGCTTCCGGCCCGGAGGCGGAGCTTCAGGCCCAGAGGCGGGGCTTCTGGCCCGGAGGCGGGGCATCCGGGCCAGAGGCGGAGCTTCTGGCCCAGAGGTGGAGATTTTAAATCTCTGCCACTGGCCGGAATCCCCACCTCCGGGCCGGAAGCCCTGCCTCCGGGCCGGGAGCTCCGCCTCCGGGCCGGAAGCTCCGCCTCCGGGCCGGAATTTCCGGCCCGAGTGCGGACGTAAAGTTAGTAGTCTTAAATCCATTCTGTGAATAGCAAAAGTAGTAAGTTTATTCTGTGAATACCAAAATGGTACTAAGTTTAGGATTTTGTCTTAAGTTTGTTCTGTGAATCGGGCCCGCAGAATTGAGTAGAAGAAGCCTATTTTTGCATATTAAGCCTTTTTGCAAGAACATTGAACTTTAAAATAATACTGTGGTCATTTTAATCGTTATTCTGGTCTTGTGCTAAGCCTTATATAAAGAAACCTATTTTTGATATAACCTTGACTGGTGTCCATTTATGGTCTGTCATTGTATTACTGTATGTGTTCACAAATGCTTAACCTATGACGCCCTGAGAATAGTCTTGACTGCTTGCGCCACACTACCTAAAGGGTGAGCAGGGGTTATTTGAAAGGGTGATCCCCTTATCCTGACTTAGAATTGAGAGCCCCTGCTTGTCGCAAGTGCATACTTGTGCCAACTAGAGACGCCCATTTCTAACAACTATCTTAAGCCCTAAAACTACACAAACACCACTGCACTACCCTAATCTCTAAAACACTACCCCCAGCACAACCCAATGCATTACACAAACACCACTGCACTATCCTAAACCCTAAAACACGACCCCCAGCAAGACCCCCAACACTACACATACACCACTTCACCACCCCAAACCCTAAAACATGAACTCCTACACTACACAAACAACAATGCCACTAACCTAAACACTACCCCAGACCAACCCCCTAAACTACCCAAACACCACTGCACTACCCTAAAACCTAAAACACGACCCCCTGCACTACTCAAACACCACTGCACTAGCCCAAACCTCAAGTCTACCCCAGCACGACCCCCTACACTACCCAAACACCACTGCACTACCCTAAACCCTAAAACTCAAACCCCTAAACTACAAAAACACCACTGCGCTAATCTAAACCCTAAAACAGTACCCCAGCACGACCCCCTACACTACACAAACACCTCTGCTCTGCCCTAAAACACTAGCTCTAGCACAACCCCCGACACTACCCAAACACCACTGCACTGTACTGCACTAAACCCAAAAACACTTCCACCAGCACAATCCCCATAAACTATCCAAACACCACTGCACTGTCCTAAACCCTAAAACCCTACCCCAGCATGACCCCCTACAATACCCAAACACGACTGCACTATCCTAAACCGTAAATCTACCCCCAGTACGACCCCCTACAGTATACAAACAATACTGCACTACCCTAAACACTAAGACACTACCCCAGCACAACACCCTACACTACACACACACCACTGCACTACCCTAAACCCTAAAGCACTACAACCAGCATGACCCCCTATACTACACAAACACCAGTGCACTACCCTAAACCTTAAAACGCTACCCCCAGTGTGACCCCCTACACTACTCAAACACCACTGCACTACCCTAAGCCCTAAAACACTATCCCCAGCATGACACCATACACTACCCAAACACCACTACACTGCACTGCCCTAAACCCTAAAACACTAACCCAAGCATGACTCCCTACACTACACAAATACCAGTGCACTACCCTAAACCCTAAAACACTACCCCCATAACAACCCCCTACGCTACACAAACACCTCTGCACTGCCATAAAACAATACCCCCAGCACGACCCCCTATACGACCCAAACACCACTGCACTGCCCTAAACCCTAAAACACTTCCACCAGCATGATCCCCCTATACTACAAAAACACCACTGCACTGCCCTAAACCCTAAAACCATACACCCAGCACCACCCACTGCACTACCCAAACACCACTGTGCTATCCAAAACCCTAAATCTACCCCCAGTATGACTCCCTACACTAAACAAACACCACTGCGCTACCCTAAACCCTAAAACACTACCCCAGCACGTCCCGCTACACTATACAAACACAACTGCACTACCCTAAACCCTAAAACACTACAACCAGCATGACCACCTACACTACACAAACACCAGTGCACTACCTTATGCCCTAAAACACTACCCCCAGTGTGACCCCAACAATACACAAACACCACTGCACTACCCTAATCTCTAAAACACTACCCGCAGCACAACCCAATGCACTACACAAACACCACTGCACTGTCCTAAACCCTAAAACACGACCCCCAGCAAGACCCCCTACACTACACAAACACCACTGCACTACCCTAAACTGTAAAACACTACACCCAGCACAACCCACTACACTACCCAAACACCACTGCACTACCCTAAACCCTAAAACACTACCCACAGCATGACCCCCTACACTACACAAACACCACTTCACTACCCTAAACCCTAAAACATGACCTCCTACACTACACAAACAACAATGCCACTAACCTAATCACTAAAACACTACCCCAGAACAACCCCCTAAACTACCCAAATACCACTGCACTACCCTAAAACCTAAAACACAACACCCTGCACTACTCAAACACCACTGCACTAGCCCAAACCCCAAATCTACCCCAGCACGACCCCCTACACTACACAAACACCTCTGCTCTGCCCTAAAACACTACCTCTAGCATGACCCCCCACACTACCCAAACACCACTGCACTGTACTGCCCTAAACCCAAAAACACTTCCACCAGCACAATCCCCATAAACTATCCAAACACCACTGCACTGTCCTAAACCCTAAAACCCTACCCCAGCATGACCCCCTACAATACCCAAACACGACTGCACTATCCTAAACAGTAAATCTACCCCTGTACGACCCCCTACAGTACACAAACAATACTGCACTACGCTAAACACTAAAACACTACCCCAACACAACACCCTACACTACACAAACACCACTGCACTACCCTAAACCCTAAAGCACTACAACCAGCATGCCCCCCTATACTACACAAACACCAGTGCACTACCCTAAACCTTAAAACGCTACCCCCAGTGTTACCCCCTACACTACTCAAACACCACTGCACTACCCTAAACCCTGAAACACTATCCCCAGCATGACACCATACGCTACCCAAACACGACTACACTGCACTGCCCTAAACCCTAAAACACTAACCCAAGCATGACTCCCTACACTACACAAATACCAGTGCACTACCCTAAACCCTAAAACACTACCCCCATAACAACCCCTACACTACACAAACACCTCTGCACTGCCATAAAACAATACCCCCAGCACGACCCGCTATACTACCCAAACACCACTGCACTGCCCTAAACCCTAAAACACTTCCACCAGCATGATCCCCCTATACTACACAAACACCACTGCACTGCCCTAAACCCTAAAACCATACACCCACCACCACCCACTACACTACCCAAACAACACTGTGCTATCCAAAACCCTAAATCTACCCCCAGTACGACTCCCTACACTAAACAAACACCACTGCGCTACCCTAAACCCTAAAACACTACCCCAGCACATCCCCCTACACTATACAAACACAACTGCACTACCCTAAATCCTAAAACACTACAACCAGCATGACCACCTACACTACACAAACACCAGTGCACTACCTTAAGCCCTAAAACACTACCCCCAGTGTGACCCCCAACAATACACAAACACCACTGCACTACCCTAATCTCTAAAACACTACCCGCAGTACAACCCAATGCACTACACAAACACCACTGCACTGTCCTAAACCCTAAAACACGACCCCCAGAAAGACCCCCTACACTACACAAACACCACTGCACTACCCTAAACTGTAAAACACTACACCCAGCACAACCCACTACACTACCCAAACACCACTGCACTACCCTAAATCCTAAAACACTACCCACAGCACGACCCCCTACACTACACAAACACCACTTCACTACCCTAAACCCTAAAACATGACCTCCTACACTACACAATCAACAATGCCACTAACCTAAACACGAAAACACTACCCCAGAACAACCCCCTAAACTACCCAAACACCACTGCACTACCCTAAAACCTAAAACACGACCCCCTGCACTACTCAAACACCACTGCACTAGCCCAAACCCCAAATCTACCCCTGCACGACCCCCTACACTACCCAAACACCACTGCACTACCCTAAACCCTAAAACTAAAACCCCTAAACTACACAAACACCACTGCACTACCCTAAACCCTAAAACACAACCCCCAGCACGACCCCTACACTACCCAAACACCACTGCACTGTACTGCCCTAAACCCAAAAACACTTCCACCAGCACAATCCCCATAATCTATCCAAACACCACTACACTGTCCTAAACCCTAAAACCCTACCTCAGCATGACCCCCTACAATACCCAAACACGACTGCACTATCCTAAACCGTAAATCTACCCCCAGTACGACCCCCTACAGTACACAAACAATACTGCACTACCCTAAACACTAAAACGCTACCCCAGCACAACACCCTACACTACACAAACACCACTGCACTACCCTAAACCCTAAAAACACTACAACCAGCATGACCCCCTATACTACACAAACACCAGTGCACTACCCTAAACCTAAAGGCGCTACCCCCAGTGTGACCCCTGAGGTTCCGTGTGGGACGGAACGACACTTTTTGGGTGGTGACGAATATGGGTGAGTTGGGTATCTATGAACCGCAAATGACGAGTATAGTGCGTGTACGCAGTTTCGCTACGCAACCACGTATGGTTCGTCTGATTTTTGGGTTTGTTCATCTGACCCCTCGGGTTCCATTTTAGATACGGCATCCATTTTGTTTCTTGCCCTCAAGTAGCCAGCGAACGGACTTTGTCCGCTTCGTGACCCTGGGACGCCCAAGCTTACATGAGGGACACGTGTTCTTTGGAGTATGACTTTTATGACGAGGGAAACGACACGACGAAGGCAGATGGCCCCTCTCAAGGCTCATCTTGCCGTGCCGGTCTATTGTTTCAGCCATGCATACATTAGACACGGTGTCTCTGATCCCGTTATCAAGTTCCCTTTATTACTCCTGACACTCTTCTCTAATCTGTTGTGCATCCTTGTCCTTTCTTTGCATCTGTTCTTGTCCCTTCTCCTAATGTGTTTACGATCAGGATGGAATGTGTTTTATTGTAGAGAAGATATGTTTTTACAGTTGGGAACCGGCAGTACTGTGGTGATCATGTTCCGGCCTCCTGAAACATGAACGCGACCCTTTTGAAGTTTATTATGGGAACCGGGTTGTAATCTTTGTTCACTATACTGTTCTATGGGAAATACGTGTATAAAAGGAGAGACCCACTTTTGCAAATTGAAGCAGTCTCCGAGAACCTACACGCTGTGTACTTCTTGTGACCTCTGTATCCCTGCAGTAAATAAACGCTGATCTCTGACGTCGCTGGAAGTGTCCCGTGTCTCTGTGTTTGGTACGCCAGAACAGGTAACCCGCGAAGGTTTCAGGTGTTGTTCCCTGGCACCGCTGGGTCTTAGAAAAACCCAGTCCTTCAGTTGGCGCCCAACGTGGGGCGACATCAGCGGTACCGGTCCAAAGCCCGATGATCGTGAGGAACTTCGTGTGAAATCTCCGAGGGAAGGTGCACCCCGCTTCATCGATCCAGTTGTCGAAATAAGTGGCCCGACGTCTTTTCCCGCGAAGATCCCCGCCTCCTGACGGCTGCGACGGACTGATGCCCTGACTGTCGACCTGTTTTGGCGCCTGGCGTAGTCCTTTGTACGGCGAGACGATAGACGGGCCTTCCTGGTGACGCCATTGTTCTTTCAGTTAAGTATTTGTGGGTCACTCCCAGTGTTCCGTTGTTGTTTGCATGGTACCATAGCATTAGTGGTTCTTAGTTGTTGGGTTTTATTTGACGATTGCAATTGCCAAAAACCGAGGGTCTCGCAAACTTTTTGCGAGGATATCATAAATTCGATAGCCCTTGAAGTTTGTAAACTCGGTTAGTGTGCGCGATGCCTAGCCGTAGTCCTTTGTTCAGGTTTCTCAAATGTTGCAGAATGGATTCCCGGCTGGAGGATTCATGTCCGATACCTCCGGTTGGAACTCCAATTTACGAGCTCTATAGTCGCCATGGCGTGGGTCCTATCGTGTATAATGACTATTGGGTCGCTACACTAAAAATGATGGGGTTCTTAGTTGGCCATCTCATGGTAGTTTCGAAACTGCCGTTTTAGATAATTTGGAAGCTAAACTGTTTAAAAAGAAGGCTAGGCCGGCCATGTTTGATTCCTTCCGGTTGTGGCGGAAAGAGGCCAAGCAGAAAGAAATCAAACAGAGTAAGAAAAATAAAAGAGACGGTGTTATTGCGGTGATGCAAGATGCTGAACAGTATCAGCGAGACAAAAATGAGAAAGAGCAGGAAGTTAGGGCTCGACTTCATCATATGGCGGTGGATAAATGTTATCCGGTGCTACCGTCTAATGACGATAAGTCAGGTGAAGAAGCGGTAGAGGATTCGCTATTGTCTTATCTGTTGAAATCACCACCTCCCTTTGCTCCCGATACTCTGGGTCCGGTGATTCTACCTCTTCCTCCACCTGCTGTTTTGGCGGCCGCTGGTCAGCCCGTTGTTCCTCCCGCTCCCCCGCAACCCCTTGTGCCACAAATAGTCCCTCCTCTTTTACCGACTTCTCTTCCTACTGCACCCCTTCAAGTCCCTCCTCAGTCTGTCGTTCCTACTACTCCTGGTGCTGCGTCAACTTCTATTGCCTCTACCCCTACTGTTGCTGCGCCCGCATCTTCTTCCTCTTCTCCTTCTGTTCGTAGTCGTCTCCTGACTGCTGTTGCTACTCTTTATTCTCCGCTTTTTGGGCCAATACTCGGCTCAACTCTTTCTGATGCCGCTCAGCGGCGTAGTCAGCTTCCTGATGATAGGGAACGCGAATCGCTGGTAAAAATGGCACGTAAATGGATACGTAATCCCGTTAAATACTCTTCACGTGTAGTGTTTGACACATTTTCTCAGTTTAATGTGCCCACTCAACGATTCGTGTTCGAGGAATTGTGTAAATCGTTGAAAGAGGAGTGGGATTACGATGTGGTAGATAATGTACCGTCAGAGGTTTCTGATCTCCAGCATCGGTTCACCACTGGTGTGATCGTAGGTGAAAAGGTTCGAGAAGCTCTAGAACGTCTGTTATCATTTCGATGTACAGTGCAACCTCGAGCATTGTTTAAGGAAGAGACTGCAGCATGGATGGCACAACCTGGTCAATATCCGATGCGGGAAGTTCCCCCAGTATGGATGCCAGGTGATCCTAATGCTAACCCCGCTGTCCCAGGCCGTTTTCAGAGAGTGTGGATACACCTCCCTTGGAAGCGATCGGAAGTCTTGCAGGTGAAGCAAACTTTGCCTGATCCCCGTAAAAATCCAGCGGGTTATTATAAGGAGTTGTCTCAATTGGTGGATGCTACTGTTATGAACCTTGCTGATATTGATATGTTGTTTGGCAATGTAGTGCCTCAGCCGATTTGGGCGAAAATTCGTCACGAGAATCACGCGGCCGAGTTGGGCGGTGATTGGGCTGCCCTTACGGCGGCAGACGCTCAACAAGTTGGTGGGGCTAAGCCTGAGCAGCTTATTGTGGCATTGCCCCAGAGGATAATTACACTCATGAAAACGCTTATGCCAGCGATGCGCGTCAATTGGGACAAGTTGTCCGCGTGCAAGCAAAAGAGGGATGAAAGCGTATCCGACTTCTTTATTTATTTATTTATTTATTTTATGCAATTTTAAAGCGCGCAACTACCCGTACGGGTGTCTCGGCGCTATCGATTACAAAACTCACTTCTTGCGATGAGGGGGAATTAGGCAGAGAACAGCCATGTCTTAAGGCTCTTTCTGAACTTGAGCAGCGTAGGGGCCGTTTTGATGTGGAGTGGTAGTGTATTCCACAGCTTGGCTGTAGCGATAGTAAAACATTTATCTCCCCAGCTGGCCTTTCTTGTCCGTGGGACTTTCAACAAGTAGGCTGAGGACGATCGTAAGGTCCTAGGTTGTTCCACTGGGCAGAGGGCTTTTTTTAGGAACTGTGGTCCGGAGTTGTTCAGAGTTTTGTAGGCTATACACAGAGCCTTAAATTTGATTCGGCTCCTAATAGGGAGCCAATGTAGCTCTTTGATGTAAGGAGACGTGGAGGTGAATTTGGGGATGTGTAGTAGGGTTCTGGCCGCGGCGTTTTGCACCGTCTGGAGTTTATTGAGTACCCTTTCCTGAGCGTTCAGAAGAAGGGAGTTACAATAATCGGTTCTTGAGAACACTAAGGTGCTGATAAGTGTTTTGCCCGCGGACTGTGGTAAGTAGGGAAGTATTTTTTTTATTTTTTTTAGGGTGTAGAAGGCAGATGATACCACAGCGTTGGCGTGATGGAGGAAAGTCAACTTATTGTCAAAAGTGACTCCCAAATTGCGGACCTTGACTACCGGTTGGGGGGGGGGACCCAACTGAGATGGCCACCACTGAGGGGACCATGCCGGCTGCAAGCTCCCGAATGTCATCACCTCCGTTTTATCAGAGTTTAGTTTGAGGCAATTTGATGACATCCAGGAGCTTATCGCCTTCATTCCCTCTTGGAAGTTGGCTGCGACAGATGTTCCATTATTGTGCACCGATAATACTAGTTGAGTATCGTCGGCGTACGTTGTAAGGGCAATTCCATGCGATTTTATCACCCTCGCTAAGTCCGATACATAGATATTAAAAAGCGTCGGACTTAGCGAGGAGCCTTGTGGGACCCCGCATGGGAGGGAGAAGGTCTGGGAGGTGAAATTACCCATCTTGACTGTCTGAGGGCGATTGGCCAAGAATGAAGCAATAAGATCTTTGGCCTTGCCTCTTATTCCTAAAGCCGAGACACGGTCGATCAGAGTGACATGATCGACCGTGTCAAATGCAGCGGAAAGGTCCAGAAGTATTAAGACCGCCGCTCCACCCTTGTCCATCGTTGGTCTGATTTCATCTGCAGCTTTAAGCAGTGCTGTCTCCGTTCCGTGTCCCTGTCTGAAGCCAAACTGGGTGTCATCAAGTAGATCGTTGTCATTAATGAATTTCGAAAGCTGGATGTTCATTGTTTTTTCGAAAATCTTGGCTGGAAAGGGGAGACAGGCGATAGGTCTATAACTGGCGGGGAGAAGAGGGTCCAGAGTTGGCTTTTTTAGAAGAGGCTTAATAATAGCCTCCTTCCAAACCGATGGATAGATGCCTGTTGAAAACATGGCATTGCAGATAGTAGACAACACGGGAGAAATCGCTTCTGGGATGAGATTCAGGATAGCAGGGGGACATGGGTCGAGGGGGGATCCAGATTTGGTGCTGGCTACCAGATGTTGAATGTGTTCCTGATTGATGGTGTCGAAAGATGAAAAGATGGGAGGAGTATTGATGGGAAGTGCCACAGGGGAGGGGGAAGGGGAGGAATGAGAGAAGGTGAGGAAAATGGAACTAACCTTCTCCTCAAAGAAGCTGGCCAGAGCGTCCGATAGAGACTGAGAGCCTTCTAGGCGCGCGGCGGGGGGATTGGACAAGGTTGTAACCACCTGAAATAGTTCTCCTACCGAGTTTTTCGCCTGGTTGATTTGTGACGTATAGTAGCGACTTTTTTCAGAAACTATAAGTCTTTTGTAGATGGAAAGGGCGTTTTTATAGGTCATTTTGTCTGCAGGGCTATAGTGGCGGCGCCACTGCCTTTCAAGGTTCCTGCAATACTGTCTCTGAATCCTAAGGGGCTCTGTAAACCACTGAGCTGATGGTATTTTCCTGTTGCGGTGGGAAATTTTGATCGGGGCTAGTTTGTTACAGGCCGTGTTTAGGTTTGTCAAGTAATTAGAAGACGCTATAGTGGGGTCCTGTTCGTTGGGGATATGACCTTCCTGCATCATCTCTGTTAAATGAGCTAGATTGATGTTTTTCCAATCTCTGTAAGAAAATTGAGAGGAGGTTGTAGTAGGAGGTTTGGTAGGATTAATTTCAACAGAGAAACAGATCGCTGCATGGTCTGTCCAGATCAGGGGGATTACTTGGGTAACGGTTATAAAGGGACTGTTGGTGAATAGACCATCTAGTGTGTGGCCTGCTTGGTGCGTGGGAGATTTTATCAATTGCAGCAGGCCGGCAGCTGCTAAGTCTGTAGTTAGCTGCGTGGTATCGTGGTCGTTGAAGGCTTCTAAGTGAAAGTTAAAGTCACCTAGTATGGTGAAGTGAGGGGAGCCTGCAGCTGCTTCAATCATATTGCCTATGTTGGCTAGAAACTTGGATCTTGACCCAGGAGGGCGATAGATTAGCATGCCCTTAGACGATGACTTGGCCGAGAGGCCTAGTGTGAAAAAGAAAGCCTCGTATTCAGGGCAATTAGATTGCGTCGTTGTGAGCTTAAACTCGTTTTTATAGATTATTGCTATGCCTCCACCTTTTTTATTTTTAGTCCTGTCTAGTCTGCATACATTGTAGTTGATAGGGGTGGCAGCTCTGAAGTCTGGGCCGGAGGCTTCATCACCCCATGTCTCTGTAATGAATAAGAGATCCAGTTTATGCGTGTCAATCAAGTCGGCAATTTCTAGCTTGTGTTTGGGGAGGGATCTGGCATTTATTAGCGCTGCTTGAACCAGTAGTGGGACAGTTGTTGCGGGTTTAAGGGTTTCCTTTCTGCAAATAGGACATTGGTATGGGCCTAGGATGGGATTGGTATACCCTAGATGTGGTAGAGCATGAGGAAAATCAGCTACGTGCCTGAGGTCAAGTAGTTCGGCAGAGGTGTAGATGAGTCTCACCGAATTGGTAGCTGATCGTGGGACTGGAGCAGCAGGGGGGGTAGCCCTTGGCCCGTCCTCGGCGCGGACGAGCGCAGACGAGCTTGCCTTATGCGCGCCTTCGGCGCGCAATCGTCGCGCCCGCTGCGCTCGTCCGCTGCGCTTCCGGTGGGGACACATGCTTTATGGCAGAGAGGAGGGTCCAGGGGAGGCGTGAGGGGGCGTGGCTACGGAGGTGGGCATGTCCTAGCAACCGGCCAATCCCGCCGCTTCTGCAGGGAAGTTGAACCTACGTCAGCAAACACTCTGCTGAGTAGGAGGGGATTCAAATACGGCGCAAATTAAAACAATTCAGTACAGTTTTTAACTAAAGTAGCTTAAAAAATGAGCTCTCAGTGCCCTGCTCCCGGCTGTGCCTCAAGAGCTGTGCATAGTGCAATCAAACGCGGCGCTCGTGATCAGCGCGGGTTATGTCCGAGGGGGCGTGGCTACGGAGGTGGGCGTGTCCTAGCAACCGGCCAATCCCGCCGCTTCTGCAGGGAAGTTGAACCTACGTCAGCAAACACTCTGCTGAGTAGGAGGGGATTCAAATACGGCGCAAATTAAAACAATTCAGTACAGTTTTTAACTAAAGCAGCTTAAAAAATGAGCTCTCAGTGCCCTGCTCCCGGCTGTGCCTCAAGAGCTGTGCATAGTGCAATCAAACGCGGCGCTCGTGATCAGCGCGGGTTATGTCCGAGGGGGCGTGGCTACGGAGGTGGGCGTGTCCTAGCAACCAGCCAATCCCGCCGCTTCTGCAGGGAAGTTGAACCTACGTCAGCAAACACTCTGCTGAGTAGGGGGGGATTCAAATACGGCACAAATTAAAACAATTCAGTACAGTTTTTAACTAAAGTAGCTTAAAAAATGAGCTCTCAGTGCCCTGCTCCCGGCTGTGCCTCAAGAGCTGTGCATAGTGCAATCAAACGCGGCGCTCGTGATCAGCGCGGGTTATGTCCGAGGGGGCGTGGCTACGGAGGTGGGCGTGTCCTAGCAACCGGCCAATCCCGCCGCTTCTGCAGGGAAGTTGAACCTACGTCAGCAAACACTCTGCTGAGTAGGAGGGGATTCAAATACGGCGCAAATTAAAACAATTCAGTACAGTTTTTAACTAAAGTAGCTTAAAAAATGAGCTCTCAGTGCCCTGCTCCCGGCTGTGCCTCAAGAGCTGTGCAAATTACGAGATTTGAAGAAGCATTTGTCGATCATAGTGGCCAGGACATGGGTTCAGAAGGTGGTCAGCGGTTGTTTGTTGATAAGTTTGTATCGAACTTGTTGCCCGAACTTAGCAATAAGTTGAAAAATTCAAAGAGTTCATGGGCTGTTTCTACCACTGCTCAAATATTGGCTACGGCCCAATATTACGAAAATAGGGAAAAGGAGGAAAGTGAACGTGCAGACAAGAAAACGAAGGATCTTAAAACTAAGGTCCTATTGCAGCAAGCGTATCCTCCGCGCTCAAATTTCAATGACTCGCACTGAAGGACTGGGTTATTCTTAAGACCCAGCGGTGCCAGGGAACAACACCTGAAACCTTCGTGGGTTACCTGTTCTGGCGTACTAAACACAGAGACACGGAACACTTCCAGCGACGTCAGAGATCAGCGTTTATTTACTGCAGGGATACAGAGGTCACAAGAAGTACACAACGTGTAGGTTCTCGGAGACTGCTTCAAATTCGTAGAAGTGGGTCGGTCCTTTTATACAGGTTTTTGCCATAGCGCAGTATGGCGAACAAAGGTTACAACTCAGTTCCCACAATAAACTTCAAAAAGGGTCGCGTTCATGTCTCAGGAGGCCGGAACATAATTACGACAGTCTTGCCGGTTCCCAACTGTAAAAACATATTTCCTCCGCAATAAACACATTAAGAGGAAGGACAAAAAACAGATGCAAGGAAAGGACAAGGATGCACAACAGGTTAGAGAAGAGTGTTGGGGGCAATAAAGGAAACTTGATAGAGGGGTCAAAGACCTCATGTCTAATGTATGCATGGCTGAAACAATAGACCGGCGCGGCAAGATGAGCCTCGAGCGGGGCCATCTGCCTTAGTCGTGTCGTTCCCCTCATCGTAAAAGTCACCTCAAAGAAACACGTGTCCTTCGTGTAAGCTTGAGAGTCCCAGGGTCACGGAGCGGACAAGAAGCCCGTTCGCTGGCTACCTGAGGGCAAGAAACAAAATGGATGCTGTATCTAAAATGGAACCCGAGGGTCCAGATGAACGAACCCAAAAATGAGACGAACCATACGTGGCTGCGTAGCGAAACTGCGTACACCCATTATACTCGTCATTTGCGGTTCGTAGATACCAAACTCATCCATATTCGTTACCACTCAAAACTGCGGTCCCGTGTCATACGGAACCTCAGACCCTCCTTTTGCCCTCATGTAGGCAAGCACTAGTCAAGATCTGAATCTATGTCAATATTCATCAGATCGTTCAGCTGCTGCTGGAACATCATCCTATTCATCAATGTCTCCTTGGTAACAGATGGCCGCCTTATACACGTCGCAGCACATAGGCCACATAAGGCAGGACCACACTGTACACAAAGACAACACGTGAACAGAAATGTTACAACAGCCCCTACGATCATTAGAATCTTCCAACCCCAGGTTGACATTAGGCCCCACAACCATCCTAGGAGCGTCCAATTACCTTCGTCCACGTGTATGGACTCGGAAATCTTGTGCAACTTCGAGATGGCTTGGTATACAGTTGGAGCATTGTCAGGAATAAAAATGCAACAACTCGAATGGATAATTTTACACACACCCCCTCTATCTGCAAGAACAACGTCTAGAACCATACGGTTCTGCAACGTCATGAGTCTATCCGCCTGTAGTTCAGCTGTTAGATTACCAAGGGCATTTGCAGTAATATTAGCAGTCGACTCAACTACACGGGTCAACTGTCTTAGGTTCCTACTATTAACCATAGGTCCCCAAAACGGCAAGAAACCTTTAAAGAAGTCTCCTGCTTCTTGACCAGCAGTGTCCTCTTTGCTAATAACGCCTCTCACGACTCTAGTTCTGTGGTAGTCTGAAGCTACTGTGAAAGTCGGAGGTAAAAGATTCGCAATATAACAGGTACCCGAAAAGTCGCGGGGTAACCATGTATATGCGCGTTCATAACATACAAAATAGGTGCCCTTAGCAGTCAGAAAAACAGGGGAGGAGAGCATGGGTAGAACATACGTATCAGTGCAAGCACTGTTCCCAAGTTGTGCTCTCGGATTTCGACCCAAACCTTTCAAACAGAAATTACCAAGGTGCGGTACAATCCATATCGGGGACGAGCTCTTAAGCTGTCTATCACCCACTGACGTACTATACTCAGTCTCACTCAGATCCTTATAGGCCTGCACTTCTTCATCTGGAATGAGTGATGCATCAAAAACATCTCTATCCAGATCTGCTATGGCTATCGCCAAAGGCTTGTGGTACGGCCCAGGACCAAAATTGACAGACCGTGGCTCTCGACTAGGGTAGGAATCTAGTGCACTACGGAACATAGTTTGGAATGCTCGAGCTGAACCCTGGGAGCTGTAAGGAAGGACCAAATACGGAATACCCCTATCCATAGTGTGTGGCATTAAACCACATACCCAACAATTGGTAGTATTCACCACCAACTGATGCTGATGTAGAAGTTGAACAAAGGAATTATTCATGAATTCCGCACGTCTAACCTGCTCATGCTGAGGCAAAGGATGAAAGGAATGTGGGGAGACAGTGGTGAGGGAACTTAGGTTAGGAGAAAAGGTAGGCGAAACAGAAGGCAAGAACAACGATACTCCAAAATACACTCCACCCACCAATAGCATAGATAAAGTCAGAAACAGTAGAAACACCTGAAACAAAAAACATTTTGTTCGTACAACCCTCCATAACTCTAATCTCTGTGCCGACACCCTTTCTTCTTCCAACAGCTTAGAGAATGCCATCCTCTACAAACCGTCCGTGACGTACTTGACGCACTTCGTTCCGAATAGCGATTATCAATCCCCAGGAGTTCCCAGAGATCGACAAAAGTAACCGACCTAGCGTCGGAAACCTGCTAAACAGAAAGAAGTACCCGCACGGCCCTACGGTAACCCGGATGGAGAGGTTTCCTCGAAACTTTCAAATTTATTACAAATCTCTTAGCAGTGGAAAGGCACATAAAAACTCAAAAAGAAAGGATGTAATTGTCCATAATATTCGTAACGTCAAAAACCATCATACTATTAATTTTTATTAGTCCTTGAACGAAGAAAGTATCGATTTCTTCCAGGTCGAGTTTGCTCTACAAACAATTGTTCAGCTGGCGCAACAGGATTCGATGAAGTGGACAACGAGTCAGACCTTGGGTTTTCTGCTACTGATGACTCCACATATGGGTTTGGCAGTGACGAATCCTCATCCACAAGTTGAGCGTCACTAAACGGCACAAAGTGCAAAGGAGTCTCAGTTTCTGTGGCCGAAATCCCAGTCCTCACCCAACCGTCAGTTGGTAAAGGGATCGGTACCTTCTTTGTGTGGCTGGCATGGACCCAGTTTTTCCGGCCCTCCAGTCGAACCGCTGTCCTCGTCGTCAACAAAACTTGAAAGGGTCCAACGAATCTTGGCTCCAAGTTACGTTTCCGACAAAAATTTCGGGTAACCACCCAGTCCCCTGGCCGGAGCTGGTGTCCAGAACCCTCTGTCTGCGCCGGTAGAGCTTCAAAGACCTGTTGATGGATTAACCGTAGTTTAGTGGTCAAATCATGCAGATAATCAATCAACATTGGATACTCAAGACTATCAAAAGCCCTAGGCCTCGGGACTCCCCAAATATTCGCAGGGCGACCGAACACAATCTCATATGGGCTAAGCCCTACTCGAGAGTGTACGGTTGCTCTGGTCGATAGGAGAGCCAGAGGCAAGGCATCAGGCCATGACAGACCAGTCGTAGCTTGAATCTTAGCGAGTTTCAGCTTCAGGGTACCATTGTACCCTTCAACCAAACCCGCTGCCTGAGGATGATTAGCACTATGGAATTTCTGCCGAATTCCAAGGCCCTTACACACACTCTGCATCACACTTCCCACAAACTCGCTTCCATTATCCGACCACACAACCCGTGGCATTCCGTACCTAGGAAAGTACTCCTTCAGCAGGATTTTTGCTGTGGACAGGGCAGTATTATCCTTAAGAGGATAGGCCTCAATCCATCTGGAGAACGCGCAAACCACAACCAAAACATACTTCAGGTTATTGCATCTTTCCATATGGATAAAATCCAACTGGATAACCTCAAAGGGACAAGCAGGAGGAGCGAAATGACCAGGCGGAGTGGGGGTACCTTTTCCGGGATTGTGCATCAAACACACCATACAATTCTTAACCACTCTTTCGGCACACTTAGCAATACCCTCATTCCTCCATACAGGGGACAAGAACTTACATATTCCTTTCGCACTAATATGTGACAACCCATGAGCCATCGTCACAACAGCTAATACATACGCATCTGGTAACATCCACCTCTGACATTCCGTCAGGTCAACCCAACATCCATGCATATCCAATTTTCCTGTACTTTCTTCCCACTTGGTCTTTTCAGCTTCAGTAGCTTCGTTCTGAATTGCTTTCACACTCTCAACAGTATTCTCACACATACCAGTCTCCGTCGGCCACCTCACTGAACTCGTGGCATACATTCGAGTCGCAAGATTCTTAGCCGTTTCCTTAGCAATCTCATCCGCAAACGCATTACCACGACCAACACCATCCGTCACTTTCCGATGTGCACTACATTTAACGATCGCCACTTGTTTAGGCAATGTAAGTGCATCCAAAAGATCATTCACAAGCTGCCCGTGTTGGATCTTCGTACCATGCGATGTCATAAATCCTCTTTCTCTCCACAATCTTCCAAAATTATGCGCAACACCAAACGCGTACTGACTGTCAGTAAACACATTCACTCGCTTTCCCTTCGACAAAACACACGCTCTTGTCAATGCAATTAACTCTGCCGCTTGTGCGGAGTTCTGATTCAATCTCGCAGTTTCCACAACCGTGCTCAACGTCACTACAGCATACGCAGTCGTCACATCGCCATTCGGCAATTTGAAGCAAGAACCATCCACATACAAAGTACCATCGGGATCTGCCAAGGGAGTGTTTTTCAGGTCCACACGACCTTTTGTTTCTTCCTCAGTCCGTAAATAACAATCATGTGGCAGCACATCATCTGATGCCATATTAATCGGCAACAATGTCGCCGGATTCAGTACATTACAACGTTTAATCTGTATATGACTTGCCAAAAGGGTCAGCTCGTACCCAGACAACCTTGCACTCGTCAGATGTTGAGTCTTTGTCCGATTCAAGAGCGTATCAACTGCATGCGGAACCATTACTATGAGCATATTATCCATGACCAGGCCTGCGGACTGTCGAATAGACGCCGCCGCTGCCGCCCTCAAGCAACTCGGCAACGCTCTAGCTACCGGGTCTAAGGTCGAGGAAAAATATGCACACGGACGCTGTTTATCACCAAATTGTTGCGTTAAAACACTCAACGCACAACCGTCCCTCTCATGGACGTATAATGTGAAAGGCTTACTGTAATCAGGAGTACCTAACACAGGAGCCGAACACAATGAATCACGTAATTCAGAAAAACTTTTCTGACATTCCTCCGTCCAAGGCAAAGGAGTCGAAACGTCCTTGCACGTGAGAGCTACCAATGGCTTCGCTAACAGTGAAAAGTTCGGGATCCACTGTCTGCAATATGACGTGATACCTAGAAAGGCACGCACATCTCTCTGAGTTGTTGGCACAGACATTCGAGCAATTGCTGCAATTCTTTCAGGGGTCAACCTTCTTCCCGCCTTTGACAATAAGTGACCTAGATAGGTTACTTCTTGACAACAATATTGCAGTTTGGAAGGTGACACTTTATGATGTAAGTCACAAAGATGCTGTAACAGTGACACTGTAGCAGTCCTACAAAGCTGTTCGGTGTCAGCAGCGATCAACAGATCGTCAACGTACTGAATCAAGGCTGCACCAGCCGGTAACACAAACGCATCAAGTTGGCTCTTAAGAGCTTGGCTGTAGATTGATGGACTCTCACAGTAGCCCTGTGGTGCGCGTTTGAATCTGAAGCTGCGACCACCTAATGAGAAACCGAACAAGTCTCTGCTTTCCTCAGCAATCGGAATGCTAAAGAACGCATTCTTCAGATCGATGACCGAGAACCATGACGCAGTGGCTGGAATCAGAGTCAGTAAAGCTGTAATGTCTGGCACCACAGGAAACTGCGGAACAACGACTTTATTCACCTCCCGTAAGTCGATAACTAGACGGTACACAGGTGGCTTGGAGGGATCCGTTCGTTTCAGAATAGGCAACACGGGACTATTGCACACATTACCCCGCGTCTCCTCAATAACATCTTTACCGATCAAGTCGTAAATGATCGCTAATAGTGCCCTTTCACCATCAAGGGAAATACGATACTGGGGTATGCGTGGCAAACGCGCACCAACTTTCAGTTGGACAACATAAGGTGGTATATCCAACAGGCCCACGTCATTGGGACCTGTCGCCCACAAGGAGTCCGGAAGAGATCTCATTTCTGGTGGGAGCTTGTCGATCGATAAATACATAGGGGAAATCACGCTCTTACCCAACGTAAGCTCCACACCCGTAGGAGAACAGTACAAAGTCGCATGTAACCTTTTCAACAAATCCAGACCCAAAAGATTCTCACCACAACCAGTAGTCAAAATCAAAGGAGCTTCTAGCTCATGAGACCCAATTGTAAGGGGCAAAGGGCTAGAAACTGGATTGCTAACGGGGGCGCCAGAAAATACAACGGAAACATTCGTTAAGCCAGACAAAGGCGCGCCAGGGAGTTTCGAATGCATGATGGAACTTTTTGCTGCACCAGTGTCCAACAGAAAAGGCTCGACGACGCCCAAAGTGGCTACTGCAACATAAGGCCCTCTCTGATCAACCGGAACTGATACTTCTCCCTTCCTTTGTCTATGGCTGTCCTAGTAGATACCATCCGTATCAACATCACACTCAACATAACAGTCATCCACATGATACTGTGCAGACCGACCGGACGATGGTTCGCGCCTATCGAAACAATTTTGCGAGTCCGAAGACGTTGCAAAGCGTTCGGCCTGATTCTGGGTAACTCCACGACCTCTACCACGGGAAGCCTGTTGAGGGCCACTACGTCCTCCTCGAGCCGACACACCATTGTTCCTATCACGGAGAACCGGACAATCAAACTTCAGATGGCCCTCCCCACGACAATATGCGCATTGATTATATCCCAGCACAAAACGAGGTGCGGGGGAAGCATTTCGCGTCTGCGATCTGGAGAACTGTGATTGTGATCTATTTTGCTGTTGTATATCACTGAAATGCGAACGCGGAGGATAGGCTTGCTGCAATAAGACCTTAGTTTTAAGATCCTTCGTTTTCTTATCTGCACGCTCACTTTCCTCTTTTTCTCTGTTTTCATAATATTGGGCCGTAGCCAATATTTGGGCAGTGGTAGAAACAGCCCACAAACTCTCAGAATTCTTCAACTTGTTGCTAAGGTCGGGCAGCAAGTTCGATACAAACTTATCAACAAACAGCCGCTGACCACCCTCAGATCCCATGTCCTGACCACTATGATCAACAAACGCTTCCTAGAATCTCGTAAAGAAATCAGAAACGCTTTCATCCCTCTTTTGCTTGCATGCTGATAATTTGTCCCAATTGACGCGCATCGCTGGCATAAGCGTTTTCATGAGGGTAATTATCCTCTGAGGCAAAGCCACAATAAGCTGTTCAGGTTTAGCCCCACCGACCTGCTGGGCATCTGCCGCCGTAAGGGCAGCCCAGTCACCGCCTAACTCGGCTGCGTGATTCTCGTGACGAATTTTTGCCCAAATCGGCTGAGGCACCACATTGCCAAACAACATATCAATATCAGCTAGGTTCATAACAGTAGCATCCACCAATTGGGACAGCTCCTTATAATAACCTGCAGGATTCTTACGAGGATCGGGCAAAGATTGCTTCACTTGTAAAACTTCCGATCGTTTCCAAGGGAGGTGTATCCACACTCTCTGGAAACGGCCTGGAACAGGAGGGTTAGCAGCAGGATCACCTGGCATCCATACCGGAGGAACTTCTCGCATAGGATATTGACCAGGTTGTGCCATCCATTCTGCAGTCTCGTCCTTAAACAACGCACGAGGTTGCACTGTACATCGAAAGGATAACAAGCACTCTAAAGCCTCTCGAACTTTGTCGCCTACGATTACACCCGAGGCAAACCGATGCTGCAGCTCAGAAACCTCTGACGGTACATTATCTGTCACATCATCGTCCCACTCCTCCTTCAACGAGTTACACAGTTCTTCAAACACAAATCGTTGCGTAGGCACATTAAACTGGGAGAACGTTTCAAACACTACACGTGAGGTGTATTTAACAGGATTACGAATCCATCTACGTGCCGTTTTCACCAACGATTCACGTTCCCTACCATCAGGAAGCTGACTGCGCCTTTGAGCGACATCTGAAAGAGTCGAGCCAAGTATCGGCCCAAAAAGCGGAGAATAAAGAGAAGCAACAGCAGTCAAAAGACGACTACGAACAGAAGGAGAAGAGGAAGAAGATGCGGGCGCAGCAACAATAGGGGTGGAAACAGTAGAAGTAGACGCAGCAGCAGGAGCAGCGGGAACAGCAGGCTGAGGAGGGACTTGGAAAGGTGCAGTAGGGAGAGAAGCCGGAACAAGAGGATGTACGATCTGGGGCCCAAGGGGATTCGGGAGTACGAGAGGAACGGCGGGCTGACCAGCAGCCGCAAAAACAGCGGGTTGAGGAAGAGGTGGACGCACGGGACCCATAACGTCGGGAGCATAGGGAGGTGGCGATTTCATCAGATAAGACAAGAGCGGATCCTCCATCGCTTCTTCTCCTGTCTTATCGATATTAGGAGGTAGCACCGGATAACACTTATCCACCGCCATATGGTGTAGCCGAGCACTAACTTCCTGCTCTTTCTCATCTTTGTCTAATTGATATTGTTCTGCATTTCGCATCACTGCAATAACACCTTCTCTTTTATTTTTCTTATTCTGTTTGATTTCTTTCTGCTTGGCCTCTTTCCGCCACAACCGGAAGGAATCAAACATGGCCGGCCTAGCTTTCTTTTTAAACAATTTAGCTTCCAAATTATCTAAAACGGCAGTCTCGAAACTACCATGAGATGGCCAACTGAGGACGCCATCCTTTTTAGTGTAGCGGACCCAATATTCATTATATACGATAGGACCCACGCCATGACGACTATAGAGCTCGTAAATCGGAGTTCCAACCGGAGGTATCGGACATGAATCCTCCAGCCGGGAATCCATGCTGCAACATTTGAGAAACCCAAACAAAGTACTACGGCCAGGCATCGTGCACACTAACCGAGTTTACAAACTTCAAGGGTTTATCGAATTACGATGTCCTCACAAAAATGCAAGACCCTCGGTTTTGGCAATTGCAATCGTCAAATAAAACCCAACTACTAAGAACCACGAATGCTATGGAACCATGCAAACAACAAAGCAACACTGGGAGCGACCCACAAATACTTAACTGAGAGAACAATGGCGTCACCAGGAAGGCCCGTCGATCGTCTCGCCGTACAAAGGACTACGCCAGGCGCCAAAACAGGTCGACAGTCAGGGCATCGGTCCGTCGCAGCCGTCAGGAGGCGGGGATCTTCGCGGGAAAAGACGTCGGGCCACTTATTTCGACAACTGGATCGATGAAGCGGGGTGCACCTTCCCTCGGAGATTTCACACGAAGTTCCTCACGATCGTCGGGCTTTGGACCGGTACCGTTGATGTCGCCCCACGTTGGGCGCCAACTGAAGGACTGGGTTATTCTTAAGACCCAGCGGTGCCAGGGAACAACACCTGAAACCTTCGTGGGTTACCTGTTCTGGCGTACTAAACACAGAGACACGGAACACTTCCAGCGACGTCAGAGATCAGCGTTTATTTACTGCAGGGATACAGAGGTCACAAGAAGTACACAACGTGTAGGTTCTCGGAGACTGCTTCAAATTCGTAGAAGTGGGTCGGTCCTTTTATACAGGTTTTTGCCATAGCGCAGTATGGCGAACAAAGGTTACAACTCAGTTCCCACAATAAACTTCAAAAAGGGTCGCGTTCATGTCTCAGGAGGCCGGAACATAATTACGACAGTCTTGCCGGTTCCCAACTGTAAAAACATATTTCCTCCGCAATAAACACATTAAGAGGAAGGACAAAAAACAGATGCAAGGAAAGGACAAGGATGCACAACAGGTTAGAGAAGAGTGTTGGGGGCAATAAAGGAAACTTGATAGAGGGGTCAAAGACCTCATGTCTAATGTATGCATGGCTGAAACAATAGACCGGCGCGGCAAGATGAGCCTCGAGCGGGGCCATCTGCCTTAGTCGTGTCGTTCCCCTCATCGTAAAAGTCACCTCAAAGAAACACGTGTCCTTCGTGTAAGCTTGAGAGTCCCAGGGTCACGGAGCGGACAAGAAGCCCGTTCGCTGGCTACCTGAGGGCAAGAAACAAAATGGATGCTGTATCTAAAATGGAACCCGAGGGTCCAGATGAACGAACCCAAAAATGAGACGAACCATACGTGGCTGCGTAGCGAAACTGCGTACACCCATTATACTCGTCATTTGCGGTTCGTAGATACCAAACTCATCCATATTCGTTACCACTCAAAACTGCGGTCCCGTGTCATACGGAACCTCAGCACCAGCCAAATAGATCGCAATCACAGTTCTCTAGATCGCAGACACGGAATGACTCTCCCGCACCTCGTTTTGTGTTGGGATATAATCAATGTGCGTACTGTCGAGGAGAGGGCCATTTGAAGTTTAATTGTCCGGTTCTCCGTGATAGGAATAATGGTGTGTCAGCTCGAGGAGGTCGTGGTGGTCCTCAACAAGCTTCACGTGGTAGAGGTCGTGGAGTTACTCAGAATCAGGCCGAGCGTTTTGCCACTTCCTCAGACTCGCAGAATTGTTTCGATCGACGTGAACCATCGTCCGGTAGATCTGCGCAGTATCATGTGGATGACCATTACGTTGAGCATGATGTTGATACGGATGGTATCTACTAGGACAGCCATAGACAAAGGAAGGGAGAAGTATCAGTTCCGGTTGATCAGAGAGGGCCTTATGTTGCAGTAGCCACATTGGGCGTCGTTGAGCCTTTTCTGTTGGACACTGGTGCAGCAAAAAGTTCCATTATGCATTCGAAACTCCCTGGCGCGCCTTTGTCTGGCTTAACGAATGTTTCTGTTGGATTCTCTGGCGCCCCCGTTAGCAATCCAGTTTCTAGCCCCTTGCCCCTTACGATTGGGTCTCACGAGTTAGAAGCTCCTTTGATTTTGACTACTGGTTGTGGTGAGAATCTTTTGGGCTTGGATTTGCTGAAAAGGTTACATGCGACTTTGTACTGCTCTCCTACGGGTGTGGAGCTTACCTTGGGTGAGAATGTGATCTCCCCTATGTACCTGTCGATCGATAAGCTCCCGCCGGAATTGAGTTCTCTTCCGGTTTCTTTGTGGGCAACAGGTCCCAATGATGTGGGCCTACTGAACATCCCACCTTATGTTGTTCAACTGAAAGCTGATGCGCGCTTACCACGCATACCACAGTATCGTATTTCCCTTGATGGTGAATGGGCACTATTAGCGATCATCTATGATCTGATCGGTAAGGACGTTATCGAGGAGACACGAGGTAACGTGTGTAATAGTCCCGTGTTGCCTATTTTGAAACGAACTGATCCGTCCAAGCCTCCCGTGTACCGTCTAGTTATTGACTTGCGGGAAGTAAATAAAATTGTTGTCCCGCAGTTTCCTGTGGTTCCAGACATTACAGCTTTACTGACTCTGATTCCAGCCTCTGCATCGTGGTTCTCGGTAATCGATCTGAAGAATGCGTTCTTTAGCATTCCGATTGCTGAGGAAAGCCGTGATTTGTTCGGATTTTCGTTAGGAGGTCGCAGTTTCCGGTTCAAACGCGCACCTCAAGGCTACTGTGAGAGCCCATCGATCTACAGCCAAGCTCTTAAAAGTCAACTAGATGCATTTGTGCTGCCAACTGGTGCGGCTTTAATTCAGTACGTTGACGATCTGTTGGTAGCTGCAGATACTGAACAAGTTTGTCGGACTGCTACTGTGTCATTATTGCAGCATCTCTGTGACTTACACCACAAGGTGTCACCTTCTAAGTTACAATATTGTTGTCAAGAAGTTACCTACTTAGGTCACTTATTGTCAAAGGCGGGAAGAAGGTTGACCCCTGAAAGAATCGCAGCAATTGCTCGAATGACTGTGCCAACGACCCAGAGAGATGTGCTTGCCTTTTTAGGTATCACGTCATACTGCAGACAGTGGATTCCGAATTTTTCACTGTTAGCGAAGCCATTGATAGCTCTCACATGCAAGGATGTTTCGACTCCTTTGCCATGGACGGAGGAATGTCAGAAAAGTTTTTCTGAACTACGTGACGCATTGTGTTCGGCTCCTGTGTTAGGTACTCCTGATTACAGCAAGCCATTCACATTATACGTTCACGAGAGGGAAGGTTGTGCGTTGAGTGTTTTAACGCAACAATTTGGTGATAAGCAGCGCCCGTGTGCATATTTTTCCTCGACCTTAGACCCGGTAGCGAGAGCGTTGCCAAGTTGCTTGAGGGCGGCAGCAGCGGCCTCTATTCGGCAGTCCGCAGGTCTTGTGATGGATAATATGCTCATGGTGATGGTTCCGCATGCAGTTGATACTCTTTTGAATCGGACAAAGACTCAACATCTGACGAGTGCAAGGTTGTCTGGGTACGAGCTGACCCTTTTGGCAAGTCATATACAGATCAAACGTTGTAATGTACTGAATCCGGCGACATTGTTGCCGATTAATATGGAATCAGATGATGTGCCACCACATGATTGTTATTTACGAACTGAGGAAGAAACAAAAGGTCGTGTGGACCTGAAAAACACTCCCTTGACAGATCCTGATGGTACCTTGTATGTGGATGGGTCATGCTTTAAATTGCCGAATGGTGATGTGACGACTGCGTATGCTGTAGTGACGTTGAGTACGGTTGTGGAAACTGCGAGATTGAATCAGAATTCAGCGCAAGCTGCAGAGTTGATTGCATTGACAAGAGCTTGTGTCTTGTCTAAAGGAAAGCGAGTGAATGTGTTTACCGACAGTCAGTATGCATTCCGTGTTGCGCATAACTTTGGAAGATTGTGGAGAGAAAGAGGATTTATGACATCACATGGTACGAAGATTCAGCATGGGCAGCTTGTGAATGACCTTCTGGATGCACTTACACTGCCTAAACAAGTGGCGATTGTTAAATGTAGTGCACATCGGAAGGTGACGGATGATGTTGGTCGTGGTAATGCGTTCGCGGATGAGATTGCTAAGGAAACGGCTAAGGATCTTGCGACCCGAATGTATGTCACGAGTTCAGTGAGGTGGCCGATGGAGACTGGTATGTGTGAAAATACTATTGAGAGTGTGAAAGCAATTCAGAACGAAGCTACTAAAGCCGAAAAGACTAAGTGGAAAGAAAGTACGGGAAAGTTGGACATGCATGGATGTTGGGTTGATCTGACGGAATGTCAGAGGTGGATGTTACCAGATGCGTACGTATTAGCTGTCGTAACGATGGCTCATGGGTTGGCACATATTAGTGCGAAAGGAATATGTAGGTTTTTGTCACCTGTATGGAGAAATGAGGGTATTGCTAAGTGTGCCGAGAGGGTGGTTAAGAACTGTATGGTGTGTTTAATGCACAATCCCGGCAAGGGCACTCCCACTCCACCTGGTCATTTTGCTCCTCCCGTTTGTCCCTTTGAGGTTATCCAGCTGGACTTTATCCATATGGAGAGATGCAATAACCTAAAGTATGTTTTGGTTGTGGTTTGTGCGTTCTCCAGATGGATTGAGGCCTATCCTCTTAAGGATAACACTGCCCTGTCCACAGCAAAAATCCTGCTGAAGGAATACTTTCCTCGGTACGGAATGCCACGGATTGTATGGTCGGATAATGGAAGTGAGTTTGTGGGAAGTGTAATGCAGAGTGTGTGCAAGGGTCTTGGAATTCGCCAAAAGTTCCATAGCGCTAATCATCCACAGGCAGCGGGTTTGGTTGAAGGGTACAATGGTACCCTAAAACTAAAACTCGCTAAGATCCAGGCTACGACTGGTCTATCATGGCCTGATGCCTTGCCTCTGGCTCTCCTATCGACCAGAGCGACCGTACACTCTCGAGTAGGGCTTAGCCCATATGAGATTGTGTTCGGCCGCCCTGCGAATATTTGGGGGAGTCCCGAGACCAAGGGCTTTTAATAGTCTTGAGTACCCAATGTTAATTGATTACCTGCATGATTTGACCACTAAACTACGGTTAATCCATCAACAGGTCTTTGAAGCTCTACCGGCACAGACAGAGGGCCCTGGACACCAGCTCCGGCCAGGAGACTGGGTTGTTACCCGAAATTTTGGTCGAAAGCGCAACTTGGAGCCAAGATTTGTAGGCCCCTTTCAAGTTTTATTGACGACGAGGACTGCGGTTCGACTGGAGGGCCGGAAGAATTGGGTGCACGCCAGCCATACGAAAAGGGTACCGATTCCCTTACCGACGGATGGTTGGGTGAGGACTGGGATTTCGACAACAGAAACTGAGACTCCTTTGCACTTTGTGCCGTTTAGCGACGCTAAACCTGTGGGGAATGATTTGTCACTGCCAAACCCACATGTGGAGTTACCGGTAGCAGAAAGCCCAAGGTCTGACTCGTTGTCCATTTTATCGAATACTGTTGCGCCAGCCGAACAATTGTTTGTAGAGCAAACTCGACCTGGAAGAAGTCGATACTTTCTTCGTTCAAGGACTAATAAAAATTAGTTGTATATTTGCTTTTGATGTTATGAACATTATGGACAATTTTATCGTTCCTTTTTGAGTTTTTATGTGCTTTCCCACGGCTTAGAGATTTGTAATCTGAACTTTTTGAGGGAACCTCTCCATCCGGGTCACCGTAGGGCCGTGCGGGTACTCCTTTCTGTTTAGCAGGTTTTTGACGCTAGGTCGGTTACTTTTGTCGATTCCTGGGAACTCCTGGGGATTGATAATCGCTACTCAGAACGAAGTGCGTCAAATACGTCACGGACGGTTTGTAGAGGATGGCATTCTCTAAGCTGTTGGAAGTAGAAAAAATGTCGGCGCAGAGATCAGAATTAAGAAGAGTTGTATGTACAAAATGCTTTTTGTATCAGGTGTTCCTATTGTTCCTGATCGTATCTATGTTATTGGTGGGTGGAGTCTATTTTGGAGTACAGTTGTTATTGCCTTCTGTTTCACCTACCTCTGCTCCTAAACTGAGCTCCCTCACCACTGTTTCCCCACATTCTTTTCATCTCCTGCCTTAACATGAACAGGTTAGGCGTGCGGAATTTATGAATAACTCCTTCGTTCAACTTCTACATCAGCATCAGTTGGTGATGAATACTACCAATTGTTGGGTGTGTGGGTTAATGCCACATACCATGGATAGGGGTATTCCATATTTGGTTCTACCTTACAGTTCCCAGGGTTCGGCTCGAGCATTCCAAACTATGTTCCGTAGTGCACTAGATTCCTACCCCAGTCGAGAGCCGCGTTCTGCCAATTTTGGTCCTGGGCCGTATCACAAACCTTTGGCGATAGCGATAGCGGATTTAGATAGAGATGTTCTTGATGCATCGCTTATCCCAAATGAAGAGGTACAGGCTTATAAGGATCTGAGCGAGGCTGAGTATAGTACGTCAGTGGGTGATAGACAGCTTAAGAGCTCGTCCCCAATATGGATTGTACCACACCTCGGTAATTTGAAAGGTCTGGGTCGAAATCCGAGAGCACAACTTGGGAACAGTGCTTGCACTGACACGTATGTTCTGCCGATGCTCTCTTCCCCTGTTTTTCTGACCGCTAAGGGCACTTTTTTTTGTATGTTATGAACGCGCCTATACATGGTTACCCCGTGATTTTTCGGGTACATGTTATATTGCGAATCTTTTACCACCGACTTTCACAGTCGCCTCAGATTATCACAAGACTAGAGTCGTGAGAGGCGTTATTAGCAAGGAGGATACTGCCGGTCAAGAAGCAGGAGACTTCTTTAAGGGTTTCTTGCCGTTTTGGGGACCTATGGTTAATAGTAGGAACCTAAGACAGCTGACACGTGTAGTAGAGTCGACTGCTAATATTACTGCAAGTGCCCTTGGTAATCTCACAGCTGAACTTCAGGCGGATAGACTCATGATGTTACAGAACCGTATGGTTCTAGATGTTGTTCTCGCAGATAGAGGTGGCGTGTGTAAAGTTATCCATTCGAGTTGTTGCATTTTTATTCCTGACAATGCTCCAACTGTCTACCAAGCCATCTCGAAGTTGCACAAAATCTCCGAGTCCATACACGTGGACGAAGGTAATTGGACGCTACTAGGATGGTTTTGGGGCCTGATGTCAACTTGGGGTTGGAAGATTCTGATGATCGTAGGGGTTGTTGTGACGTTTCTGTTCACGTGTTGTCTTTGTGTACAGTGTGGTCCTGCCTTATGTGGCCTATGTGCTACAACGTGTATAAGACGGCCATCTGTTACCAAAGAGACGTTGATGAATAGAATAATGTTCCAGCAGCAACTGAACGATCTGATGAATATTGAAATAGATTCCGATCTTGACTACTGCTTGCCTACATGAGGGCAAAAGGAGCGTCTGAGGTTCCGTGTGGGACGGAACGACACTTTTTGGGTGGTGACGAATATGGGTGAGTTGGGTATCTATGAACCGCAAATGACGAGTATAGTGGGTGTACGCAGTTTCGCTACGCAACCACGTATGGTTCGTCTGATTTTTGGGTTTGTTCATCTGACCCCTCGGGTTCCATTTTAGATACGGCATCCATTTTGTTTCTTGCCCTCAAGTAGCCAGCGAACGGACTTTGTCCGCTTCGGGACCCTGGGACGCCCAAGCTTACATGAGGGACACGTGTTCTTTGGAGTATGACTTTTATGACGAGGGAAACGACACGACGAAGGCAGATGGCCCCTCTCAAGGCTCATCTTGCCGTGCCGGTCTATTGTTTCAGCCATGCATACATTAGACACGGTGTCTCTGATCCCGTTATCAAGTTCCCTTTATTACTCCTGACACTCTTCTCTAATCTGTTGTGCATCCTTGTCCTTTCTTTGCATCTGTTCTTGTCCCTTCTCCTAATGTGTTTACGATCAGGATGGAATGTGTTTTATTGTAGAGAAGATATGTTTTTACAGTTGGGAACCGGCAGTACTGTGGTGATCATGTTCCGGCCTCCTGAAACATGAACGCGACCCTTTTGAAGTTTATTATGGGAACCGGGTTGTAATCTTTGTTCACTATACTGTTCTATGGGAAAAACGTGTATAAAAGGAGCGACCCACTTTTGCAAATTGAAGCAGTCTCCGAGAACCTACACGCTGTGTACTTCTTGTGACCTCTGTATCCCTGCAGTAAATAAACGCTGATCTCTGACGTCGCCCGAAGTGTCCCGTGTCTCTGTGTTTGGTACGCCAGAACAGGTAACCCGCGAAGGTTTCAGGTGTTGTTCCCTGGCACCGCTGGGTCTTAGAAAAACCCAGTCCTTCACCCCCTACACTACTCAAACACCACTGCACTACCCTAAACCCTAAAACACTATCCCCAGCATGACACCATACACGAACCAAACACCACTACACTGCACTGCCCTAAACCCTAAAACACTAACCCAAGCATGACTCTCTACACTACACAAATACCACTGCACTACCCTAAACCCTAAAACACTACCCCCATAACAACCCCCTACACTACACAAACACCTCTGCGCTGCCCTAAAACACTACCCCCAGCACGACCCCCTACACTACCCAAACACCACTGCACTGCCCTAAACCCTAAAACACTTCCACCAGCATGATCCCCCTATACTGCACAAACACCACTGCACTGCCCTAAACCCTAAAACCATACCCCCAGCACCACCCACTACACTACCCAAACACCACTGTGCTATCCAAAACCCTAAATCTACCCCCAGTACGACTCCCTAAACTACACAAACACCACTGCACTACCATAAACCCTAAAACACTACCCCAGCACATCCCCTACACTATACAAACACAACTGCACTACCCTAAACCCTAAAACACTACAACCAGCATGACCACCTACACTACACAAACACCAGTGCTCTACCTAAGCCCTAAAACACTACCCCCAGTGTGACCCCCAACACAACACAAACACCACTGCACTACCCTAATCTCTAAAACACTACCCCCAGCACAACCCAATGCACTACACAAACACCACTGCACTGTCCTAAACCCTAAAACACAACCCCCAGCAAGACCCGCTACACTACACAAACACCACTGCACTACCCTAAACTCTAAAACACTACACCCAGCACAACCCACTACACTACCCAAACACCACTGCACTACCCTAAATCCTAAAACACTACCCACAGCACAACTCCCTACACTACAAAAACACCACTTCACTACCCTAACCCCTAAAACATGACCTCCTACACTACACAAACAACAATGCCACTACCCTAAACACTAAAACACTACCCCAGAACAACCCCCTAAACCTCCCAAACACCACTGCACTACCCTAACACCTAAAACACGACCTCCTGCACTACTCAAACACCACTGCACTAGCCCAAACCCCAAATCTACCCCAGCACGACCCCCTACACTACCCGAACAGCACTGCACTACCCTAAACCCTAAAACTTAAACCCCTAAACTACAAAAACACCACTGCACTAACCTAAACCCTAAAACACTACCCCAGCACGACTCCCTACACTACACAAATACCACTGCACTACCCTACACCCTAAAACACAACCTCCAGCACGACCCCCTAGAATACCCAAACACCACTACACTGTACTGCCCTAAACCCAAAGACACTTCCACCAGCACAATTCCCATAAACTATTCAAACAACACTGCACTGTCCTAAACCCTAAAACCCTACCCCAGCATGACCCTCTACAATACCCAAACACGACTGTACTATCCTAAACCGTAAATCTACACCCAGTACGACCCCCTACAGTACACAAACAATACTGCACTACCCTAAACACTAAAACACTACCCCAGCACAACACCCTACACTACACAAACACAACTGCACTACCCTAAACCATAAAACACTACAACCAGCATGACCCCCTATACTACACAAACACCAGTGCACTATCCTAAACCTTAGAAAGCTACCCCCAGTGTGACCCCCTATACTACTCAAACACCACTGCACCACCCTAAACCCTAAAACACTATCCCCAGCATGACACCCTACACTACCCAAACACCACTACCCTGCACTGCCCTAAACCCTGAAACACTAACCCCAGCATGACTCCCTACACTACACAAATACCACTGCACTACCCTAAACCCTAAAACACTACCCCCAGAACAACCCCCTACACTACACAAACACCTCTGCACTGCCCTAAAACACTACCCCCAGCACGACCCCCTACACTACCCAAACACCACTGCACTGCCCTAAACCCTAAAATACTTCCGCCAGCATGATCCCCCTATACTACATAAACACCACTGCACTGCCCTAAACCCTAAAACCATACCCCCAGCACCACCCACTACACTACCCAAACACCACTGTGCTATCCAAAACCCTAAATCTACCCCCAGTACGACTCTCTACACTACACAAACACCACTGCACTACCATAAACCCTAAAACACTACCCCAGAACGACCCCCTACACTATACAAACACAACTGCACTACCCTAAACCCTAAAACACTACAACCAGCATGACCACCTACACTACACAAACACCAGTGCACTACCTTAAGCCCTAAAACACTACCCCCAGTGTGACCCCCAACACTACAAAAACACCACTGCACTACACTAATCTCTAAAACACTACCCCCAGCACAACCCAATGCACTACACAAACACCACTGCACTGTCCTAAACCCTAAAACACGGACCCCAGCAAGACCCCTACACTACACAAACACCACTGCACTACCCTAAACCGTAAATCTACCCCCAATACGACCCCCTACAGTACACAAACAATACTGCACTACCCTAAACACTAAAACACTACCCCAGCACAACACCCTACACTACACAAACACCACTGCACTACCCTAAACCCTAAAACACTACAACCAGCATGACCCCCTATACTACACAAACACCACGGCACTAACCTAAACCCTAAACACTACCCCCAGCAAGACCCTCTACACTACACAAACACCACTGAACTACCCTAAACTCTAAAACACTACCCCCAGCACAACCCCCTTCACTACACAAACATCACTACACTACCCAAAAACACGACCCACTACACCACACAAACTCCACTGCACTACCCTAAACACTAAAACACTATCCCCAGCATGACTCCCTACACTGCAAATACACCACTGCACTACCCTAAATCCTAAAACACTACCCCCAGCATGACCCCCTACACTACACAAACACCGGTGCACTGCCCTAAACCCTAAAAGACTACCCCCAGCACTACCTCCTACACTACCCAAACACCACTGCACTGCCCTAAACCCTAAAACACTAACAACAGCATGATCCCCCTACACTACCAAAACCCCACTGCACTGCACTGCCTTAAACCCAAAAACACTACCCCCAGCACGACCCCAACACTTTCCAAACACCACTGCACTGACCTAAACCCAATAAACCCTACCCCAGCATGACCCCTTACACAAACACGACTGCACTATCCTAAACCGTAAATCTACCCCCAGTACGACCCCCTACAGTACACAAACACCACTGCACTGCCCTAAACTCTAAAACACTACCGCAGCAAAACCCCATACACTACAGAAACACCACTGCACTACCCTAAGACCTAAAACACAACAACCAGCATGACCCCCTACACTACAGAAACACCAGTGCACTACCCTAAACCCTAAAACACTACCCCAAGTGTGACACCCTGCACTACCCAAACACCAATGCACTAACCTAAACCATGAAACACTACCCCCAGCGCGACCCCCTACATTACACAAACACTACTGCAATACCCTAAACCCTAAATCTACCCCAGCATGATCCCCTACACTACAGAAAAACCACTGCACTACCCTAAACTCTAAAACACTACCCCCAGCACGGCCCCCTACACTACACAAACACCACTGCACTGTCCTAAACCCTAAAACACTACCCCCAGCACGACCCCCTAAACTACCCAAACACCATTACACTGTCCTAAACCCTAAAACACTACCCCAGCACGATCCCCATAGACTACCCAAACACCACTCCACAGTACTGCCCTAAACCCAAAAACACTACCCCCAGCACAACCCCCTACACTTTCCAAACACCACTGCACTACCTTAAACTCTAAATCTACACCCATCACAATCCCCTACACTATACAAACACCACTGCACTACCCTAAATCCTAAATCTACCCCGAGCCCAACCACCTACACTACATAAACACCACTTCACTACCCAAACCCTAAAACACTACCCCCAGAATGACACCCTACACTAACCAAACACGACTGCACTACCATAAACCCTAAAACATGACCACCTACACTACACAAAACAACACTGCACTACCCTAAACATTAAAACACTACCCCCAGTATAATCACCTACACTACCCAAACACCACTGCACAACCCTAAAACCTAAAACACGACCCCTACACTACACAAACACCACTGCACTAGCCTAAACCCTAAACCTACCCCCAGCACGGCCCCCTACAACACACAAACATAACTTCACCACCCTAAACCCTAAAACACTACTCCCAGCACGACCCCCTACACTACCCAAACACCACTGTACAACCATAAACCCTAAAACACGAACCCCTATACTACAAAAACACCACTGCACTACCCTAAACCCTAAAACACTACCCCAGCACGACTCCCTACACTACAGAAATACCACTGCAGTACCCTAAACCCTAAAACACTACCCCAGCACAACCCCCTACACTACACAAACACCTCTGCACTGCCCTAAAACACTACCCCAGCACGACCCCCTACACTACCCAAACATCACTGCACTGCACTAAATCCTAAAACACGTCCACCAGCACAATCCCCCTACACTACCCAAACACCACTGCACTGCCCTAAACTCTAAAACCCTACCGCAGAACGACCCCTTACACCCCCCAAACATGACTGCACTATCCTAATCCCTAAATCTACCTACAGTACGAACCCCTACACTACCCAAACAACACTGCACTACCCTAAACCCTAAAACACTACCCACAGCACGACTCCGAACACTACACAAATGCCACTGTACTACCTTAAACCCTAAAACCCTACCCACAGCACATCCTCCTAAACTACCCAAACACCACTGCACTGTCCTAAGCCCTAAAACAGTAACCACAGCACGATACCCCTACACTACCCAAACTGCACTGCACTGCACTGCTCTAAACCCCAAAACACTATCCCCAGCATGACCTCCTACACTTTCCAAACAACACTAGACTACCCTAAACACTAAATCTGACCCCCTACACTACACAAACAACATTGTACTACCCTAACCTCTAAAACACTACCCCTAGCATGACCCCCTACACTACACACACACCACTGCACTATCCTAAAGCCTAAAACACTACCCCCAGCGTGACACCCTACACTACACAAACACCACTGCACTACCCTAAACCCTAAAACACTACCCCCAGCACACAACATGCTACACTACACAAACACCACTGCACTACCCTAAACCCTAAAACACTACACCCAATACGACCCCGTACACTACCCAAACACCAATGTACTACCATAAACCCTAAAACACAACCCACAGTGTGTCCCCCTACACTACCTAAACATCACTGCACTACCCAAAAACACAACCCCCTACACTACACAAACACCACTGCACTACCCAAAACCCTAAAAACATTACCCCAGCATGACCCCCTATATTACCCAAACACCATTGCACTGCCCTAAACCCTATAACACTAACCCCAGCATGATCCCCCTACAATACCCAAACACCACTGCACTGCACTGCCCTAAACCCAAAAGCACTACCGCCAGCACGACCCCCTACATTTTCCAAAAACCACTGTTCTACCCTAAACCCTAAATCCACCCCCAGCACGATGACCTACACTACACAAACACCACTGCACTACCTTAAACCCTAAAACACTATCCCCAGCTTGACCCCCTACACTACCCAATCACCACTGCACTACCCTAAACCCTAAAACACTACCCACAGCACCACTCCGAACACTACACACATGCCACTGCACTACCCTAAACCCTAAAACACTGCTCTCAGCATGACCCCCCACACTACACAAACACCTATGAACTGCTCTAAAACACTCCCCCCAGCATGACCCCCTACACTACCCAAACAGCAATGCACTGCCCCAAACCCTAAAACAATTCCACCAGCACGATCCCTCCAACTCTACCCAAACACCACTGCACTGCCCTAAACCCTAAAACCGTAACCTAGGATGACCCCCAACACTACCCAAACACCACTGCACCTGGCTAAACTCTAAATCTACCCCGAATACGACTGCCTACACTACACAAACACCACGGTACTACCGTAAACTCTAAAACACTACCCCCAGCATGACACCCTACACTACACACACAACACTGCACTATCCTAAAGCATAAAACACTACCCCCAGCGTGACACCCTACACTACACAAACACCACTTCAAGACCCTAAAGCCTAAAACACTACCTCCAGCACAACATGCTACACTACACAAACACCACTGCACTACCCTAAACCCTAAAACTCTACCCCCATCTCGACACTGTACATTACACAAACACCACTGCACTACCCTAAATCCTAAAACACTACACCCAGCATGACCCTGTACACTACCCAAACACCAATGTACTATCATAAACCCTAAAACAAAACCCACAGTGTGACCTCCTACACTACCCAAACATCACTGCACTACCCTAAAACACAATCCCCCACACTACACAAACACCACTGCACTTCCCTAAACCCTAAAAATATTCCCCCAACATGACCCCCTACACTACACAGACACCACTGCACTATCCTAAGTCCTAAAACACTACCCCCAGGATGACCCCTACTCTACACAAACACCACTGAAATGTCCTAAACCCTTAAACAATATAACCAGAATGACCTCTATGCTACCCAAACACCATTGCACTGCCCTAAACCCTAAAACACTAACCCCAGCATGATCCCCCTAAAATACCCACACACCACTGCACTGCCCTAAACCCAAAAACACTACCCTTAGTACGACCCCCTACATTTTCCAAAAACCATTGCTCTACCCTAAACCCTAAATCTACCCCCAGCAAGACGACCTACACTAAACAAACACCGCTGCAGTACCCTAAACACTAAATCTACCCCAGCATGACTCCCTACACTACACAAACACTACTTCACTACTCTAAACCCTAAAAAAATACCCCCAGCATTACCCCCTATACCACCCAAACACCACTGCACTACCCTAAAAAAGAAAACATGCCCTTTACGCTACCCAAACACCACTGCACTACCCTAAACCCTAAAACACGAACCCCTACACTACAAAAACACGACTGCACTACCCTAAACCCTAAGACACTACCCCCACCATGACCCCCTATACTACACAAACAACACTGCACTACCCTAAACCCTAAAACACTACCCCAAGCACTACCCCTAACACTACACAAACACCTCTGCACTGTCCTAAAACACTATCCCCAGCACAACCCCCTACACTACCCAAACAGCACTGCACTGCCAAAAACCCTAAAACCCTTCCACCAGTATGATCCCTCTACAGTAAACAAACACCACTTTACTACCATAAACCCTAAAACCCTACCCCCAGCACGACCCCCTACACTTCCCAAACACCACTGCACTATCTTAAACCCTAAATCTACCCCCAGTATAACCCCCTACACTACTACACTACCCTAAACCGTAAAACACTACCGCCAGCATGACAAGCTACACTACACAAACACCACTGCACTATTCTAAACCCTAAAACACTACCCCCTGCATGACACCCTACACTACCCACAACCCTAAAACATTACACCCAGGACAACCCCCTAAACTGCCCAAACACCACTGCTCTACCCTTAACCCTAAAACATAACCACCAGCATGACCACCTACACTACACAAACATCACTGCACTACCCTAAAACACGACCCCTACACTACACAAACACCACTGCACTACCATAAATCCTAAAATACTACCCCCAGCATGACCCCTACACTACACAAACACCACTGCACTGCCCTAAACCCTAAAACACTACCCCCAGTATGACCCCCTACACTACCCAAACACCACTGCACTGCCCTAAACCCTAAATCACTACCCCCAGCACAACATGCTACACTACACAAACACCACTGCACTACCCTAAAGCCTAAAACACTACCAACAGCACAACATGCTACACTACACAAACACCACTGCACTACCCTAAAGCCTAAAACTCTACCCCCATCTCCACACTGTACATTACACAAACACCACTGCACTACCCTAAACCCTAAAACACTACACCCAGCATGACCCTGTACACTACCCAAACACCAATGTACTATCATAAACCCTAAAACACAACCCACAGTGTGACCTCCTACACTACCCAAACATCACTGCACTACCCTAAAACACAATCCCCCACACTACACAAACACCACTGCACTTCCCTAAACCCTAAAAACATTCCCCCAACATGACCCCCTACACTACACAGACACCACTGCACTATCCTAAGTCCTAAAACACTACCCCCAGGATGACCCCTACTCTACACAAACACCACTGAAATGTCCTAAACCCTTAAACAATATAACCAGAATGACCCCCTATACTACCCAAACACCATTGAACTGCCCTAAACCCTAAAACACTAACCCCAGCATGATCCCCCTAAAATACCCACACACCACTGCACTGCCCTAAACCCAAAAACACTACCCTTAGTACGACCCCCTACATTTTCCAAAAACCATTGCTCTACCCTAAACCCTAAATCTACCCCCAGCACGACGACCTACACTAAACAAACACCGCTGCAGTACCCTAAACACTAAATCTACCCCAGCACGACTCCCTACACTACACAAACACTACTTCACTACTCTAAACCCTAAAACACTACCCCCAGCACTACCCCCTATACCACCCAAACACCACTGCACTACCCTAAAAAAGAAAACATGCCCTTTCCACTACCCAAACACCACTGCACTACCCTAAACCCTAAAACACGAACCCCTACACTACAAAAACACGACTGCACTACCCTAAACCCTAAGACACTACCCCCACCATGACCCCCTATACTACACAAACAACACTGCACTACCCTAAACCCTAAAACACTACCCCCAGCACTACCCCTAACACTACACAAACACCTCTGCACTGTCCTAAAACACTATCCCCAGCACAACCCCCTACACTACCCAAACAGCACTGCACTGCCAAAAACCCTAAAACACTTCCACCAGTATGAGCCCTCTACAGTAAACAAACACCACTTTACTACCATAAACCCTAAAACCCTACCCCCAGCACGACCCCCTACACTTCCCAAACACCACTGCACTATCTTAAACCCTAAATCTACCCCCAGTATAACCCCCTACACTACTACACTACCCTAAACCGTAAAACACTACCGCCAGCATGACAAGCTACACTACACAAACACCACTGCACTATTCTAAACCCTAAAACACTACCCCCTGCATGACACCCTACACTACCCACAACCCTAAAACATTACACCCAGGACAACCCCCTAAACTGCCCAAACACCACTGCTCTACCCTTAACCCTAAAACATAACCCCCAGCATGACCCCCTACACTACCCAAACATCACTACACTACCCTAAAACACGACCCCTACACTACACAAACACCACTGCACTACCATAAACCCTAAAACACTACCCCCAGTATGACCCCCTACACTACCCAAACACCACTGCACTGCCCTAAACCCTAAAGCACTGACCCAGCACGATCCCCCTACACTACCTAAACACCACTGCACTGCCCTAAACCCAAAAACACTACCCCCTGCACGAGCCCCTACACTTTCCAAACACCACTGCACTACCCTAAACCCTAAGTCTACCCCCAGCATGACCCCCTACACTACACAAACACTACTGCACTACCCTAAACCCTAAATCTACCTCAGCACGACCCTCTACACTACACAAACACCACTTCACTACCCGTAACCCTAAAACACTACCCCAGCATGACCCCCTACACTACAAAAACACCACTGCACTACCCTAAACCCTAAAGCTTGACCCCCTACACTACACAAACAACACTGCACTACCCTAAACACAAAAACACTACCCCCAGCACAACCCCCTACACTACGCAAACACCACTGCACTGCCCTAAACCCTAAAACACGACTCCCTACACTACTCAAACACCACTGCACTACCCTAAACCCTACATCTACCCACAACACGACCCCCTACACTACACAAACACCACTTCTCTACCCTAAACCCTAAAACACTACTTTCAGCACGACCCCCTACACTACCCAAACACCACTGCACTATCCTAAACCCTACAAAACAAACCCCTACACTAAACAAACGACACTGCACTACCCTTAACCCTAAAACACTACCCCCAGCACAACTCCCTACACTACAAAAATACCACTGCACTACCCTATACCCTAAAACACTACCTCCAGCATGACCCCTACACTACACAAGCTCCTGTGCACTGCCCTAAAACACTACACCCAGCATGACCCCCTACAGTACAAAACACCACTGCACTGCCCTAAACCCTAAAAAACTTCCAATACGATCCCCCTACACTACCCAAACTCCACTGCACTATCCTAAACCCTAAATCTACCCCAGTACGACCCCCTACACTACACAAACACCACTGCACTACCCTAAACTCTAAAACACTACGCCAGCATGACCCCCTAAACTACACAAACACCACTGCACTACCCTAAACCCTAAAACACTACACCCAGCACAACCCCCTACACTACACAAACACCACTACAATACACTAAACCCTCAAATACAACGCCCAGCATACCCCTACACTTCGCAAACATAACACCACTACCCTAAAACACGACCCCCTACACTACACAAACACCACTGCACTACCCTAAACCCTAAAATACTACCCCCAGCATGACCCCCTACACTACACAAACACCACTGCACTGCCCTAAACCCTAAAACACTACCCCCAGTATGACCCCCTACACTACCCAAACACCACTGCACTGCCCTAAACCCTAAAGCACTGACCCCAGCACGATCCCCCTACACTACCTAAACACCACTGCACTGCCCTAAACCCAAAAACACTACCCCGCACGACCCCCTACACTTTCCAAACACCACTGCACTACCCTAAACCCTAAATCTACCCCCAGCATGACCCCCTACACTTCACAAACACTACTGCACTACCCTAAACCCTAAATCTACCCCAGCACGACCCTCTACACTACACAAACACCACTTCACTACCCGTAACCCTAAAACACTACCCCCAGCATGACCCCCTACACTACAAAAACACCACTGCACTACCCTAAACCCTACTACTTGACCCCCTACACTACACAAACAACACTGCACTACCTAAACACTAAAACACTATCCCCAACACAACCACCTACACTACGCAAACACCACTGCACTGCCCTAAACCCTAAAACACGACTCCCTACACTACTCAAACACCACTGCACTACCCTAAACCCTACATCTACCCACAGCACGACCCCTTACACTACAAAAACACCACTGCACTACCCTTAACCCTAAAACACTACCCCCAGCACAACTCCCTACACTACAAAAATACCACTGCACTACCCTATACCCTAAAACACTACCTCCAGCATGACCCCTACACTACACAAGCACCTGTGCACTGCCCTAAAACACTACCCCCAGCATGACCCCCTACACTACCAAAACACCACTGCACTACCCTAAACCCTAAAACACTTCCAATACGATCCCCCTACACTACCCAAACACCACTGCACTATCCTAAACCCTAAATCTACCCCAGTACGACCCCCTACACTACACAAACACCACTGCACTACCCTAAACTCTAAAACACTACGCCAGCATGACCCCCTAAACTACACAAACACCACTGCACTACCCTAAACCCAAAAACACTACACCCAGCACAATCCCCTACACTACACAAGCACCACTACAATACACTAAACTCTCAAATACAACACCCAGCATACCCCTACACTTCGCAAACATAACACCACTACCCTAAAACACGACCCACTACACTACACAAACACCACTGCACTACCCTAAACCCTAAAACACTACCCCCAGCATGACCCCCTACTCTACACACACACCACTGCACTACCTTAAACCCTAAAACACGAACCCCTACACTGCCCAAACACCACTGCACTACCCTAAACCCTAAAACACTGCCCACAGCACGACTCCGAACACTACACAAATGCTGCTGCACTACCCTAAACCCTAAAACAATACCCCCAGTGAGGTTCCGTGTGAATCGGAACGACACTTTTTGGGTGTGTTCGAATATGGACGAGTTTGGTATCTACGAACCGCAAATGACGAGTTTAGTGGGTGTACGCGTTTTCGCTACGCCACTATGTACGGATCGTCTCATTCCTAGGTATGTCCATCCGAACCCTCGGGTTCCATTTTAGATGCGGCATCCATCTTGTTTCTTGCCCTCAAGTAGCCAGCGAACGGACCCTGTCCGCTCTGTGACCCTAGGATTCCCAAGCTTTCACGAACGACACGTGCTTCTTTGAGGGTGTCTTTTATGATAAGTGAAATGACACGGCAGAGGCAGATGGCCCCGCTCAAGGCTCATCTTGCCGTGCCAGTCTATTGTTTCAGTCATGCATGCATTAGTCACGAGGTTTTTGATCCTGCAATCAAGTTTCTGTTATTGCTCTCTACACTCTTTTCCAATCTGTTGTGCATCCTTGTTTTTCCTTTACATCTGTTTCTGTCCCTTCTCCTAAATTCGTTTACAATCAGAATGGAATGTGCTTAATGTGGGGATGATGTGCTTTTACAGTTGGGAACCGGCAATGTTGTTGTAATTATGTTCCGGGCTTCTGAAACATGAATGCGACCCTTTTGAAGTTTACTGTGGGAACGGAGTTGTAACCTTTGTTTGTTATGTTGTGCTATGACGAAAATGTGTATAAAAGGAGCGATCCACTTTTGCAATTCGAAGCAGTCTCTCAGAACCTACACGTTGTGTACTTCTTGCGATTTCTGTATCCCTGCAGTAAATAAACGCTGATCTTTGACGCCGCCGGAAGTGTCCCGTGTCTCTGTGTAAAGTACGCCGGAACAGGTAACCCACGAAGGTTTCAGGTGTTGTCCCCTGGCACTGCTGGGCCTTAGAATAGCCCAGTCCTTCAGTTGGCGCCCAACGTGGGGCGACATCAGCGGTACCAGTCCAAAGCCCGACGATCGTGAGGAACTTCGTGTGAAATCTCCGAGGGAAGGTGCACCCCGCTTCATCGATCCAGTTGTCGAAATAAGTGGCCTGAAGACTTTTCCCACGAAGATTCCCGCCTTCTGACGGCTGCGACGGACTGATGCCCTGACTGTCGACCTGTTTTGGCACCTGGCGTAGTCCTTTGTACGGCGAGACGATAGACGGGCCTTCCTGGTGACGCCATTGCCTTTTCAGTTAAGTATTTGTGGGTCGCTCCCAGAATTTATGGTTTTGTAGTTCCTTTTTGGGACGGTTACTTTGTTGTTTGCATGGTTCCATTGCATTTGTGGTTCTTAGTTGTTGGTTCTTAGTTGTTGGGTTTTATTTGACGATTGCAATTGCCAAAAACCGAGGGTCTTGCATTTTTTTTGCGAGGACATCGTAATTCGATAGCCCTTGAAGTTTGTAAACTCGGTTAGTGTGCACGATGCCTGGCCGTAGTACTTTGTTTGGTTTCCTTAAATGTTGCAGCACGGATTCCCGACTGGAGGATTCATGCCCGATTCCTCCAGTTGGAACCCCAATTTATGAGCTCTATAGTCGCCACGGCGTAGGTCCTATTGTATATAATGAAAATTGGATTCGTTACACTAAAAATGATGGTGTTCTTAGTTGGCCATCACATGGTAGTTTCGAAACTGCCATATTAGATATTCTTGAAGCTAAATTGTTTAAAAAGAAGGCGAGGCCGGCCATGTTTGATTCCTTTCGATTATGGCGCAAAGAGGCCAAGCAGAAAGAAATCAAACAGATTAAGAAAAATAAGAGAGAAGGTGTCATTACGGTGATGCGAAATGCAGAACAGTATCAGCGAGACAAAGATGAGAAGGAGCAGGAAGTTAGTGCTAGACTTCATCATATGGCGGTGGATAAATGTTATCCGGTTTTACCGTCTAGTTCTGATAAGACGGGAGAGGAAGTGATAGAGGATCCATTATTGTCTTATCTATTGAAATCACCACCTCCCTATGCTCCAGATACCGTGGGTCCTGTGATTCCTCCGGTTCCTCAACCTGTTGTTTTGGCGGCTGCTGGTCAGCCTGTCGTTCCTCCTGTTCTTCCGAATCCCCTTGTGCCACAAATTATCCACCCTCCTTTACCCGCTCTTTTTCCTACTGCTCCTTTGCCAGTATCTCACCAGCCCAATCTTACTACTGCTCCTGTTACCCCGACTACTGCTACTGTTTCTACGCTTACTCCTAATGTTGTTGCTCCTGTGCCTCCTTCTCCTTCCCCTTCTGTTCGTAGTCGTATATTTAATGCTGTCGCTACTCTCTATTCTCCGTTTTTTGGACCAGTACTCGGGTCAGATCTTTCTGATGTTGCTCAGAGGCGCAGTCAAATTCCTGATGGTAGGGAACATGAGTCGTTAGTAAAAATGGCGCGTAAATGGATTAGGCATCCTGTGAAATACACATCGCGTATAGTTTTTGAGACATTTTCCCAGTTTAATGAGCCCACACAAAGATTTGTGTATGAGGAAATGTGTAAATCTTTGAGAGAAGAGTGGGATAATGATGCGGTAGACAATGTACCGCCCGAGATCACTGAGCTTCAGAATCAATTTACGACTGGTATGATTGTGGGTGATAATGTCCGACGTGCTCTAGAGCGTCTGTTATCTTTTCGATCTACAGTGCAACCTCGAGCATTGTTTAAGGATGAAACTGGGGAGTGGATGGCAAAACCTGGTCAGTATCCTATGCGGGAAGTTCCCCCAGTATGGATGCCTGGTGATCCTGCTGCTAATCCTGCCATTCTACCACACTTTCAGAGAGTTTGGATACACCTCCCATGGAAGCGATCGGAAGTTTTGCAGGTGAAGCAAACCTTACCCGACCCCCGTAAAAATCATGCCGGTTATTATAAGGAGTTGTCCCAATTAGTGGATGCTACTGTCATGAACCTTGCCGATATTGACATGTTGTTTGGTAACGTAGTACCTCAACCGATTTGGGCGAAAATCCGTCAAGAGAATCACGCAGCTGAGTTAGGCGGTGATTGGCTGCTCTTGCGGCGGCTGACGGGCGGCAAGTTGGTGGGGCTAAACCTGAACAGCTCATTGAGAATCTGCCCCAGAGGATAATTACACTTATGAAGACACTTATGCCAGCAATAAGCGTTAATTGGGACAAATTGTCTGCGTGCAAACAAAAGAAGGACGAGAGCGTCTCCGATTTCTTTACGAGATTTGAGGAGGCATTTATTGATCATAGTGGTAGGATATGAGCTCAGAGGGAGGTCAGCGATTGTTTGTTGATAAATTTGTATTGAATTTGTTGCCTGAACTAAGCAACAAGTTGAAGAATTCTGAAAGTTCGTGGGCCGTTTCTACCACTGCTCAGATATTAGCCACGGCCCAATACTACGAAAATAGAGAGAAAGAAGAAAGCGAACGCGTAGATAAGAAATCGAAGGATCTTAAAACAAAGGTCTTATTGCAGCAAGCGTATCCTCCGCGCTTGAATCACAATGACTCGCAACAGCCACATCGCTTACAATCACAGTTTTCTAGATCACAGTCGCGTAATGACTCCCCTACACCTCGCTTTGTGTTGGGGTACAATCAATGTGCATACTGTAGGGGTGAGGGTCATTTGAAGTTTAATTGTCCAGTTTTGCGTGACCGCAACAATGGTGTTTCGGCTCGAGGAGGTCGTAGTGGTCCTCAACAAGCATCACGTGGTAGAGGTCGCGGCGTTACTCAGAATCAGAACGAGCGTCTTGCCACTTCATCGGATTCGCAAAATAGCTTTGATAGGCGCGATCCATCGTCTGGTAGATCCGCACAGTATCATGTGGACGACTATTATGTCGAGCATGATGTTGGTATTGACGGTAATTACTAGGACAGCCGTAGACAAAGAAAGGGAGTAGTATCAGTTCCGGTTGATCAGAGAGGGCCTTATGTCGCAGTTGCTACATTGGGCGTAGTTGAGCCTTTTCTGTTGGACACTGGTGCAGCGAAAAGTTCCATCATTCATTCGAAACTCCCTGGCGTGCCTTTGTCTGGCTTGACGAATGTTTCCGTTGGATTCTCTGGCGCCCCCGTTAGCAATCCAGTTTCTAGCCCTTTGCCCCTTACAATTGGGTCTCGTGAGTTGAAAGCTCCCTTGATTTTGACTACTGGTTGTGGTGAGAATCTTTTGGGCCTGGATTTATTGAAGCGGTTATATGCGACTTTGTACTGTTCTCCTGCGGGAGTGGAGCTTACGCTAGGTCAGAGAGTGATCTCTCCTATGTATCTGTCGACTGATCAGCTCCCATCGGAATTGAGTTCTCTTCCTGTTTCTTTGTGGGCGACAGGTCCCAATGACGTGGGCCTGCTGGATATACCACCTTATGTTGTTCAATTGAAATCAAATGTGCGACTGCCGCGTATTCCCCAGTATCGTATCTCTCTTGATGGACAACGAGCGCTATTAGCGATAATTTACGATTTGATCGATAAAGATGTCATCGAGGAAACACGGGGTAACGTGTGTAATAGTCCTGTGTTACCTATTTTGAAACAAACTGATCCATCTAAGCCTCCTGTGTATCGTTTTGTTATTGATTTAAGGGAGGTAAATAAAATTGTTGTTCCACAGTTTCCCGTGGTGCCTGACATTACAGCTTTGCTGACTCTGATTCCAGCTTCTGCATCATGGTTCTCGGTAATTGATCTGAAGAATGCGTTCTATAGCATTCCGATTGCTGAGGAAAGCAGAGATTTATTCGGTTTCTCATTAGGTGGTCGCAGATTCAGGTTCAAACGCGCACCTCAGGGCTACTGTGAGAGTCCATCGATCTACAGCCAAGCTGTTAAGAGTCAACTTGATGCATTTGTGTTGCCGGCTGGTGCGGCTTTGATCCAGTACGTTGATGATCTGTTGGTAGCTGCTGACACTGAACAGATTTGCAAAACTGCTACAGTATCACTGTTACAGCATCTATGTGACTTACATCACAAAGTATCACCTTCTAAGCTACAATATTGTTGTCAAGAAGTAACCTATCTAGGTCACTTATTGTCAAAGGCGGGAAGAAGGTTGACCCCTGAAAGAATTGCAGCAATTGCTCGAATGATTGTGCCAACAACTCAGAGAGATGTGCGTGCCTTTCTAGGTATCACGTCATACTGCAGACAGTGGATTCCAAACTTTTCACTGTTAGCGAAGCCATTGATAGCTCTCACATGCAAGGATGTTTCGACTCCTTTGCCATGGACGGAAGAATGTCAGAAAAGTTTTTCTGAACTACGTGATGCGTTGTGTTCGGCTCCTGTGTTAGGTACTCCTGATTACAGTAAGCCATTTACACTATACATTCACGAGAGAGAAGGTTGTGCGTTGAGTGTTTTGACGCAACAATTCGGTGGTAGGCAGCGTCCATGTGCATATTTTTCCTCGACCTTAGACCCGGTAGCTAGAGCATTGCCGAGTTGCTTGAGAGCGACAGCGGCAGCTGCGGTGTCTATTCGACAATCCGCAGGTTTGGTTATGGATAATATGCTCATAGTGATGGTTCCGCATGCAGTTGACACTCTCCTGAATCGGACAAAAACTCAACATCTGACGAGTGCAAGGTTGTCAGGGTATGAGTTGACCCTTTTGGCAAGTCATATACAGATCAAGCGTTGTAATGTGCTGAATCCGGCGACATTGTTGCCGATTAATATGGAATCAGATGGTGTACCACAACATGATTGTTATTTACGAACTGAGGAAGAAACAAAGGGTCGTGTGGACCTGAAAAACACTCCGTTGACAGATCCCGATGGCACTTTGTATGTTGATGGTTCATGTTTTAAGTTGCCGAATGGTGATGTGACGACTGCGTATGCTGTAGTGACGTTGAGCACGGTTGTGGAAACCGCGAGATTGAGTCAGAATTCAGCGCAAGCGGCAGAATTGATTGCGCTAACAAGAGCGTGTGTTTTGTCGAAAGGAAAGCGAGTGAATGTGTTCACCGATAGTCAGTATGCATTCGGTGTTGCGCATAGTTTTGGTCGATTGTGGAGAGAAAGAGGATTCATGACATCGCATGGTACGAAGATCCAACACGGGCAGCTCGTGAATGATCTTTTGGATGCACTTACATTGCCTAAACAGGTAGCGATTGTTAAATGTAGTGCGCATCGGAAGGTTACGGATGACGTTGGTCGTGGTAATGCATTTGCGGACGAGATTGCCAAGGAAATGGCTAAGAATCTTGCAACCTGAATGTATGTTACGGGTTCAGTGAGATGGCCGACGGAGACTGGTATGTGTGAAGATACTGTTGAGAGCGTGAAAACAATTCAGAATGAGGCCACTGAGATTGAAAGGACCAAGTGGAAAGAAAGTACGGGAAAGTTGGACATGCATGGATGTTGGGTTGACTTGTCGGAACGTCAGAGGTGGATGTTACCGGATGCGTATGTATTAGCCGTCGTGACTATGGCTCATGGTTTGTCACATATTAGTGCAAAAGGTATATGCAAGTTATTGTCTCCTGTATGGAAGAACGATGGTATTGCTAAGTGTGCTGAGAGAGTGGTTAAGAATTGTATGGTGTGTTTGATGCATAATCCTGGCAAGGGCACCCCCACTCCACCTGGTCATTTTGCTCCTCCTGCCTGTCCCTTTGAGGTTATCCAGCTGGACTTCATTCATATGGAGAGATGCAATAATCTGAAGTACGTTTTAGTTGTGGTTTGTGCGTTCTCCAGATGGATCGAGGCCTATCCTCTTAAGGATAATACTGCCCTGTCCACAGCGAAAGTCCTACTGAAGGAATACTTTCCTCGGTATGGAATGCCACGGATTGTGTGGTCAGATAATGGAAGTGAGTTTGTGGGAAGCGTGATGCAGAGTGTGTGTAAGGGCCTTGGAATTCGACAGAAATTCTATAGTGCCAATCATCCTCAGGCAGCGGGTTTAGTTGAAGGGTACAATTGTACTCTGAAGCTGAAACTTGCGAAGATACAAGCTACGACTGGTTTGTCATGGCCTGATGCCTTACCTCTGGCTCTCCTATCAACCAGAGCGACTGTACACTCTTGAGTAGGACTCAGCCCATATGAGATTGTGTTCGGCCGCCCTGTGAACATTTGGGGAGTTCCGAGACCTAAGGCCTTTGGTAGTCTTGAGTATCCAATGCTAATTGATTATCTTCATGATCTGACTACTAAACTGAGGTTAATTCATCAACAGGTCTTTGAAACTTTGCCGGCACAGACAGAGGGTCCTGTACATCGGCTCCAACTGGGTGACTGGGTCGTTACCCGAAATTTTGGCCGAAAACGCAACTTGGAGCCGAGATTTGTGGGACCCTTTCAAGTGCTATTGGCTACAAGGACTGCAGTTTGGTTGGAAGGCAGAAAGAACTGGGTACACGCCGGCCATACCAAGAAGGTGCCGATCCCTTCACCAACAGATAGTTGGGTGAGAACTGGTATAGCGGCAACGGAAACTGAGACCCCTCTATGTTTCGTGCCGTTTAGTGATGCTCAACCTGTAAGAGACAATTCATTGCAGTCAGACACATCTGTTGAGTCGTCAGTTGTAGAGAATTCGAGGTCTGAATCGTCATCCAATCGACTGAACACTGTTTCACCAGCTGAACAATTATTTGAAGAACAGACTCGACCTGGAAGAAATCGATACTTTCTTCGTCCACTTAACAAAGACTAATAAAATTTTTCTTATATTTTCCACGAACATTACGAACAATAACATCCTTTTTTTGAGTTTCTTTTTATGTGTGCTTTTCACAGCTAAAAAGATTTGTATTAAGCTGAGTGTTTAGGAAAACCTATCATCCGGGTTAACCGTAGGGCCGTGCGGGTACTCCCTTCTGTTTCGCAGGTTCCTGACACTAGGTCGGTTACTTTTGTCGACTCCTGGGAACTCCTGGGAATTGATAATCGCTACTCAGAACGAAGTGCGTCAAGTACGTCACGGACGGTTTTAGAGGATGGCATTCTCTAAGCTGTTGGAAGTAGAAAGGATGTCGGCGCAAAGATCAAAATTGCATAAGATTGTACGAACGAAATGTTTTTTGTTTCAGGTATTTCTGCTGTTTCTGACTGTGTCTATGCTATTGGTGGGTGGAGTGTATTTCGGAATACAGTCGCTATTGCCTTCCATTTCACCTACTCTTTCTCCTAAACCAAGCTCTATTACCACTGTTTCTCCACATTCTTTTCATCCTCTGCCCCAACATGAACAGGTTAGACTTGCGGAATTCATGAATAACTCCTTCGTTCAACTCCTACATCAGCATCAGTTGGTGATGAATACTACCAACTGTAACGTTTCTGTTCACGTGTTGTCTTTGTGTGCAGTGTGGTCCTGCCTTATGTAGTCTCTGTGCTACAATGTGTATAAGAAGGCCATCAGTTACCAAGGAAACATTGATGGATAGAATGATGTTCCAGCAACAGCTGAACGATTTGATGAATATCGAAATCGATTCTGATCTCGACTAGTGCTTGCCTACATGAGGGCAAAAGGAGCGTCTGAGGTTCCGTGTGAATCGGAACAACACTTTTTGGGTGTGTTCGAATATGGACGAGTTTGGTATCTACGAACCGCAAATGACGAGTTTAGTGGGTGTACGCGTTTTCGCTACGCCACTATGTACAGATCGTCTCATTCCTAGGTATGTCCATCCGAACCCTCGGGTTCCATTTTAGATGCGGCATCCATCTTGTTTCTTGCCCTCAAGTAGCCAGCGAACGGACCCTGTCCGCTCTGTGACCCTAGGATTCCCAAGCTTTCACGAAGGACACGTGCTTCTTTGAGGGTGTCTTTTATGATAAGGGAAATGACACGGCAGAGGCAGATGGCCCCGCTCAAGGCTCATCTTGCCGTGCCAGTCTATTGTTTCAGTCATGCATGCATTAGTCACGAGGTTTTTGATCCTGCAATCAAGTTTCTGTTATTGCTCTCTACACTCTTTTCCAATCTGTTGTGCATCCTTGTTTTTCTTTTACATCTGTTTCTGTCCCTTCTCCTAAATTTGTTTACAATCAGAATGGAATGTGCTTAATGTGGGGATGATGTGCTTTTACAGTTGGGAACCGGCAATGTTGTTGTAATTATGTTCCGGGCTTCTGAAACATGAATGCGACCCTTTTGAAGTTTACTGTGGGAACGGAGTTGTAACCTTTGTTTGTTATGTTGTACTATGACGAAAATATGTATAAAAGGAGCGATCCACTTTTGCAATTCGAAGCAGTCTCTCAGAACCTACACGTTGTGTACTTCTTGCGATTTCTGTATCCCTGCAGTAAATAAACGCTGATCTTTGACGCCGCCGGAAGTGTCCCGTGTCTCTGTGTAAAGTACGCCGGAACAGGTAACCCACGAAGGATTCAGGTGTTGTCCCCTGGCACCGCTGGGCCTTAGAATAGCCCAGTCCTTCACCAGCACGACCACCTACACTACACAAACACCTCTGAACTGCCCTAAAACACTACCCCCAGCACGACCCCCTACACTACCCAAACACCACTGTACTACCCCAAACCCTAAAGCAATTCCACAGCACGATCCCTCCAAATCTACCCAAACACCACTGCACTGCCCTAAACCCTAAAACACTACACCCAGCACGACCCCGTACACTACCCAAACACCAATGTACTACCATAAACTATAAAACACAACCCACAGTGTGACCCCCTACACTACCCAAACATCACTGCACTACCCAAAAATACAACCTCCTACACTACACAAACACCACTGCACTACCCTAAACCCTAAAACACTACCCCAGCATGTCTCTCTACATTACACATACACCACTGCACAACCTAAACCCCAAAACACTACCCCCAGCATCACCCCCTACACTACAAAAACACCACTACCCTGCCCTTAACCCTAAAACACAACCCCCAGAATAACACCCTACAGTACGCAAACATCACAACACTACCCTAAAACAAGACCCCCTATACTACACAAACACCACTGCACTACCCTAAACCCTAAAACACTATCCCCAGCATGACCCCTACACTACACAAACACCACTGCACTACCATATAACATAAAACACTACCCCCAGCGTGACCCCCTACATTTCCCAAATACCACTTGTTAGAATGGGGCACCTCTGGTTGGCACAGGTAGGTACTTGTGACAAGCAGCGGTCCCTTCTTCTATTCAGGGCAAGAGAATTACCCCTTCAGAACAACCCTTGCTCACCCTATAGGTAGTGTGGTGCGAGCAGTCAGGGCTAAACTTCAGGACGCTAAGTCAGTTAAGCATTTATGACGACACACAGTAAATCACAACGATCCCCCACAAATGGACGCCAGGCATGAGTTGTATTAAAAATACGTATACTTTATGTAAAAGTTTCTCTAATATGCAGGCTTAGTACAAGACCATAAATAATGGTTTCGAACTGGGAGCCACAAGATGATAATTAGGCACTTAGTCTTTTCTTTGATCGCTTCGTGGTGATCTTTCGAGTTTGTCAGGTCACGGTGATGCGCAGGGCACCCTAGGCACAGTGAGGCGGGGAAATCAGAACGTTGCAAACCCCGAGTCCGAGAGAGTGTTCACTGTACCTGGGAGCGTGCGATGTGTTGGACGAGTCTTCGGTGGTGGGGTGCAGGTTCTGCACCTCGTGGGACTCCGGATCTAGAACCAGCGGGCGGCTTTCGGTGGACAGGCATGGCCCAGGGCCTCTGACACGGACGGTGCGAGAGGTCACTTCAGGGGGCGGCGCGGTCTGACTCTTCGTGGAGGCAAAGCGGGGCGACCGGGTACGTGCAACGTACGGGCGGCCGTCTGAGGATTGAGTTCGCGTTCCAAGTAGAAATCTGGCGGGAGGGCGAGGGGGCACCAAGCACGCTCCAGTAGCAGGCAGGTGACAGGGAAGCGGGGCGGCCAGACCCGATGGGTCAAGAGCTACTCAGGTAGAGCGGGGCTCTCGGCGAGTGGAGGCGGCCAGGCTTCTGGGTGTCACGGCCCTTGGAGGGGGTGAAGGTGCGCCGAGCACTCCGGCGGGAGAAAGCACACGGCTCGATTCTTCAGACGAGCGGAGACACGGTGAACCCACTGGTCCTGGGGTTCAGTTCAGGGGGCAAGCTCGCTCAAGCCCTTGGAGATTGCTGTGAACACAAGTCTTTGAGTCAATAGATAAAGCAAGTCTTTTGCAGGTTTCTTCTCTCCTTTGGCAGCGAGGCAACCACTGCAGGCAAGTCCTCCAGACTTAGGAACAGCGTTTCCTCCTTCAGCTTCAGGTTCCTCCTCCTCAGGCAGAGCGTTCTTCTTGGTCACAAGCGGGATCTGATCTCTTAGGAGCAGGGCTCCTACATTTATACTCAGTTTCTTTTGTCTTTACAGGCCAGGGGGGCCTTTGCATAATCCTAGTCCAGTTCTTTTCATTGAGGAGCACTTTGTTATTGAGACTCTGGCTTCTTCTTTCACCAGGCAGGGCAGAGACATCCGACGCTCCCCAGGGGGTGGAGCCAGCATTGTGGAAGCAGAGCACTGTCCCATTCAGAGTCAAGGTGCACTCCTCCCACCCATCCTGGTGTAATCTTTCTACTCACCACCTGGTAACCCCAGCCTGTCTCCTGGAACTTCCCAGCCCTGTCACTCAAGCTACACACAAAGAAGATAGCCCTCCCCTCCAGAGGCGGACTGAAATGGTTAAGCAAGCAAATGCTAACTTTCTAAAAGTAGCATTTGAAAACCCAGGATATTAAAATAACCTTTACTAAAAGATGTATTTTATTATTCTGAGTTCAGGCATACTAAACATGAATTTCTACCATGCTTCCTGAGCCTGCTAGGATTATAGGGTGTTATAATCTAGCAGCCCATTCTGGCCTATGGAGAGCAGGTAGCCTTACAATAGTGAAAAACGAAAATGGCTGTAATTCACTATTAGAACATGCCACACACCTCAGGGCATGTCCTACCTTATCCTTACAATGCACCCTGCCCTAATGCCTACCATAGGGGTGACTAACATGAAGGTAAGGGAAGGTTTACGAACTGGCGAGTGGGGATACTTGCCCAGTCAGCATGACAGTACCAGACTGCACGCAGGTTCTGCAATGGCAGACCTTAGACACATTTTACCCTGCTGCTTCTGTGGGTGGCACAACCAGTGCTGCAAGCCCACTAGCAGCATTTGGATATACAAGCCCTTGGCACCCCTGGTGCACTCTACTAGGGACTGATAGTCAACCAAATAAGCCAAACATGGAAGTCAATTCACATAATACATTTTACCATAGGGATCACTTGCACTGTGGCACTGGATGGCAGTGGCACAGTGCCGTGAACAGCTTACACCAGCACAAAAATACATTGAGGCACAAACAAAAATGGAAGGGTAACCCACGCCAATGGTGCCAGGTCTAACACGTGTCCCCTCCAGCTGAAATGTGGGGAGAACTACCCTACCCCAGGGAGTTCTCATCACTAAGGCGGAAAAATCTGGAAAGACCATCAGCGTTGGCGTGGTCTGTCGTTGGGCGATGTTCCACCGTGAAATCCATCCCCTGCAGGGAAATGGACCACCTCAACAACTTAGGATTCTCACCCCTCATCTGCATCAACCATCTGAGGGGCCGGTGGTCTGTTTGAACCCGGAAGTGAGACCCAAACAAGTAGGGTCTTAGCTTCTTCAATGCCCAGACCACCGCAAATGCTTCTCGCTCAATCGCACTCCACTTTTGTTCCCGGGGAAGTAACCTTCTACTAATAAAGGCTACGGGTTGGTCAAAGCCCTCCTCAGTGATCTGTGAGAGAACAGCCCCTACACCATGTTCTGATGCATCTGTCTGCACAAGGAACTCTTTGGAGAAGTCAGGAGCCAAGAGCACGGGCGCCGTGCACATGGCAGTTTTCAGGGTGTCAAAGGCCTTCTGACAGGTGTCAGTCCATATCACTTTTCTGGGCTGCTTTTTCGAAGTCAGCTCTGTCAAGGGGGCAACGATGCTGCCATACCCCTTGACAAACCTCCTGTAGTACCCTGTGAGTCCTAAAAAGGCCCTCACCTCCGTCTGGGTCTTTGGGGGCTCCCAAGCCAGGATGGTTTCTATCTTGGGTTGTAGGGGCGCCACCTGGCCGCTCCCTACTTGGTGTCCCAAGTACACCACGGAACCCTGCCCGATCTGACACTTGCTTGCCTTGATCGTGAGGCCTGCCTTGCGCAGTGCCATCAACACTTCCCAGAGATGTCGCAGGTGTTCTTCCCATGTGCCGCTGAACACTGCGATGTCATCCAGGTGGGCTGCGCTGAACTCGGACAGCCCAGCCAACACCTGGTTGACCAACCTCTGGAAGGTGGCAGGGGCATTCTTCATCCCAAATGGCATAACCCGGAACTGGAAATGCCCATCTGGTGTGGAGAATGCGTTCCTCTCCTTGGCCCCATCAGTTAAGGCGATCTGCCAGTACCCAGACGTTAGATCAAACGTGCTGAGGTACCGTGCAGCCCCCAACCGATCGATGAGCTCAGCAGCTCTGGGGATGGGGTGCGCGTCAGTCTTCGTGACCGAATTGAGTCCTCTGTAGTCCACACAGAACCGAAGTTCGGGTGTGGCACCCGGCGAGGCAGCCTTTGGGACCAAGACCACTGGGCTGGCCCAAGGACTGCTGGAGGACTCAACCACCCCAAGAGCAAGCTCTGACCCTGTCAGTTACCCTGTAAGCCTTGTGCTTCACAGGAAAGCTGTCTCCTGTATCCACATCATGGACGCACCAATCTGTGATACCAGGAACCAGGGAGAACAGGTCAGGAAACTGCCCCAACAGGTGGCGGCAGTCATCCTGTTGCTCAGGGGTCAGGGTGGGTGAGAGGTTAACTCCATCCACTGACCCGTTTCGCTCTGAGGCTACCAGGAGGTCAGGAAGAGGCTCAGACTCCTCCTCCGTCCCATCATCTGTGGCCAAGAGCATGCCCACTTCGGACCTCTCCAAGTGGGTCTTCAGTCGATTGACATGGAGGACCCTCAACGGGTTCCTCGGAGACTGCAAGTCCACCAAGTAGGTGACAGAACTCTTGCGCTCAACAATCTCAAAGGGTCCTGTCCACTTGTCCTGGAGTGCACAAGGCTCCACAGGGGCCAGGACCCACACTTTTTGACCAGGTTGAAGCTCAACCAGAGTGGCATTCTGGTCATACCACCGCTTCATTTCCTCCTGGCTGGCTTCGAGGTTTGCCTCAGCAAGTTGCCTGAAACGCCTAGTCTGGTTCCGGAAAGCCAGCATGTAACTGTATACATTCTGGGGAGGTTTCCTGGGAGATTGCTCCCAGCCTTCCTTGACCAGACTAAGAGGTCCTCGTACTGGGTGACCATACAAAAGCTCAAAGGGACTGAACCCCAGAGACTTTTGTGGCACCTCACGGTACGCAAAGAGAAGGCATGGTAAGAGGACGTCCCACTTACGCCTCATGGGTTCCTCGAGACCCATAATCATGCCCTTTAGGGTTCGGTTGAAGCGCTCAACCAACCCGTTTCCTTGAGGATTGTAAGGGGTGATGAACTTGTACGTCACACCACACTCTTGCCAAAGGGATTTCATATATTTCGATATGAAATCGATCCCCCTGTCAGACACCACCTCTAGAGGGAATCCTACTCGTGAGAAATTTCCCATCAGTGCTCGTCCCACCACGGGGGCCGTCACTGTCCTCAGAGGGATGGCTTCAGGGTACCGGGTGGCTTGGTCCAACAAGACCGGGATGAACCTGTTGCCCATGGCTGTCTTGGGGTCCAGTGGCCCCACAATGTCAATCCCCACTCGCTGGAATGGGGTACTGATCACAGGGAAAGGTTGGAGTGGAGCCTTCAGCTTCCTTCCACTCTTACCACTTGCCTGGAAAGTCTGGCATGTCCTGCAGTGAGTGTCAGAACTCCTGCGCATTTGAGGCCAATAAAAGTGGGTGACAAGCCTCTCGAAGGTCTTGTCCTGCCCCAAATGCCCTGCTAACGGAACGTCGTGAGCCAGCCCCAGTAGGAAGGCTCTGAACTTCTGGGGTACCACCAGAGCACGGGCTGACCCAGGTTCAGCAACCTTAGGCTCTGAGTACAGGAGGTCGTTCTCCCAGTAGATCAAGTAAGTACCGGACTGATCACCATTGGACTGGGCTGCAGCCTGCTGCCGCATACCCACTAGAGAGGGGCACTCCTGCTCCCTGCAGGCAGGTTCCCCAGTTCGGCTATCTATTCCCCGGTAGGCTCCAGGGCATCCCCCTCAGGGTCTGCTTCCTCCTGGGCCGTGGGAACTTCAGGAGCCGGATTCCCATGCCTCCTGTGCCCTCTCCCTAAGGCCGGTTCCTGGGCCTCTCCCTCAGGCTCCAGGGTCCCTTCAACACCCCTACTGGCTGCCATCAACCGGGTGGTTACGCACACCCAATCGGGTAAACCCACCATCCTCAGGTGAGTTGTCTTCTCCACCTTTTCCCAAGGGGAGCTCTCCAAATTGTTACCTAGGAGACAATCAACAGGCATGGCCTCTCTCACAGCCACTTGCAGAGTACCAGAGACACCCCCCACTCAAAGGGAACCTGAGCCATTGGACACTGACTCTCTGTGGTGTCGGCGTTGACAACACGGCAGAATGCGTGTGGGACAACCTGCTCTTGAGACACCAGGTGTTGCTTGATAGCAGTCACACTGGCTCCTGTATCTCTAAGAGCCCCCACCCTTTGGCCATTTATGGTCACCCACTGCCCATACTTTTGAGTACTGGGGGGCAGTTGGGCCTCAGCGACCATCTCACTGTCTCCTAATGAGACTAGGGTCATCTGTACAGGATCCCCCGCCCCTTGGACTTCTATCTCCCTCCCAAAGGCTACACTATTCACCTGCTTGGGGGTGGAGCACCAGAGGGTGCTGATTTACCATACATGGGGCACTTGGGATCCATGGAATAGTGCCCCAGGTTGTTACACTTGTAACATCTGGGGGGCCCTCTTTGAACAGGGTTACCTGTCGGGGCCCCGGTCTGCTTCGGGGGTGGGGGTGGCTGAGAACCTTTCCCTTGGTTCCCTTGGGAATTACTATGGGGCCCTCTGTAGAACTCCCTCTGTTTACCCTTGTCCCCCCCACTCTTCTGCTGGGGACCCTGAACACCTTTGGCGGGGCCTCCCATGGGACCCTTGTGGACCCTGGTGCTGATCCAGCGGTCCGCCTCCTCAGCAAGCTTCCTAGGGTTAGTCAGCTTGCTATCGATCAGGTGCTGGCGTAGCTCAGGAAAACAATTATCAGACAAGTGCTCCCATGCAATTAAATCAAACAGCCCTTGGTAATCATTCACTTTGCTACCCTTCACCCAACCATCTAGCGCTCTGGAAAAAAAAGTCACATATTCTACATAAGTGGTACCAGGTTTCTTGGTTCAATCCCTAAACCTCTGCCTGTACAATTCAGGAGTTAACCCATACCTTGCCATCAGAGCTTCCTTCATGTGTGGATAGGATGTTTTGACATCAGAGGGGAGATCCAGCAGTGTGTCCCGCCCCTCACTCAGGAACCTTCCCCACAACCCCGCTCCCCAATCTTTCTCAGGGACCCGGTGGGAGGACATGGCTACTTCATAGGCCCTGAACCACTGCCCAATATCATCCTGTTTATAATACTCACTTACTACATCTTTAGGAATATGCACCCTTGACTCTGTTAAATTGCTGCCACCAGAGGGAGAGTGGTTTAAACTCTTGGCCTTGATATCCAACTCCCTCATTTTTACCTCATGCTCCATGGCCAACCTTTGTCTTTCCATCTCCATTTGAAGTTTTGCCATCTCCACCTCATGTGCGCGTGCAGCACTCCTGTCGGCCATCTCCTCTGGCGACAGGCCTCTGCCAGGCTCAGGAACACCTTCTGGGGGTATCACCTCTCTTGCATTCTCTGGGAACTTTGATTCGTGCCAGGCCCTCAGCGCCTTTATGTACTGATCCTTGTTGCTTAATTCACTTTGTTTAATTCTGTACTTGGAGAGGTATCCTTTCAAGACTTCATTAGTGCACTTTCTCATTGCCTCTTGTTCCCAATCTATGTCATCAATCCCAGAGAGTATGGAGGATGCTCCGCCTCCACTGACTGAGCTAGGCATGGTTTCTTCAAGTGGAGATTCTTCAGCAAAACAAAATTCAACCTGTGGCTGCGTTATAGGTCTGCTCTATGTGGTGATCAATAATTCACTGTATGTAAATCATAAATGCAAATTCGAAATCCTCACCGCTGCCACCAATGTTAGAATGGGGCACCTCTGGTTGGCACAGATAGGTACTTGTGACAAGCAGCGGTCCCTTCTTCTATTCAGGGCAAGAGAATTACCCCTTCAGAACAACCCTTGCTTACCCTATAGGTAGTGTGGCGCGAGCAGTCAGGGCTAAACTTCAGGGCGCTAAGTCAGTTAAGCATTTATGACGACACACAGTAAATCACAACGATCCCCCACAAATGGACGCCAGGCATGAGTTGTATCAATAATACGTATACTTTATGTAAAGGTTCCTCTACTATGAAGGCTTAGTACAAGACCATAAATAACGGTTGCGAACTGGGAGCCACAAGATGATAATTAGGCACTTAGTCTTTTCTTTGATCGCTTCGTGGTGATCTTTCGAGTTTGTCCGGTCACGGTGATGCGCAGGGCACCCTAGGCACAGTGAGGTGTGGAAATCAGAACGTTGCGGACCCCGAGTCCGAGAGAGTGTCAACTGTACCTGGGAGCGTGCGATGTGTTGGACGTGTCTTCGGTGGTGGGGTGCAGGTTCTGCACCTCGAGGGACTCCGGATCTAGAACCAGCGGGCGGCTTTCGGAGGACAGGCGCGGCCCAGGGCTTCTGACACGGATGGTGCGAGAGGTCACTTCAGGGGGCGGCGTGGTCTGACTCTTCGTGGAGGCGAAGCGGGGCGTCCGGGTACGTGCAACGTACGGGCGGCCATCTGAGGCTTGAGTTCGCGTTCCAAGTAGAAATCCGGCGGGAGGGCGAGGGGGCACCAAGCACGCTCCAGTAGCAGGCAGGTGACAGGGAAGCGGGGCGGCCAGACCCGATGGGTCAAGAGCGACTCAGGTAGAGCGGGGCTCTCAGCGAGTGGAGGCGGCCAGGCTTCTGGGTGTCACGGCCCTTGGAGGGGGTGAAGGTGCGCCGAGCACACCGGCGGGAGAAAGCACACGGATCGATTCTTCAGACGAGCGGAGACACGGTGAACCCACTGGTCCTGGGGTTCAGTTCAGGGGGCAAGCTCGCTCAAGCCCTTGGAGATTGCTGTGAACACAAGTCTTTGAGTCAATAGATAAAGCAAGTCTTTTGCAGGTTTCTTCTCTCCTTAGGCAGTGAGGCAACCACTGCAGCCAAGTCCTCCAGACTTAGGAACAGCGTTTCCTCCTTCAGATTCAGGTTCCTCCTCCTCAGGCAGAGCGTTCTTCTTGGTCACAAGCGGGATCTGTTCTCTTAGGAGCAGGGCTCCTACATTCATACTCAGTTTCTTTTGTCTTTACAGGCCAGGGGGGCCTTTGCATAATCCTAGTCCAGTTCTTTTCAGTGAGGAGCACTTTGTTATTGAGACTCTGGCTTCTTCTTTCAGCAGGCAGGGCAGAGACATCAGACACTCCCCAGGGGGTGGAGCCAGCATTGTGGAAGCAGAGCACTGTCCCATTCAGAGTCAAGGTGCACTCCTCCCACCCATCCTGGTGTAACCTTTCTACTCACCACCTGGTAACCCCAGCCTGTCTCCTGGAACTTCCCAGCCCTGTCACTCAAGCTACACACAAAGAAGATATCCCTCCCCTCCAGAGGCGGACTGAAATGGTTAAGCAAGCAAATGCTAACTTTCTAAAAGTAGCATTTGCAAACCCAGGATATTAAAATAACCTTTACTAAAAGATGTATTTGATTATTCTGAGTTCAGGCATACTAAACATGAATTTCTACCATGCTTCCTGAGCCTGCTAGGATTATAGGGTGTTATAATCTAGCAGCTCATTCTGGCCTATGGAGAGCAGGTGGCCTTACAATAGTGAAAAACGAAAATGGCTGTAATTCACTATTAGGACATGCCACACACCTCAGGGCATGTCCTACCTTATCCTTACAATGCACCCTGCCCTAGGGCCTACCATAGGGGTGACTAACATGAAGGTAAGGGAAGGTTTAGGGACTGGCGAGTGGGGACACTTGCCCAGTCAGCATGACAGTACCAGACTGCACGCAGGTTCTGCAATTGCAGACCTTAGACACATTTTACCCCGCTGCTTCTGTGGGTGACACAACCAGTGCTGCAAGCCCACTAGCAGCGTTTGGATATACAAGACCTTGGCACCCCTGGTGCACTCTACTAGGGACTGATAGTAAACCAAATAAGCCAAACATGGAAGTCAATTCACATAATACATTTTACCATAGTGAGCACTTGCCCCGTGGCACTGGATGGCAGTGTCACAGGGCCCTGAGCAGCTAACACCAGCACAAAAATACATTGAGGCACAAACAAAAATGGAATGGTGAACCACGCCAATGGTGCCAGGTCTAACACGTGTCCCCTCCAGCTGAAATGTGGGGAGAACTACCCTACCCCAGGGAGTTCTCATCACTAAGGCGGAAAAATCTGGAAAGACCATCAGCGTTGGCGTGGTCTTTACCGGGGCGATGTTCCACCGTGAAATCCATCCCCTGGAGGGAAATGGACCACCTCAACAACTTAGGATTCTCACCCCTCATCTGCATCAACCATCTGAGGGGCCTGTGGTCTGTTTGAACCCGGAAGTGAGACCCAAACAAGTAGGGTCTTGGCTTCTTCAATGCCCAGACCACCGCAAAGGCTTCTCGCTCAATCGCACTCCACTTTTGTTCATCACGCCACTACCCTAAAACACGACCCCCTATACTACACAAACACCACTGCACTACCCTAAACCCTAAAACACTACCCCCAGCATGACCCGTACACTACACAAACACCACTGCACTACCATATAACCTAAAACACTACCCCCAGCGTGACCCCCTACACTACCCAAACACTACTGCACTACCCTAAAACCTAAAACGTGACCCCCTACACTACACTACAAAAAACTGCACTACCGTAAACACTAAAACACAACCCCAACACAACCCCCTACACTACCCAAACGCCACTGCACTACCATAAACCCTAAAGCACTACACCCAGCACAACCCCCTACACTACACAAACACCACTACAATACACTAAAACCTAAAATACAACCCCCAGCATACCCCTACACTTCGCAACATAACGCCACTACCCTAAAACACGACCCCCTACACTACACAAACACCACTGAACTACCGTAAACCATAAAAAACTATCCCAGCATGACCCCCTACACTACACAAACACCACTGCACTACCTTAAACCCTAAAACACTATCCCCAGCATGACCCCATACACTACAAATACACCACTGCACTACCCTAAACCCTAAAACACGAACCCCTACACTGCCCAAACACCAGTGCACTACCTTAAACCCTAAAACACTACCCACAGCACCACTCCAAACACTACACAAATGCCACTGCACTACCCTAAACCCTAAAACACAACCCCCAGCATGACCCCTACACTACACAAACACCTCTGAACTGCCCTTAAACACTACCCCCAGCACGACCCCCTACACTACCCAAACACCTCTGCACTGCCCCAAACCCTAAAACAATTCCACAGCACAATCACTCCAACTCTACCCAAACACCACTGCACTGCCCTAAACCCTAAAACCCTACTCCCAGTACGACCCCCTACACTACCCAAACACCACTGCACTACTTTAAACCCTAAAACACAAACCCCTATACTACAAAAACACCACTACACAACCCTAAACCCTAAAACACTACCCCAGCACGACTCCCTACACTACAGAAATACCACTGCACTCCCCTAAACCCTAAAACACTACCCCAGCACAACCCCCTACACTACACAAACATCTCTGCACAGCCCTAAAACACTACCCCCAGCACGACCCCCTACACTACCCAAACATCACTGCACTGCCCTAAATCCTAAAACACATCCACCAGCACAATCCCCCTACACTACCCAAACACCACTGCACTGCCCTAAACTCTAAAACCCTACACCAAAACGACCCCTTACACCCCCCAAACACGACTGCACTATCCTAATCCCTAAATCTACCTACAGTACGAACCCCTACACTACCCAAACAACACTGCACTACCCTAAACCCTAAAACACTGCCCACAGCACGACTCCGAACACTACACAAGTGCCACTACACTAACTTAAACACTAAAACACTACCCCCAGCACGTCCTCCTACACTACCCAAACACCACTACACTGCCCTAAGCCCTAAAACACTAACCACAGCACGATACCCCTACACTACCCAAACTGCACTGCACTGCCCTAAACCCAAAAACACAACCATCAGCACGACCCCATACACTTTCCAAACAACACTGCACTACCCTAAACTCTAAATCTACCCCAACAGAACCCCTACACTACATAAACACCACTGCACTACCCTAAACACTAAAATACTACCCCCAGCACAACACCCTACACTAACTACACTACACAAAACAACACTGCACTACCCTAAACCCTAAAACACTACCCCTAGTGTTACACCCTACACTACCCAAACACCAATGCACTACCCTAAACCCTGAAACAATACCCCCAGCGCGACCCCGTACATTACACAAAAACCACTGCAATACCCTAAACCCTAAATCTACCCCAGCATGATCCCCTACACAAAAAAAAACCACTGTGCTACCCTAAACTCTAAAACACTACCCCCAGCAAGACCCCCTACACTACACAAACACCACTGCACTGTCCTAAACCCTAAAACAATACCCACAGCATGACCCCCTACACTACCCAAACACCACTGCACTACCCTAAACTCTAAATCTACACCCATCACAATCCCCTACACTATACAAACACCACTGCACTACCCTAAATCCTAAATCTACCCCGAGCCCAACCCCCTACACTACATAAACACCACTTCACTACCCAAACCCTAAAACACTACCCCCAGAACGACACCCTACACTACCCAAACACGACTGCACTACCCTAAACCCTAAAACATGACCGCCTACACTACACAAAACAACACTGCACTACCCTAAACACTAAAACACTACCCCCAGTATAATCACCTACACTACCCAAACAACACTGCACTACCCTAAACACTAAAACACTACTCCCAGTATAATCCCCTACACTACACAAACACCACTGCACTAGCCTAAACCCCAAATCTACCCCAGCACGACCCCCTACACCACACAAACATCACTTCACAACCCTAAACCCTAAAACACTACTCCCAGCACGACCCCCTACACTACCCAAACACCACTGCACAACCTTAAACCCTAAAACACGAACCCCTATACTACAAAAACACCACTGCACTACCCTAAACCCTAAAACACTACCCCAGCATGACTCTCTACACTACAGAAATACCACTGCAGTACCCTAAACCCTAAAACACTACCCCAGCACAACCCCTACACTACACAAACACCTCTGCACTGCCCTAAAACACTACCCCCAGCATGACCCCCTACACTACCCAAACATCACTGCACTGCACTAAATCCTAAAACACGTCCACCAGCACAATCCCCCTACACTACCCAAACACCACTGCACTGCCCTAAACTCTAAAACCCTATCCCAGAACGACCCCTTACAACCCCCAAACACGACTGCACTATCCTAATCCCTAAATCTACCTACAGTACGAACTCCTACACTACTCAAACAACACTGCACTACCCTAAACCCTAAAACACTACCCACAGCACGACTCCGAACACTACACAAATGCCACTGTACTACCTTAAACCCTAAAACACTACCCCCAGCACGTCCTCCTAAACTACCCAAACACCACTGCCCTATCCTAAGCCCTAAAACACTAACCACAGCACGATACCCCTACACTACCCAAACTGCACTGCACTGCCCTAAACCCAAAAACACTACCCCCAGCACAACCCCCTACACTTTCCAAACAACACTGCACTACCCTAAACCCTAAATCTGACCCCCTACACTACACAAACACCATTGTACTACCCTAAACTCGAAAACACTACCCCCAGCATGACCCCCTACACTACACACACATCACTGCTCTATCCTAAAGCATAAAACACTACCCCCAGCGTGACACCCTACACTACACAAACACCACTGCACTACCCTAAACCCTAAAACACTACCCCCAGCACAGCATGCTACACTACACAAACACCACTGGACTATTCTAAACCCTAAAACACTACACCCAGCACAACCCCCTACACTACACAAATACCACTACAATACACTAAACCCTAAAATACAACCCCCAGCATGACCCCCTACACTACCCAATCACCACTGCACTACCCTAAACCCTAAAACACGAACCCCTACACTACCCAAACACCACTGCACTACCCTAAACCCTAAAACACTACCCACAGCTCGACTCTGAACACTACACAAATGCCACTGCACTACCCTAAACCATAAAACACTGCTCTCAGCATGACCCCCTACACTACACAAACACCTCTGAACTGCTTTAAGACACTACCCCCAGCATGACCCCTACACTACCCAAACACCACTGCACTGCCCCAACCCCTAAAACAATTCCACCAGCACGATCCCTCCAACTCTACCCAAACACCACTGCACTGCCCTAAACCCTAAAACCGTAACCTAGGATGACTCCCTACACTACACAAACACCACTGCACTCGGCTAAACCCTAAATCTACCCCGAATACGACCCCCTACACTACACAAACACCACTGCACTATCCTAAAGCATAAAACACTACCCCCAGCGTAACACCCTACACTACACAAACACCACTTCACTACCTTAAACCCTAAAACACTATCCACAGCATGACCCCATACACTACAAATACACCACTGCACTGCCCTAAACCCTAAAACACTACTCCCAGCATGACCCCCTACACTATCCAATCACCACTGCACTACCCTAAACCCTAAAACACGAACCCCTACACTGCCCAAACACCACTGCACTACCCTAAACCCTAAAACACTACCCACAGCATGACTCCGAACACTACACAAATGCCACTGCACTACCCTAAACCCTAAAACACTACCTCCAGCACAACCACCGACACTACACAAACACCTCTGAACTGCCTTAAAACACTACCCAAACACCACTGCACTGCCCCGAACCCTAAAACAGTTCCACCAGCACGATCCCTCCAACTCTACCCAAACACCACTGCACTGCCCTAAACCCTAAACACATTACCCCAGCATGACCCTGTACACTACCCAAACACCGATGTACTATCATAAACCCTAAAACACAACCCACAGTGTGACCCCCTACACTACCCAAACATCACTACACTACCCCAAAACACAACCCCCTACACTACACAAACACCACTGCACTACCCTAAACCCTAAAAACATTACCCCAGCATGACCCCCTATATTACCCAAACACCATTGCACTGCCCTAAACCCTAAAACACTAACCCCAGCATGATCCCCCTACAATACCCAAACACCACAGCACTGCACTGCCCTAAACCCAAAAACACTACCCCCAGCACGACCCCCTAAATTTTCCAAAAACCACTGCTCTACCCTAAACCCTAAATCTACCCCCTACGTTGACCTACACTACACAAACACCACTGCACTACCCTAAACCCCAAACCACTACACCCAGCATGTCCCCCTACACTACACAAACACCACTGCACTACCCTAAATCCTAAAACGCTACCCTCAGTGTGACACCCTACACTACACAAACACCACTGCACTACCCTAAACCCTAAAACACTACCCTCAGCATGACCCCTACACTACAGAAACACCACTGCACTACCCTAAACCCTAAAACACTACACTCAGCATGACCCCTACACTACCCAAACACCACTGCACTACCCTAAACCCTAAAACTTGACCCCCTACACAACACAAAACAACACTGCACTACCGTATAAACTAAAACACTACCCCTAGCACAACCCCCTACACTACCCAAACACCACTGCACTACCCTAAACCCTAAATCTACCCCAGCACGACCCCCTACACTACACAAACACCACTTCACTACCCTAAACACTAAAACACTACTCCCAGCACAACCCCCTACACTACCCAAACACGACTGCACTACCCTAAACCATAACACACGAACCCCTTCACTACACAAACACCACTGCACTATCCTAAACCCTAAAACACTACCCCCAGCATGATCCCCTACACAACACAAACACCTCTACCCTGTCATAAAAACATAAAACCCTACCCCCAACACGACCCCCTACACTACCCAAACACCATTGCACTATCCAAAACCCTAAATCTACCGCCAGTATGACCCCCTACACTGCACAAACACCACTGCACTACCCTAAACCCTAAAACTCTACGCCAGCACACCCCCCTACACTACACATTACGACTGCACTACTCTAAACCCAGAAACACAACACCCAGGATGACCCCCTACACTACACAAACACCACTACACCACCCTAATCTCTAAAACACTACCCCTAGCGTTACACCCTACACTACACAAACACCACTGACCTATACTAAACCCTAAAACACTTCCAATACGATCCCCCTACACTACACAAACACCACTGCACTACCCTAAACTCTAAAACACTACACCAGCATGACGCCCTATACTACACAAACACCACTGCACTACCAAAACCCTAAAACACTACACCCAGCACAACGCCCTACACTACACAAACACCACTACAATACACTAAACCCTAAAATACAACCCCCAGCATACCCCTACACTTCGCAAACATAATGCCAGTACCCTAAAACATGACCCCCTACACTACACAAACACCACTGCACTACCCTAAACCCTAAAACACTACCCCCAGCATGACCCCCTACACTACACAAACACCACTGCAGTACCTCCAACCCTAAAACACTATCCACAGCATGACCCCATACACTACAAATACACCACTGCACTGCCCTAACCCTAAAACACTACTCCCAGCATGACCCCCTACACTATCCAATCACCACTACACTACCCTAAACAGAGACGTTTTAATGCATGGGCCAAGTGGGCTCTGGCCCCAGGACCCAGCCTTTCAGGGGGCCCCCTGGCAGTTATCTCCATTCTCCAGACTTTTGCCCTCATGACCTTGCAAATTTCTTAAACAGATTGTTTTAAATACTGTTTTCCTTTACTTTATTTGTTATGTAGCTGGTGTGTGAGAGTCTAGTACAGCCATTTTGCAGAGAAATGTTGTGTTTATGTTTCATGCAATATACATAAAAAAAAGTTTCTTTTATATCAAACAAGGCCTAACATATAAGAAATGGGAGGGCATCACTGGGTTTATTTGCAGTAATATTGGTGAGCTGCTGGTGTGGTACAATATTTAAAACACACATAACTATCCCTGAATATTAGATGTAAACACATTCAGGGCCTTATTTATGAGAAGTGATGCATCGCTGTGTGAAAACAGGGATGCGTCAATTCTTAGTGCGCCCTCCTTGCGACATGATGGATGCATCATAGTTACTGTATGACGCATCATGTCGCAAGGAGTTACAGATACGTCAGTATTTCTGACGTATCTGTAAGCGCAACAGTGATGCATTGCTGGAGTGTGTTTGAAAATAGATACAAATCCAGCGATGTGTCTTTTCACATGGGACAGCCCCACGTGAAAGAGAATGCATCAGTCTTACACCTGCCGTGAGGCAGGGGTAAGATATTGACGCAATGGGGTCCAAGAAGCGGCGCACTGAGTTCTCATAGATTTCAATGCGCCACTTCTGCAAGGCTTCTTGCGGGGTAACACCCACCCTGCATACATTATACCTGGCGCAGGTATAATGCGGTGCAGGGGTTTACAAAGTGACGCATCTGCCTAGATGCGTTACTTTGTAAATAGTGTGCAACATGCACATTTTTTACGCTGCTGGTGCGTCACAAAAAGTGACAGTAAGAGGAAAACATTCATGAAAGACCCATCAGTTATTAAAAAGCCAGGTTTTTAAGTTCTTCCTGAAAGAGAGTAGGTCTGTGGTTAGTCTCAGAAACTCAGGGAGTCTTTTCCACAATTTTGCGCCTAGAAAGGCGAGGAATCTGCCTCCAGTGCAGGCATGGCATATTTTAGGCACGATGGCCAGGTTGGCATTGGAAGATCTTAGGGGTCTAGATGTTGTGTAGCGATTAGCGCGCTTATTTAGTTAGCTGGCTCTTAAGCCATGGAAAGCTTTAAAGAAGATGGTCATCGCTATGAAGTCGATCCATTCTTTATGCGGAGCCAGTGTAGAGACTTAAGAATAGGGGTCATACTAGATCTGGGTTTAGGTCTCAGGATGGCTCTGGCTGCCGCATTTTGTACCACTTGTAGGCGCTGGATTATGGATTTGGGAAGACCGAGGTACAAGCTGATGACATAGTCAAGCTTTGATGTAATCAGAGCCTGCTCCACAATCTTTCTACTCTCAAGCGGTAACAGTGGCAGGAATTTTGTTGGCATCCGGAGCATGCCAAAGCAAGCGCAAGTTTTTGACTTTCTCCTTTTCTGCGGGCGGGGGTGGCTGATCTTTTTGTCACCAAGAGCGTTTCTGGATTACCAAAGAAAACAACTTCAGTTTTGTCAGGATTGCACTTCAGCTGATTGATCTTAAGCCAGTTAAAAACCTTTGTGAGGAAAGTCCTAATCATTGCCCGTCAAAGTTGGTTCCTTTTTCACATGTAAAACTCAGCTGAGTGTCATCAGCACAGGAAACTATTTTGACGCTCTCTTCCTCTACTGGAAATGCAAGGGGGGATAGATATATATTAAAAAGGTAGGACTGAGAATGGAGCCCTGAGAGACACCTACATTCATGGCCGGAACCGGGGATAAGAAAGGGGGGAGCCAGATGTCCTGAGATCTATTTGCCAAGAAGGATGACATCCATGTTAAGGCGGTCCCCCCAGGCCGATGCTAGCAAGTCTCTCCAGGAGCCTCTCATGTGGGACTGTGTTGAAGGCCGCCGACAGATCGAGCAGTATCAGAACAGCCTTGCCTCCCTCGTCCAGCTTACCCTTGAGAAATTCAGTCACTTCCAGCAAAGCGGACTCCGTACTGTAAATAGCCCTAAAACCGGATTGGGACTCAGGAAGGAGCTTCCCGTCTTCAATGTGTTTTTGGAGGGCCTTGTTTACATGCTGCTCTAATACTTTGGAGAGAGCAGGAAGAAGGGAGATTGGCCTGTAGTTGTCAGGGTCCGTCAGTTTGGCGTTAGCCTTTTTTATCAGTATAAGAATCTTAGCATTCTTCCATAATTTCAGCATGTTCCCTGAGGAGAGGGAAGCATTAAAGAGCTGGTTTACCATGGGGTTCATGGTGGGAGCTAATAGGTTCAGGATATTCACTGGACATGGGTCGATAGGAGAGCCAGACTTAATGCTTTGGAGAAGGGTCAGTGATTCTTCAAGCTGAAACTCAGGGAAAGCTAGTAAAGATGGAGGATCCAAGAGGTGAAATTTGTTATTAGAACTAAGGTAGAAGGTCAGTTCTTCCTTTGAGATGTTAGTGAATGCTTGTTTGATCACGAGAGAGCTTTTTGTGGAAGAATTGAGCTATTTGCTTAGACCATTCTTCTGTGCATGGCCCTTCCTTTGTCCCGGCTTTCGGGGCGGTAAAGGATTTAACTATGCTAAAGATTTCCTTACTCTTATTTTGGGCATTTTCTATCTTGGTTTGAAAGAAGTTTTTCTTGGCTGCCTTCACGAGAATGTAATGAGCTTTTAAGGTGTCTTTATACACCTTCCTGTCCTAAGGTGCATAGGATTTACGCCATTTCCGTTCCATTTTTCTACAATTGTTTTTGCTACATCTAAGGGAACCGTAAAACTATGGAGCTGGTGGGGCCCACCTCTTTGAGGAGTGGGAAACCACCGATACCGCTGCACCGATGTTGGTTCGGAGCCATGAATCTATTGAGAGGGCGTCCGAGTCAGGGCAGCCAGACAGCTCCGGTGAGGAATAACTGAGGGCGTCTGCTAACATTGGGATGGATATTTTATGGAATGTCCTGTAATTAGGGACCCTCTGCCCTGCGTTAGCCCGAGGGGCAGTGGCAGTGTTGGGAATGATCAATTTTAATAGGTGGTGGTCAGACCAGGTAATGAGAAGAAGAAAGCTTACTGATCTGTCAAAGTTGTGAAAAATGTGGTCGAGGGTATGGACCTTCTCATGGGTGGCTGAAGAAATACATGGAAACATGTTGCAGGCCTGCAGCGTCTCCAATAAGGGAAATTGTTTGAGGGTCTTTTCTATTATCCATATGTATATTGAGATCTCCCACAACAAGGCAGTTGTTGTATTTTAAGGCCAGGGAGGTGGTGGATGTATTAAGCGTAGTAATAAAATTTCCAATTGCACTGGGAGGTCTGTAAATCAGAAAACCAGCTATGCTATGATGGGGGGATAAGGTTGAGCGGAAGCCTAAGGACTCTGCGCCCTCAATGTTTTCCATCGGGATGGGAGAGCAGTCAAGTTTTTTATTGTAAATTATGGGGACACCGTCCCCCTTCCCACTCGGTCGTTCCCTCCTAAGGATTTTATAACCCGTAGGGATGGCGGAGGTGATAGTAGGGTTGGTGGCTTCAGACAGCCAGGTCTCAGTGAGAAATAAGAGATAAGGCTGTTCATCTAAAAGTAGGTCATAAATGTGTGGTTCATGCATTTGCATGGAGCGACAATTTAAAAGTGTGGCCTTTAAGTCCTCTGTTTTCTTATTGTTTTTACACTTATTATTGCGTGGGAGGATCTTGGGTACACGTTTCCTTGGCTGGAGGAGACCAGTTGCACTTATTGCGTTGAAAGTCTACCTCCAAGCTCGGTTAGCCACTGTACACTGACATAATGGTAGCCGCCTAAGGCTAAGCGGTTTTTCCCTAATGTAATATAGTGGAAGAAACTCACGGGGGGGGGGAACTGGGCAGCATGGCTGGCGCCGGACGCCTCCAGGATGCTGACGGGCGTCTGTGTGCATCGGGAAAATTTAGGCTAATGCCTATGATGCAAACTGGATCGCTAATGCAGCTGAGGAAGCGGAAACTGTGACGGCGGAAGTGAGGGGCCCAATAGCAGCCCCAGCCCTCCGCTCAATCGGTGTATCAGCCGCGGCGGACAAGGACTGGAGGAAAAGCGAGATGCGAATCGGAGCAGCTAAGGAGGTGTAGGCAAGCAGAATCAAGTAAAGTGCAAGTGCGCATAGGTAGGAGAAATTGTTAAAAAGCACAGAGTAATTCAGCCACATATATACAAGTTAAAAAGTATTAAAAACCTAGTAGCAGGGCAGGGAACACTAAATCCTACCGCTGTCAGCTGCGCGCATCTGTTTACATCGGGGAAAATATAGCCTAATGCCCATGATGCAAACTAGATCGCTAACGCAGCTGAGGAAGCGGAAACTGCGTGGGAAACAGGGGCTCAATTTGTATCATAAATTCAAAGCTGTTCTGCACAGGGGCCCCCAAAATATGTTTGGCCCAGGGCCCCCAAAATCCTTAAGATGTCTCTGACCCTAAACCCTAAAACACAAACCCCTACACTACCCAAACACCACTGCACTGCCCCAAACCCTAAAACAATTCCACCAGCACGATCCCTCCAACTCTACCCAAACACCACTGCACTGCCCCAAACCCTAAAACCGTAACCTAGGATGACCCCCTACACAACCCAAACACCACTGCACTCGGCTAAATCCTAAATCTACCCCGAGTACAAACCCCTACACTAAACAAACACCACTGTACTACCCTAAACTCTAAAACACTACCCCCAGCATGACCCCCTACACTACACACACACACCACTGCACTATCCTAAAGCATAAAACACTACCCCCAGCGTGACACCCTACACTACACAAACAACACTGCACTACCCTAAACCCTAAAACACTACCCCCAGCACAACATGCTACACTACACAAACACCACTGCACTACCCTAAACCCTAAAACTCTACCCCAGCACGACACCCTACATTACACAAACACCACTGCACTACCCTAAACCCTAAAACCCTACAACCCGGCAGGACCCCGTATACTACACAAACACCAATGTACTACCATAAACCCTAAAACACAACCCACAGTGTGACCCCCTACACTACCCAAACATCACTGCACTACCCAAAAACACAACCCCCTACACTACACAAACACCACTGCACTACCCTAAACCCTAAAAACACTACCCCAGCACGACCCCATACACTACACAGACACCACTGCAATACCCTAAACCCTAAAACAATATACCCAGCATGACCCCCTATACTACCCAAACACCATTGCACTACCCTAAACCCTAAAACATTAACCCCAGCATGATCCCCCTATAACACCCAAACATCACTGCACTGCACTGCCCTAAACCCAAAAACACTACCCCCAGCACGACCCCCTATATTTTCTAAAAACCACTACTCTACCCTAAACCCTAAGGGCCCGATTCACAGAACAAACTTAAGACAAAATCCTAAACTTAGTACCATTTTGGTATTCACAGAAGGCACTTACTACTTCTGGTATTCACAGAATGAACTTACTACTTTTGCGATTCACAGAATAAACTTACTACTTTTGCTATTCACAGAATTGATTTACGACTCCTAACTTTACGTCCGCACTCGGGCCGGAAATTCCGGGCCGGAGGCGGAGCTTCCGGCCCAGAGGCGGAGCTTCCGGGCCGGAGGCGGGGCTTCCGGGCCGGAGGCGGGGATTCCGGCCAGTGGCGGAGATCTGCCACTGGCCGGAATCCCCACCTCCGGGCCGGAAGCTCTGCCTCCGGCCCGAAAGCTCCGCCTCTGGCCCGAAAGCCCCGCCTCCGGGCCGGAAGCTCTGCCTCCGGGCCGGAAGCTCCGCCCCCGGGCCGGAATTTCCGGCCCGAGTGCGGACGTAAAGTTAGGAGTTGTAAATCCATTCTGTGAATAGCAAAAGTAGTAAGTTTATTCTGTGAATCGCAAAAGTAGTAAGTTCATTCTGTGAATACCAGAAGTAGTAAGTGCATTCTGTGAATACCAAAATGGTACTAAGTTTAGGATTTTGTCTTAAGTTTGTTCTGTGAATCGGGCCCTAAATCTACCCCCAGCACGACAACCTACACTAAACAAACACCACTGACCTACCCTAAACCCCAAACCACTACACCCAGCATGTCCCCCTACACTACACAAACACCACTCCACTACCCTAAACCCTAAAACGCTACCCCCAGCGTGACACCCTACACTACACAAACAGCACTGTACTACCCTTAACCCTAAAACACTACACCCAGCACAACCCCCTACACTACCCAAACACCACTACCCTTCTCTAAACCATAAAACACAACCCCCAGAACAACTCCCTACAGTATGCAAACATCTCGCCACTACCCTAAAACACGACCCCCTACACTATACAAACACCACTGCACTACCCTAAACCCTAAAACACTACCCTCAGCATGACCCCTACACTACACAAACACCACTGCACTACCCTAAACCATAAAACACGAACCCCTTCACTACACTAACACCACTGCACTACCATAAACCTTAAAACACTACCCCCAGTATGACCCCCTACACAACACAAACACCTCTATCCTGTACTAAAACCTAAAACCCTACCCCCAACACGACCCCCTACACTACCCAAACACCATTGCACTATCCAAAACCCTAAATCTACCCCCAGTATGACCCCCTACACTACACAAACACCACTGCACTACCCTAAACCCTAAAACTCTACGCCAGCACGCCCCCCTACACTACACATTACCACTGCACTATCCTAAACCCAGAAACACAACACCCAGGATGACCCCTACACTACACAAACACCACTACAGCACCGTGATCCCTAAAACACTACCCCAAGCGTGACACCGTACACTACACAAACACCACTGTACTATCCTAAACCCTAAAACACTACACCCAGCACAACCCCCTACACTACACAAACACCATTACAATACACTAAACCCTAAAATACAACCCCCAGCATACCCCCTACATTATGCAAACATAACGCCACTACCCTAAAACACGACCCCTACTCTACCCAAACACCACTGCACTACCCTAAACCCTAAAACACTACCCACAGCTCGACTCCGAACACTACACAAAAGCCACTGCACTCCCCTAAACCCTAAAACACTGCTCTCAGCATGACCCCCTACACTACACAAACACCTCTGAACTCCTCTAAAACACTAACCCCAGCATGACCCCTTAAAATACCCAAACACCACTTGTTAGAATGGGGCACCTCTGGTTGGCACAGGTAGGTACTTGTGACAAGCAGCGGTCCCTTCTTCTATTCAGGGCAAGAGAATTACCCCTTCAGAACAACCCTTGCTCACCCTATAGGTAGTGTGGCTCGAGCAGTCAGGGCTAAACTTCAGGGCGCTAAGTCAGTTAAGCATTTATGACGACACAGTAAATCACAACGATTCCCCACAAATGGACGCCAGGCATGAGTTGTATCAAAAATACGTATACTTTATGTAAAAGTTTCTCTACTATGCAGGCTTAGTACAAGACCATAAATAATGGTTGCGAGCTGGGAGCCACAAGATGATAATTAGGCACTTAGTCTTTTCTTTGATCGCTTCGTGGTGATCTTTCGAGTTTGTCCGGTCACGGTGATGCGCAGGGCACCCTAGGCACAGTGAGGCGGGGAAATCAGAACGTTGCGGACCCCGAGTCCGAGAGAGTGTTCACTGTACCTGGGAGCGAGCGATGTGTTGGACGAGTCTTAGGTGGTGGGGTGCAGGTTCTGCACCTCGAGGGACTCCGGATCTAAAACCAGCGGGCGGCTTTGGGTGGACAGGGGCGGCCCAGGGCCTCTGACACGGATGGTGCGAGAGGTCACTTCAGGGGGCGGCGCGGTCTGACTCTTCGTGGAGGCGAAGCGGGGCGGCCAGGTACGTGCGACGTACGGGCGGCCGTCTGAGGCTTGAGTTCGCGTTCCAAGTAGAAATACAGCGGGAGGGCGAGGGGGCACCAAGCACGCTCCAGTAGCAGGCAGGTGACAGGGAAGCGGGGTGGCCAGACCCGATGGGTCATGAGCGACTCAGGTAGAGCGGGGCTCTCGGCGAGTGGAGGCGGCCAGGCTTCTGGGTGTCACGGCCCTTGGAGGGGGTGAAGGTGCGCCGAGCACTCCGGCGGGAGAAAGCACACGGCTCGATTCTTCAGACGAGTGGAGACACGGTGAACCCACTGGTCCTGGCATTCAGTTCAGGGGGCAAGCTCGATCAAGCCCTTGGAGATTGTTGTGAACACAAATCTTTGAGGCAATTTGCAGGTTTCTTCTCTCCTTTGGCAGCGAGGCAACCACTGCAGGCAAGTCCTCCAGACTTAGGAACAGCGTTTCCTCCTTCAGCTTCAGGTTCCTCCTCCTCAGGCAGGGCGTTCTTCTTGGTCACAAGCGGGATCGGATTTCTTAGGAGCAGAGCTCCTACATTTATACTCAGTTTCTTTTGTCTTTACAGGCCAGGGGGCCTTTGCATAATCCTAGTCCAGTTCTTTTCAGTGAGGAGCACTTTGTTATTGAGACTCTGGCTTCTTCTTTCAGCAGGCAGGGCAGAGACATCACACGCTCCCCAGGGGGTGGAGCCAGCATTGTGGAGGCAGAGCACTGTCCCATTCAGAGTCAAGGTGCACTCCTCCCACCCAACCTGGTGTAATCTTTCTACTCACCACCTGGTAGCCCCAGCCTGTCTCCTGGAACTTCCCAGCCCTGTCACTCAAGCTACACACAAAGAAGATAGCCCTCCCCTCCAGAGGCGGACTGAAATGGTTAAGCAAGCAAATGCTAACTTTCTAAAAGTAGCATTTGCAAACACAGGACATTAAAATAAACTTTACTAAAAGATGTATTTTATTATTCTGAGTTCAGGCATACTAGACACAAATCTCTACCATGCTTCCTGAGCCTGCCAGGATTATAGAGTGTTATAATCTAGCAGCCCATTCTGGCATATGAGAGCAGGTAGCCTTACAATAGTGAAAAACGAAAATGGCTGTAATTCACTATTAGGACATGCCACACACCTCAGGGCATGTCCTACCTTATCCTTACAATGCACCCTGCCCTAGGGCCTACCATAGGGGTGACTAACATGAAGGTAAGGGAAGGTTTAGGGACTGGCGAGTGGGGACACTTGCCCAGTCAGCATGACAGTACCAGACTGCATGCAGGTTCTGCAATGGCAGATCTTAGACACATTTTACCCCGCTGCTTCTGTGGGTGGCACAACCAGTGCTGCAAGCCCACTAGCAGCATTTGGATATACAAGCCCTTGGCACCCCTGGTGCACTCTACTAGGGACTGATAGTAAACCAAATAAGCCAAACATGGAAGTCAATTCACATAATACATTTTACCATAGGGTGCACTTGCCCCGTGGCACTGGATGGCAGTGTCACAGGGCCCTGAGCAGCTAACACCAGCACAAAAATACATTGAGGCACAAACAAAAATGGAACGGTGACCCACGCCAATGGTGCCAGGTCTAACACCACTGCACTGCCCCAAACCCTAAAACAATTCCACCAGCACGATCCCTCCAACTCTACCCAAACACCACTGCACTGCCCTAAACCCTAAAACCGTAACCTAGGATGACCCCCTACACTACCCAAACACCACTGCACTCGGCTAAACCCTAAATCTACCCCGAATACACCCCCCTACACTACACAAACACCACTGTACTACCCTAAACTCTAAAACACTACCCCCAGCATGACCCCCTACACGACACACACACCACTGCACTATCCTAAAGCATAAAACACTACCCCCAGCGTGACACCCTACACTACACAAACACCACTGCACTACCCTAAACCCTAAAACACTACACCCAGCACGACCCTGTACACTACCCAAACACCAATGTACTACCATAAACCCTAAAACTCTACCCCCAACTCGACACCCTGCATTATACAAACACCACTGCACTACCACAAACCCTAAAACACTACACCCAGCATGACCCTGTACACTACTCAAACACCAATGTACTACCATAAACCCTAAAACACAACCCACAGTGTGACCCCTACACTACCCAAACATCACTGCACTACCCTAAAACACAACCCCCTACACTACACAAACACCACTGCACTTCCCTAAACCCTAAAAACATTACCCAAGAACAACCCCCTACACTACACAGACACCACTGCACTACCCTAAGTCCAAAAACACTATCCCCAGCATGACCCCTACTTTACACAAACACCACTGAAATGTCCTAAACCCTAAAACAATATACCCAGCATGACCCCCTATACTACCCAAACACCATTGCACTGCCCTAAACCCTAAAACACTAACCCCAGCATGATCCCCCTACAATACCCACACACCACTGCACTGCCCTAAACCCATAAACACTACCCTTAGCACGACCCCCTACATTTTCCGAAAAACACTGCTCTACCCTAAACCCTAAATCTACCCCCAGCACGACGATCTACACTACACAAACACCGCTGCAGTACCTTAAACACTAAATCTACCCCCAGCACGACTTCCTACACTACAAAAACACCACTGCACTACCCTAAACCCTAAAACACTACCCCCAGCATGACCCCCTATACCACCCAAACACCACTGCACTACCATAAAAAATAAAACATGCCCTCTACGCTACCCAAACACCACTGCACTACCCTACACCCTAAAACACAAACCCTTACACTACAAAAACACCACTGCACTACCCTAAACCCTATGACACTACCCCCAGCATGACCCCCTATACTACACAAACAACACTGCACTACTCTAAACCCTAAAACACTACCCCCAGCACTACCCCTAACACTACAGAATCACCTCTGCACTGTCCTAAAACACTATCCCCAGCACAACCCCCTACACTACACAAACACCACTGCACTGCCAAAAACCCTAAAACACTTCCACCAGTATGATCCCCTACAGTAAACAAACACCACTTTACTACTCTAAACCCTAAAACACTACCCCCTGCATGACACCCTACACTACCCACAACCCTAAAACATTACACCCAGGACAACCCCCTAAACTGCCCAAACACCACTGCTCTACCCTGAACCCTAAAACATAACCCCCAGCATGACGCCCTACACTACCCAAACATCACTGCACTACCCTAAAACACAACCCCTACACTACACAAACACCACTGCACTACCATAAATGCTAAAATACTACCCCCAGCATGACCGAACCCCTACACTACCCAAACACCACAACACTGCCCTAAACCCTAAAACACTACCCCCAGTATGACCCCCTACACTACCCAAACACCACTGCACTGCCCTAAACCCTAAAGTACTGACCCCAGCACGATCTCCCTACACTACCCAAACACCACTGCACTGTCCTAAACTCAAAAACACTACCCCCTGCATGATCCCCTATACTTTCCAAACACCACTGCACTACCCTAAACCCTAAATCTACCCCCAGCATGACCCCCTAAACTACACAAACACTACTGCACTACCCTAAATCTACCCCAGCACGACCCTCTACACTACACAAACACCACTTCACTATCCTTAACCCTAAAACACTACCCCCAGCACGACCCTCTACACTACCAAAACACCACTGCACTACCCTAAACCCTAAAAAATGACTCCCTACACTACACAAACAACACTGCACTACCCTAAACACTAAAACACTACCCCCAGCACAACCCCCTACACTACCCAAACACCACTACACTGCCCTAAACCCTAAAATACGACTCCCTACACTACTCAAACACCACTGCACTACCCTAAACCCTACATCTACTCAAAGATCGACCCCCTACACTACACAAACACCACTTCTCTACCCTAAACCCTAAAACACTACTCTCAGCACGACCCCCTACACTACCCAAACACCACTGCACTACCCTGAACCCTAAAAAACAAACCCCTACACTAAACAAACGACACTGCACTACCCTTAACCCTAAAACACTACCCCCAGCACAACTCCGTACACTACAAAATTACCACTGCACTACCCTATGCCCTAAAACACTACCTCCAGCATGACCCCTACACTACATAAGCACCTGTGCACTGCCATAAAACACCACCCCCAGCATGACCCCTACACTACCAAAACACCACTGCACTGCCCTAAACCCTAAAACACTTCCAATACGATCCCCCTACACTACCCAAACACCACTGCACTGCCCAAAACCCTAAAACCCCATACCCAGCACAACCTCCCACACTACCCAAACACGACTGCACCATCCTAACCTAAATCTACCCCTAGTACGACCCCCTACACTACACAAACACCACTGCACTACCCTAAACCCTAAAACACTACCCCCAGCATGACTCCCTACAGTACACAAACACAACTGCACTACCCTAAACCCTTAAACACTACCCCCAGCACGACCCCCTACTCTACCCAAACATCACTGCACTACCCTAAGCACTAAAAACTACCACCATCATGACTCCCTACACAACCCAAACACCACTGCACTATCCTAAACGATAAATTTACCCCCAACACAACCATCTTCACTATACAAACACCACTGCACAACCCAAAACCCTAAAACACTGCAACCAGCATGACCCCCTTCACTACACAAACACCACTGCACTGCCTTAAACCCTAAAACACTAAGCCCAGCACGAACCCCCACACTACAAAAACACCACTGTCCTACACTAAACCCTAAATCTACCCCCAGCATGGCCCCCTACACTACACATACACCACTGCACTACCCTAAACCCTAAAACAAGACCCCCTACACTACACAAACACCACTGTACTGCACCACTGCACAATTTTATTCTTACTGCCAAAACCGTTGCAAATCTGTGAAGGAAGAGCTTTTACCTGACATGGAGTCCACAATATGATAATGTGAAGGCGTGAGTTACCAAGCCGGCGCTTTGGGTGATGTAACTCTGATTGAAAAGAACTGCAGCTGATCGAGGGAACTAGAGGACATATTTACAAAATGGCTCATGAAAGAACATATTAAGCCAGCATACAAACAAAAGAGGAAAGTGCATTGTGGGAATTGTATCCTGTGTGGGAAGGATAACCTACCACAGATTCCATCGATTCAAGGGTAATACGTAACAACAGATGGTGATATGCTGGTGCAACGTAAGATCAGACTGATTGGAGTCATTCATCATGAATTGAAAGTGTATGACCAATGGGAGTATGTCACTCTTTTTAAACGTTTGCAATCATGAAACTCCCTGTGGGAATGGTATTGAGAAAGGTGAATCCTCACCAAAACACGTCTGCCTCAACAGAATAAATGGATTCTGTTTGTACCCCCTAAATGCTTCTGATGTTCTTTTGAGCGTCTTTGTTGGTGATTTATATATATTACCTACTGGCAGTCGCCAGTAGGTAGTTATAGTTAGGACCTATTTTCCATAGGAAATCAGCTACATTCTATTTGGAATAACGTTGGCGCCGATTGACGAATCTTCGTGAAACTTTTGGCCAGCTCCGGTCCGCTCCTATCTTGAAAATTTCAGGGTGATTCGTCAAGCGGGGCTGAGAAAAAAGGGGGGTTCCAAAACGCATTTTCCCCATGCATTTTCCCATAGGACCTGTTGACGCAGCTACAGCCCGAACTGCTGAACGGAATTACACCAAATTTGACAAAGAGGTAGTCCTCATTTCAGACTCGTGCCTTTTGCTTAAATGGTGTAAATCCGTTCAGTAGTTCCTGAGAAAATTATAGTTAAAAAGATTGATATATCTGGGCAGAGCCTAACAACACATCTCATTGTGAGATCTGATTGGCTGTCAGTACTTCATCCAAGAAGTGTTGGCAGCCATCTTGGGACCAATATACATGATAGCACTTCATTAAAGAGCATTGCAGTTAATAGAAGGTTTTAAGACTTTAGTTACATTATAAATCATTTGTTGATGGTAACATACTCATTTTAGGAATTGTGGTGTGTTCTAAGGTGCTTTTACCATGTGAAAAAGCCTTCTGCTGTGATATCATGAATCATGATTGAGAGAAAAGATTTTTCTCATGCTTTTCCCACAGAGGTTTGGAAGGTGATCTATAAGCTAAACTGAGAGCATATTTTCAGTAAATTCACATTATCTTTCTCAGTCATGTGAGAATGAAGTCTGACATTCTCAGTAAAACATGATCATCCAACAAGGGCAGAGACTGTCAGTTGATTCCTTTGTGTTCTACTGCAGCTTCCCAGAGTGTTCTACAGAACAACTATTGCGCTAACAGTCCTACTTATGACAAACGTATTGCACACCTGAGGAGACTGTAGTAAATGAGAAAATTAGGAAACTTCATTACAAATAAGTCTCCCAAAATGGCCACCAGATACAAAAGAGCCCAAATGTAGCCCAAATATCACCCAGATGCAGCCCAAGTATAGCCCAATGACAGAATGTCCCAGAGTGTTCTAACGAACAACTAGAGCGCTAACAGTCTTACTTATGACAAAAGTATGGCACACCTGAAGACATCTTGATTGGAATAAAGTGGTGACACTTAAAACATTTAATTTACAAAGGAACAAAATGAGGGGGTTCATTTTGCCATAGAAATTATGATTGTGCTACAGAAAGAAAAATTAGGGCACATTTTGACTTCTCAAATCCTATTCTATTTCATAAAAAAATTCTGACATGCAGACTGAAACATGCACTTTGAATATCAGCAGCAGACTTCCCTGGTGAGCAGTATCTTTACTACATTGATCTAATGAGCAACTAGAGTGCTAACAGTCAGAATTTATGGCAAATGTGTGACACTTCTGAATGCTTTCTTGATGGATTCAATGTTAAAAAACTGAAAGTATTTCCTCCTGAGATGACTGCAGTAAATGAGGAAATTAGGAAACTTCATAACAAATAAATCTCCCAAGATGGCCACCAGAGACAAAAGAGCCCAAATGTAGCCCAAATATCACCCAGATGTAACCCAAGTATAGCCCAATGACAAAATGTCCCAGAGTGTTCTAACGGACAACTAGAGCGCTAACAGTCCTACTTATGACAAACGTATTGCACACCTGCAGCCATCTTGATTTGAATACAGTGGTAACTCTTAAAACTTTTAATTTAAAAAGGAACAAAACGAGGGCGTTCATTTTGCAATAGAAAGTATGATTCGTGCTGCAGAAAGAAAAATTAGGGCACATTTTGAGTGACTTCTGAAATCCTCTTCTATTTCATTAAACAATCCTGATATGCAGACTGAAACATGCACTTTCAATACCAGCAGCAGACTTCCCTGGTGAGCAGTAGCTTTACCACAGTGATCTAATAAGCAACTAGAGTGCTATCATTCTGAATTTATGGCAAATGTGACACATCTGAATGCCTTCTTGATGGAATCAAAGTAAAAAACTGAAAGTACTTCCTACTGAGGTAACTGTAGTAAATGAGGAAGTTAGGAAACTTCATTACAAATAAGTCTCCCAAAATGTCCACCAGAGACAATAGAGCTAAAATGTAGCCCAAATATCACCCAGATGTAGCCCAAGTATAGCCCAATGACAGAATGTCCCAGAGTGTTCTAACAAACAACTAGAGCAATAACAGTCTTACTTATGACAAAAGTATGGCACACCTGAAGCCATCTTGATTGGAATAAAGTGGTAACACTTAAAACATTTAATTTACAAAGGAACAAAATGAGGGGGTTCATTTTGCCATAGAAATTATGATTAGTGCTGCAGAAAGAAAAAATAGGGCACATTTTGACTTCTCAAATCCTCTTCTATTTCATAAAAAAATTCTGACATGCAGACTGAAACATGCACTTTGAATATCAGCAGCAGACTTCCCTGGTGAGCAGTAGCTTTATTACAGTGATCTAATGAGCAACTAGAGTGCTATCATTCAGAATTTATGGCAAATGTGTGACACATCTGAATTCCTACTTGATGGAACCAAAGTAAAAAACTGAAAGTATTTCCTACTGAGGAGACTGCAGTAAATGAGGAAATAAGGAAACTTCATAACAAATAAATCACCCAAGATGGCCACCAGAGACAAAAGAGCCCAAATGTAGCCCAAATATCACCCAGATGTAGCCCAAGTATAGCCCAATGACAGAATGTCCCAGAGTGTTCTAACAAACAACTAGAGCAATAACAGTCTTACTTATGACAAAAGTATGGCACACCTGAAGCCATCTTGATTGGAATAAAGTGGTAACACTTAAAACATTTAATTTACAAAGGAAAGAAAAATTAGGGCACATTTTGAGTGACTTCTCAAATCCTCTTCTATTTCATTAAACAATCCTGATATGCAGACTGAAACATGCACTTTCAATACCAGCAGCAGACTTCCCTGGTGAGCAGTAGCTTTACCACAGTGATCTAATAAGCAACTAGAGTGCTATCATTCTGAATTTATGGCAAATGTGACACATCTGAATGCCTTCTTGATGGAATCAAAGTAAAAAACTGAAAGTACTTCCTACTGAGGTAACTGTAGTAAATGAGGAAGTTAGGAAACTTCATTACAAATAAGTCTCCCAAAATGTCCACCAGAGACAATAGAGCTAAAATGTAGCCCAAATATCACCCAGATGTAGCCCAAGTATAGCCCAATGACAGAATGTCCCAGAGTGTTCTAACAAAAAACTAGAGCAATAACAGTCTTACTTATGACAAAAGTATGGCACACCTGAAGCCATCTTGATTGGAATAAAGTGGTAACACTTAAAACATTTAATTTACAAAGGAACAAAATGAGGGGGTTAATTTTGCCATAGAAATTATGATTAGTGCTGCAGAAAGAAAAAATAGGGCACATTTTGACTTCTCAAATCCTCTTCTATTTCATAAAAAAATTCTGACATGCAGACTGAAACATGCACTTTGAATATCAGCAGCAGACTTCCCTGGTGAGCAGTAGCTTTATTACAGTGATCTAATGAGCAACTAGAGTGCTATCATTCAGAATTTATGGCAAATGTGTGACACATCTGAATTCCTACTTGATGGAACCAAAGTAAAAAACTGAAAGTATTTCCTACTGAGGAGACTGCAGTAAATGAGGAAATAAGGAAAGTTCATAACAAATAAATCACCCAAGATGGCCACCAGAGACAAAAGAGCCCAAATGTAGCCCAAATATCACCCAGATGTAGCCCAAGTATAGCCCAATGACAGAATGTCCCAGAGTGTTCAAACGAACAACTAGAGCGCTAACAGTCTTAATTATGACAAAAGTATGGCACACCTGAAGCCATCTTGATTGGAATAAACTGGTAACACTTAAAACATTTAATTTAAAAAGGAACACAATGAGGGGGCTCATTTTGCCATAGAAATTATGATTAGTGCTGAAGAAAGGTAAATTAGGGCACATTTCGAGTGACTTCTCAAATCCTCTTCTATTTCATGAAAAAATTCTGATATGCAGAATGAAACATGCACTTTTAATACCAGCAGCAGACTTCCGTGGTGAGCAGTAGCTTTACTATAGTGATCTAATGAGCAATTATTGTGCTAACATTCAGAATTAATGGCAATTGTGTGACATATCTGAATACCTTCTTGATGGGATCAAAGTAAAAAACTGAAAGTATTTCCTACTGAGGAGACTGCAGTAAATGAGGAAATTAGGAAACTTCATAACAAATAAATCTCCCAAAATGGCCACCAGAGACAAAAGAGCCCAAATGCAGCACAAATATCACCAAGATGTAGCCCACATGTAGCCCAATGACAGAAGTGTGCAAAACACTTATTTTGTGTGTATTTGCTGTTTTATATAGTGCAGACTTGTCAGGTATTGGAGTGCTTTACATGAACATTGGTTACATCACACAAGATCAAATTCATTTTGGTTGTAGACATGGGGAGATTAAGTGATTTGACCAGAATCACAGAATGTTGAGCTGAAGCAGAAACTCCAACCTGGTTCCCCAGTTGCAAAGTCTGCAGCTCTGGAAGTAACACCACATCCTCTCCCCTAGGAGCAACATTTAATCAACTGGACAAAAAAACATAAGGATTACAAACAATTTAAAAGTTCTTTGTCGCTATTTGAAAACTCAGAAAATATGTCCTCATTTTAGTTTTTTAGAGCACTAACCATCATTTTGATGCAAATAAGACCCTCTCATATATGTAATTTCTAAAGGAAATGCTCTAGGTATTACAGTTTTGATTACATCAAGATGACGTCAGGCGTTCCACACTTTTGTAATAAATATAGAATGTTAGCAATCTAGTTGTTCATTGGGATACTGTTGAGAGGCAGAGGCCAGGGACACGGACTCTGAAAATTGAAGGCAGGTAGGAGAGTGCAGAGGCAACAATTTGACCACACTGGGCAGGCAGGAAGGGCAGTGGCAGCACAACAGAACATGGAGGGCAGTGGAAAGGTGGGCAGGGGCAACAAACCAACAATACAGGACTGGCAAGAGATGCTGTGGCAATATAATAGACCATTGTGGGCAGAAGGAAGAGGCAGTGGTAGTACAACCATACATGCCAACAGACCCGTTTCAGCCAGGAAACGTTCACGGTTTTTAAGCTCAAATGGGCTTTATTTGATCTGTCTCCTGTCTACAATCTCCTCTTTTTCAATGTTACATCAATGGGGAAAATCAATACCCCAGTTGTTTTTCAAAATCTCCCTCTTACCAAGTTCAAAATGTTCGCAAGTATGGAACATTGGATCATGGTAGGCTGGAGGAATTGGGGTAGGGACATGGACTCAGATAACAGAGGACAGGAGGGACATGGAGAGGTGCACCAAACTGACCCTACAGGGCAGGCATCAGGGTTTACAGCAGCACAATACACCACACAGGGCATGTGGGATGGGAGTGCAGCACAACAATCCATAGAAAGCAATAGGGAGGGGACAGGACCATGCACATGGACAACAGAGAACAGAGGGGAATGAGGCAATGGTAGCTAGCTGACCATAATGGACAGACAGGAGAGAAAGCAGCAGCATAACAGACCATAAAGGTCAGGAGGGGCGGATCAGGGTCATTACAATGGAACAGACAAGCCAGGAGGGAGGGAATGGGGGTCTGCACATGGAAACAGAGGGCTGGGGGCAAGGGAGCAGGGCAGGAGCAGCATGATGACCATGGAGGTCAGGCAGGATGGGCACTAGAAACAAGACACACCATGGAGAGCAACAATGAGACTATGGTGGCATACACACAGACCATGGAGGGAAGGTGGGAGGGGGCCAGGGGCAGCTAGCTGACCACACAGGGAAGGTGGGAGGGGCCATGGCAGCACAGAAGACCATGCATGGCAAGCGGGAGGGTTAGTGGCAGCACAATGGCTATGATGGGCAAGAAGGAGGGTGCAGGGACATGCACAAAGACCATGGAGGATAGAAGGGAGGGTCAGGACCTTGGCACAGACAAGAGAGTTCAGGGGAAGGGGCCTCACAGCAGACCGTGGGGGCAGGCAGGAGGAGCAGTTGCAACACAACAGACCAGGGAGGGCAGAAGGGTGTGGCAGTAAAATGGACCATGGAGGACAGGAGGAAGGAGATAGGGGCATGGCATGTGGACGGGCAGGGTGGAGGTGGCAGGGACAGGTTACAGTCATCTGACAATGCTGGGCAGGTGGGAGGGGAGTGACAGCTCAACAGAACACTCAGAGTAGATAGGAGTTGCAGGTCCATGGAACATGGTGGGCAAAAAGGATGGAGCAGGGGCATGCACAAAGACATCGGAGGGCAGGGGGAAGGAGAATAGAGGCAGCAAGCTAAGCACAAAGGCTAAGCAGGAGGTCAATGATGGGCCATAGAATTGGGCAATGGAGGGCAGGAGGAGTGGACTGGTACATCATGCTAAATGGAGGGCAGTGGCAGCACATCAGACCATGCATGGCAGGAGGGAGCAGGCTAGTCCATGGATTCAGACAACAGAGGATAGGGATGAGGTGGATGGGGCAGCAAGCTAACTGTTCAGAGAAGGTGGGTATTAGGAACTGTATTGTTTTTAAAATTTGTGTTTGTGCAAACTACTTAAAATATGAACAAGTATGCAGCATAATCTCACTTTTATTCAGGAAGAAGAGGACGTTTGTGACTGTGACTCCGAGCTCTCTTGGCAGAAACACCCCCTGACCCTCCACCCCCCATCGCAAAATGTAATGCCCGTGAAAAGGGTTGGTGGACGCAGTGTTTTATAGAACATAATCCTGAGTGCACGATTGAAAATGAAAACTAGATATAGTATATGGTATAAACTGTGCACCTAAAAGTGTGATATAAGATGAACCGGGGAGTAAAATATAATATGCAATACATTGTGCGCAATGACAGATTCATTGGAGAGCGCGAGATAGCACAGGCACTAGCGCATGCTATGCGATATGCGCCTTGGAGTGTAATATGAAAAGGGCAGTGTTGTGTAACTTAACTAGTCTCTAAAGTTGTAATATAAAATATGTGCTGGGGAGTGTAACGTTGCATATGCACTGTGACAAAGATATGGATCCCAGATTATAACATGTATGGTATAGCGCTGTGTGTTATAACATAGGCATCGAGGAAGGCACGTTAGATGGGGTAATATAACCCGTGCGAAGGCAAGTGTGGCATGACATATTCACGGGGTAGTGTTACAGTGCACATGGGCTAGAGAGTGTCATAGCATACGCACTAGCTGGTGGAATACAACACAGAGGTGTGTGGCACTCGGCGGGCACTGGTGGGTATAACACAGCATTGGGCTCAGCCAGGAGCACGCTGTGACTCTCAAGTGAGGTTCGTATCCTTTCCAGTGAGTAAAATAAAAAGCATTACACATCCGGCGGTGGATGTGTGTTTTATTAACCATGAGGGGTGTCTTGCATAGTTTGGTCGAATTTTTGTCGAATCCCCTTTGAATGGCTTGGTGTGCGTGTGTATTAACCCCTTCAGTGCGGCGCGGATTACCACACTGTGCTGAAGGGTTCGTGCGCGGGCGGGGCCATGACGGAGCGGTTCCGTCATCCGCACAGCGCAACCGATGCGCATGACGGAACCGCTCCGTCATGCGCATCGAAAGGGTTAAATGTGCCCGTCAATAGCTACCCATGTTTGTATAAATAAACGACAAGGGTGTCTACTTGGAGAGTACCACCGGCAGGGGCGCCGGGATTAGGCACGGTAGGGCGTCAGACATGTCAGAGCTTCACTAGCGGTGTAAATACATTCCACGTGGACTCATTGTATGCATAGTCACCTTTTAATGAATATCACGCAAACCGACATGGTGATAGGTACCTACGGTTTGTCCAAAATGTCCTAGGTGTTTCTATAAATATATATTTAAAAAAAAAAAAAAAAAACAAAGGCCGGCCCCGGGGAATGGGGTTCCCGGGGCCATAAGTGGCCTGAGGAGGGGGGCAACACAGCCCCCTCCTAAAGAATTAAAAAGAAAAAAAGGCCATGATCCTGGGGTTGGGGTGCCCGGGGCCGATTAAGGCCTTGGGAGGGCCAAATTTAATTTTTTCAACTAAACAAATTAGGGTGCAGACCCTGGGGGATGGGGTCCCCAGGGCCAATAAATTAGAAAAAGAAGGGGGGCCACACAGCTCTCCTTGTTAAAAAAATCAAATAAATAAAAGACCAGCATCACGCCGGAGGCCACACCCCCTCCTTGCAGCACTCTGCAAACACGCCCCCTGGCCAGTTGTAAGTTGGGGAATTAATTCCCCTTCAATACTGAGGGTCCCTGAGGGTCAACTAGCCCAACAGGTATCTCCAGTATGAGCCAGGGAGCTGCGTTGCAGACAGGTGTTCTGAGGCCATGCCCCTTTTTACACCTCTATGCAACACAGCTCTGTGGTGCTTACTGGAGATACCTAGTGGGCTAGTTTGACCCTAGGGACCCTTAGGATTCAAGGGGATTAATCTCTCAACTTAGAACGGGCACAGGACGCGTTTACATAGTGGTGAAGGGAGGGGACGGGGCCTGTGGTGACGTGTGCAAACACGCCCTGTGGCGCGTTTTAAGTTGGGGAAATAATTTCCTTTCAATCCTGAGGGACCCTGGGGGCCAACTAGCCCACCAGGTGCTTCCAGTAAGCGCCACTGCTCTGCGTTGCAGAGAGGTGGTGCAGGCCGTGCCCCTTTTTACACCTCTCTGCAATGGCGCTTACTGGACGTACCTAGTGGGCTATTTTGACCCTAGGGACCCTCAGGATTCAAGGGGACTTAATCTCCCAACTTAAAAAACGGCCACAGGGCGTGTTTACACAGTGCGGAAGGGAGGGGACGGGGCCTGAGGTGACGTGTGCAAACACGCCCTATGGCACGTTTTATGTTGGGAAAATAATTCCTGAGGGCCCCTGGGGGCTAACTAGCCCACCAGGTGCTTCCAGTAAGCGCCACTGAGCTGTGTTGCAGAGAGGTGGTCCAGGCCGTGCCACTTTTTACACCTCTCTGCAACGCAGCTCTGTGGCGCTTACTGGAGGTACCTAGTGGGCTAGTTGGACCCTAGGGACCCTCAGGATTCAAATGAACTTAATCTCCCAACTAAAAACGGCCACAGGGCGTGATTACACAGTGGTGAAGGGAGGGGACGGGGCCTGAGTTAACGTGTGCAAACAAGCCCTTTGGTGCGTTTTAAGTTGGGGAAATAATTCCCCTTCAATCCTGAGAGACCCTGGGGGCCAACTAGCCCACCAGGTGCTTCCAGTAAGCGCCACTGTGCTGTGTTGCAGAGAGGTGGTCTATGCAGTGCCCCTTTTTACATCTCTCTGCAACGCAGCTCTGTGGTGCTTACTGGAGGTACCTAGTGGTCTAGTTGGACCCTAGGGACCCTCAGGATTCAAGGGGATTTAATCTACCAACTTAAAACGGCCACAGGGTGTGTTTACACAGTGGGGAAGGGAGGGGACGGGGCCTGAGGTGACGTGTGCAAACACGCCCTATGGCACGTTTTAAGAGGTAGTTTTAATCCCCTGCCCTTTTATATACTAGGGGCTTACATTGGAGGTCATGCTAATCACAGGGGGCCCCAACGCATAGTGTTCCCTAGTGTATGTAGGTGTTTTCACTGTATTCTGAATGTCTTTTAACATAGCACTGGCTCTAGGACTGGTTAGTCAGACTCAGTTACCACCAGTATCCGTCTGAAAAAGTTGAGGGTACAGGATGATTTTGCATCAAGGCTTCTTTCTGCTCTTCTGTTTGTTCTTTCTGCACGTTATCCTTCTTCCTGCACTTTTCTTCGTCTTTGAGGACTTCTGTTGCTTCTTTCTGCATTTCATTTTTTCTTTCTGTTCGTTTTCTCTTCTTTCTTCACATGTCCTATCTCTGTAGGCATAGTTAGAAATTAGCATTTAAAAAACCTTTGAAATTCACTGAAAAAACCATTGGTTTCAGGCATGTTATAGTTAGCAATTAGCATTTAAAAAACCTTAGAAATTCACTGAAAAAACCATAGGTTTCAGGGGCTTTATAGTTAGCTGGACTTTTCACTCGTACAAAACCATTGAAATTCCCCCGTTATAGTTAGTTCAGCTAACTATAATTCGCGCACCCGCAATGCACTGCTGATGACGTCACATATTACATCAGTGACATCACTCATGACATCACTGATGACATCTCAAATGATATCACTGATGACATCACTGATGACATCCTCCTTGTGATAGAGTGGCAGACCTCCTCTCCCCCTAATATAACCTTTGATACACACATTCAATAATAGAAACTAAAATTTTCAAAACAATGGACATACCAATACCAGTTACAACAACCTATTCAGTATTTCTAAGATCCACATACACATCCACTCATTCACCAACAGTCCTATACAGTCACTCATAAATGTACTCACTCATCATATGTACTCATACACCTATACATCCTGTTACATAACACCACTCATCCATAGAGTTACTCACACACATAGTCACTCATGCTAATAAAGAATCAAACATCCATTTACTTGCATATACAGTTATACACACACCACTACACTTACTTCTACAGAAACTTACACATACTTAGTCTTTTAAACAATCACTTATAGAAACGCATACTTATTCATACAAGAACTCTTTCAATCTCTCACTCTCACATAAACTCACTTATATACACCAATAGTCACATATACTAGTTTAAAACATATGTAGTTACTCATAAAGATACTATTGAGACAGTCATTCACTCACTAACACACCCATGCACACACTCATCCACCCATACAGTCCTGCACATATGCTGTCTTCAACACATACAAACACTGAGTCACTCATTCATGCACCTATGCACTACGTAATACCCCCCACCGAACCATACAAACACTCAAACACTCAAACTGATACTCAAAAAACCAACTAATAACCTATATAGACACTCATGTTGCTACTCACCAACCTATGCAGCCACTTATACACAAAGTGAGAGACTGATACAGATATTTACATATTTAAACATTACTCTCTAAGCCATGTATTCACTAAGATACACTTAATCAGTCAGTTATACAATCAATTTTTCAAAAACAAATCATCCATTTAGACACTTATATGCTCATTTATTCTTCCATCAACCTTGAGATATACATACATAAAACATATGTAATTTTCAGAAAAACACCCATTCACTGGATGATGTCATCAAGTGATGTCATTTGAGATGTCATGAGTGATGTCATGAGTGATGTCACTGACAATGTCATGAGTGATGTAATATGTGACGTCATCAGCAGTGCATTGCGGGCGCGCAAGTTATAGTTAGCTGAACTAACTATAACGGGGGAATTTCAATGGTTTTGTACGAGTGAAAAGTCCAGCTAACTATAACGCCCCTGAAACCTATGGTTTTTTCAGTGAATATATATATATATATATATATATATATATATATATATATATATTACCTACTGGCGGTCGACAGTAGGTAGTTATAGTTAGCACCACGTTTCCATAGGAAATCCGCAACATTCTATTTTGAATAACTTTGGCGCCGGTCGACGAATCCTCGCGAATTTTTCAAAATAGGTGGGGCGCTACGCTCCGCTCCTTCCCTGAAAGTCTCGGGGGGATTCGTCAAGCGGGGGCTGAGATAAAAGCGGGGTCCCAAAACGCGTTTTTCCCATGCATTTTTCCATAGGACCTTTAGACAGGGCTACAGCCCGAACGGCTGAACAGAATTGCTAGAAATTTGGCAGAGAGGTAGTCCTCAGGTCAAGGAAGTGCCTTTTGTAGGTTTGGTGTAAATCTGTTCAGTAGATTCTGAGAAAATAGCCTTTAAATCAATATATATATCTGAGCCAGCTTACGGTGCGCTTACGGTACGCTTACCGTCCGCGTACGGTGGCGTGCGCGAGCACGATTCTGATTGGCTCTTAGATCTTAGTAAACATTCGAATCGGTCGAAACCAGGAAGCGGCGGCCGCCATTTTGTGTGTTTCACTCAGAAAAAAAAGAGTGATAACAAGAAAAGGGGGCAAGGAGGAGAGTTACAGACCCCCTAACATTTGTAAGGGGGTCAAAGAAGGACAGAAAAGTACAAAGAAAACATTTATTGATTTTAAAAAAAATCGCGGGGTACGCGTACGGTAAGCTTACGGTAAAAAAATAAATAAAAAAAGAAATGAAATGCAGATTTAAGTGTTTAGATATTAGGGGGCTCTAAAAAGAGCCGTTGTGTTTATGAAGTGATTTTTAAGTGGTACCTACAAGTAAGTACCGATGCAGAGTCTAAGGTTCAAGAGGAAGACTCTGTTCCCTTCATCATTGAAGTGCACACCATCTCCTCTATAAATGTCTTGCATGTCGTAACCCAAGTTGTTGTGGTAAATGGAACCCATACCATAGTCACGGAGGAAAGCAGAAACAGATTTGTTGACGTGCTTTCTTGCTTTGTCAATCTGCGGACAGAAATGATTGGACCAGTTCCATTTTTGCCTTTGGCATATGTTAGAAAACACAAAGGCAGTTTTAGGGAAAAGTGAAAACAGTTGTGCAAAGGTGTCCTTCATAAGCATTTCCAGACCTACCCCAGTCAAAGTGCCTAGGTCATTGCCACCACAGTGCACTATTATGAGGTCAGGGTGTTGGTTTTGCATGAAGGATTTCACCAATGGCATCAATCAATCAATCAGTGACACTTGTAAAGCGCGCTACATACCCGTAGGGTCTCAAGGCGCTGGGGGGGGGGGGGGGTGCCGCTACTGCTCGAACAGCCAGGTCTTCAGCTTCTTCCTGAAGGAGAGGTGGTCTTGGGTCAGGCGCAGGTCGGACGGGAGGGAGTTCCAGGTCTTGGCGGCCAGGTAGGAGAAGGACCTTCCTCCTGTAGTTGCTCTGCGGATGCGGGGGACGGCGGCGAGGGCGTGGTTGGCTGATCGGAGGTGGCGTTTGGGAGCGTAGAAGTTGACTCGGTTGTTGAGGTAGCTCGGGCCTTGGTCGTGTAGGGCTTTGTGTGCGTGGGTGAGGAGGCGGAAGGTGATTCTCTTGTTGATGGGGAGCCAGTGAAGGTCTCTCAGATGTCCGGAGATGTGGCTGGATCGTGGGATGTCGAGGATGAGTCTGGCTGAGGCGTTTTGGATCCGCTGGAGTCTCTTCTGGAGCTTGGCGGTGGTCCCGGCGTAGAGGGCGTTGCCGTAGTCCAGTCGGCTGGTGACGAGGGCCTGGGTGACGGTCTTCCTGGTCTCTGTGGGGATCCACCAGAAGATCTTCCGTAGCATGCGTAGGATGTTGAAGCACGCCGAGGAGACGCTGTTGACTTGCCTGGTCATGGAGAGGGAGGAGTCCAGGATGAAGCCCAGGTTACGTGCATGGTCTGTCGGTTTGGGTGCGGTGCCCAGGGCGGGAGGCCACCAGGAGTCGTCCCAGGCGGAGGGAGAGGAGCCCAGGATGAGGACCTCCGTCTTGTCCGAGTTCAGTTTCAGGCGGCTGGTCGTCATCCATTCGGCTACCTCTTTCATCCCTTCGTGTAGGTTGGCTCTGGCGGCGGCGGGGTTGTTGGTCAGGGAGAGGATCAGCTGGGTGTCGTCGGCGTAGGAGATGATGCTGAGGTGGTGTTTGCGTACGATGGCCGCGAGGGGGCTCATGTAGACGTTGAAGAGGGTGGGGCTCAGGGATGATCCTTGGGGGACGCCGCAGATGACTTCGGAGGCCTCTGACTTGTAAGGTGGTAGGCGGACTCGCTGTGTTCTTCCGTCGAGGAAGGAGATGATCCATTCCAGCGCCTTGTCCTGGATTCCGATGTTGCTGAGGCGCCGTATTAGGGTGCGGTGGCAGACCGTGTCGAATGCCGCGGAGAGGTCTAGGAGGATGAGGGCCGCTGTTTCTCCATTGTCCATCAGGGCTCGGATGTCATCGGTGGCGGCGATGAGGGCGGTCTCGGTGCTGTGTTTGGCTCGGAAGCCGGACTGTGAGGGGTCGAGGGATCCGTTCGTCTCGAGGAAGGTGGCCATCTGCTTGTTGACGGTCTTCTCGATGACTTTGGCTGGAAACGGGAGAAGCGAGATGGGGCGGTAATTCTTGAGGTCGGTGGGGTCCGCTGTTGGTTTCTTGAGTAGAGCGCTGAGTTCGGCGTGTTTCCAGCTCTCGGGGAAGATGGCGGTGTCGAAGGATGTGTTGATGATGTCTCGCAGGTGGGGTGCGATGACAGCGTCGGCCTTGTTGAAGATGTGGTGGGGGCAGGGGTCGGTTGGTGATCCGGAGTGGATGGAGTTCATCGTGCGGATGGTGTCTTCTGTGCTGATCGGGGTCCAGGCGTGGAGGGTGGTGGTGGGGGGGGCTGGCTGGTCGGTCGTGGTGTGCGTTGGTTGGTTGTTGAAACTGCTGTGTATGTCCGCGATCTTGTTGTGGAAGTATGAAGCCAGGGAGTTGCAGAGGTCTTGCGAAGGGGTGATGTCGTTGTTTCCCGCGTTGGGGTTGGAAAGCTCTTTCACGATGTTGAAGAGTTCCTTGCTGTTGTGTGCGTTGTTGCCCAACCGGTCCTTGAATGCTGTTCTCTTGGCGGCGCGGATCAGCTGGTGGTGTTTCCGGGTGGCAAGTTTGTAGGAGGTCCTGTTGTCCGGTGTCGGATCAATCAATCAATCAATCAATCATGGAACTTATATCGCGCACTACTCACCCGTAAGGGTCTCAAGGCGCTTGGGGAAGGGGGTCTGCTACTGCTCGAACAGCCAGGTCTTGAGCTGTTTCCTGAAGGCCAGGTGGTCCTGGGTCATCCGCAGGTGGACGGGTAGGGAGTTCCAAGTCTTAGCTGCCCTTTTCCAGACTTTCTCGAGGGCTCGGCAGTTCTTCTTGGAGCTCTTGAGTTCGTCGGTGAACCATGGGGCCTTCTTGCTGCCGGGTCTGCTAGGCGGGGTCCTCAGCGGGGCGAGTTCGTCCGCGCAGTTGCTGATCCACTTCGTGATGTTATCGGCGGCCTGGCTGGGGTTCGCTGAGCTGGCAGGAGGGTGTTGGCATCAATTGGTGCCACTTTAACCCTCTCTGACCAATCCATTTAATGTCTACATTTGGCAAAGCAAGGTCTCTCACCATACCTGTTTTCTCTGCAAACTTTTCACTCCAGAAGACATAGCTGTGTCCTACAATCCACACTGTGAACATCTTCAAAGGAGATCTGGATGCACTCAGGAGGTGTATTTCAGTAGAATGGTAAAAAGAAATGAAAGACAGTTTGGAAATGGAGGCATACATATTTTTTTTTAAAAAAAGAACTGATTGGCTGTTTCATACCATTCTACACTAAAAACTAGGCTGTATGTGTAAATTTATAGAAGCATGTTTTGTATTGGTACAGAAAAATGTGTTACCAAAGAACAGTACTATGGATTTGCTGTTAGGTTAGAAAAGTCAAGCACTCTTGCTCTGTGGAATTGAAACATTGTTTGGTGAACTTCTGACCTAACTCCACACAGCAGTGTTCCATGAGCTGTTGCTATGGTAGCAGGCAGAAGTCAAGTTGGGGGAAGGGTACTAGGCAGAAGTCAAGTTGGGGGAAGGGTACTTTTGGAAAAGGGTTGGTTTTCAACCAATAGAAATGTGTGATTACATTTGAAAAAAAGGGGGAAGCACTGAGATTTGAAATTAACATGTATATATGTGGAAAAAGAGAGGGAAAGTTTGCCATTATCTGGTTCTGCTGAGAGGAGAGAGGTGTAAAGAACAGAGATCCTGGCTCTGATAATCTGCTGTTTGAGTGCCACATTTCTTTCACAACTAACTAATTTTAAAGGTGAGTTTAGAGTTTGAGAGGGGATGTATATGGTTTTTGTTGAAGTTGTGTTTATTATTTTCTGTTTTGGGAGAAATTTAAATGTGAGGAACATGTAAAATAATATGGACTATGTTTTCACGATAAATTAAGGTGTACTGGTATAAAAAAAGAATAGTTTAAGGGTTTGAGGTTGGACTCAGTAATGCAAATACATTCAGCATCACTAAGGCTGGTTGCCCTTGCTGGAGTGTAGGCAGTCACCCAGGTTACAAATGGTGCTGGTCTGAAAAAGCAGTTTGGACATGTGCTTTTTAAAAAATCTGAAAAGTGGATTCATAATGTGTCAGTCTGTAAAAGTGATTATCACTTGCCAAAACAAAAAACAGTAAGTGTGCTTTCAAATTGGCAAAGAAATTTCGTTTTGTGACTAATGTGAAAACATGACTCTGTGTGAAAATAGGAATTACAGGCAGAGATTTGTTGCGTATTGCTCTGGTGATTTCACAATTGCAGTAGAAGGAAAGGGGGAGCCATTTTTTGGTGCAGAAGCAGACTCTTAGCACACACCCAGCTGCTTACCATGTGGAATCATGCACAGTATTTACAAGCGAGTGGGGTTTGAGGTTTCAGTCAGTAATGCAAATACATTCAGCATCACTAAGGCTGGTTGCCCTTGCTGGAGTGTAGGCAGTCACCCAGGTTACAAATGGTGCTGGTCTGAAAAAGTAGTTTGGACATGTGCTTTTTTAAGAATCTGAAAAGTGGATTCATAATGTGTCAGTCTGTAAAAGTGATTATCACTTGCCAAAAAAAAGAGTAGTAAGTGTGCTTTCAAATTGGCAAAGAAATTTCGCTTTGTGACTAATATGAAAACATGACTCTGTGTGCAAAAAGGAATTACAGGCAGAGATTTATTGCGTATTGCTCTGGTGATTTCACAGTTGCATTAGATGGAAAGGGGGAGCCATTTTTTGGTGCAGAAGCAGACTCTTAGTACACACCCAGCTGCTTACCATGTGGAATCATGCACAGTATTCACAAGCGAGTGGGGTTTGAGGTTTCAGTCAGTAATGCAAATACATTCAGCATCACTAAGGCTGGTTGCCCTTGCTGGAGTGTAGGCAGTCACCCAGGTTACAAATGGTGCTGGTCTGAAAAAGCAGTTTGGACATGTGCTTTTTAAAAAATCTGAAAAGTGGATTCATAATGTGTCAGTCTGTAAAAGTGATTATCACTTGCCAAAAAAAAGAGTAGTAAGTGTGCTTTCAAATTGGCAAAGAAATTTTGTTTAAGGGCCTAATGTGAAAACATGACTCTGTGTGCAAATAGGAATTACAGGCAGAGATTTATTGCGTATTGCTCTGGTGATTTCACAGTTGCATTAGAAGGAAAGGGGGAGCCATTTTTTGGTGCAGAAGCAGACTCTTAGCACACACCCAGCTGCTTACCATGTGGAATCATGTACAGTATTCACAAGCGAGTGGGGTTTGAGGTTTCAGTCAGTAATGCAAATACATTCAGCATCACTAAGGCTGGTTGCCCTTGCTAGAGTGTAGCCAGTCACCCAGGTTACAAATGGTGCTGGTCTGAAAAAGCAGTTTGGACATGTGCTTTTAAAAAAATCTGAAATGTGGATTCATAATGTGTCAGTCTGTAAAAGTGATTATCACTTGCCAAAAAAAAGAGTAGTAAGTGTGCTTTCAAATTGGCAAAGAAATTTCGTTTAAGGGCCTAATGTGAAAACATGACTCTGTGTGCAAAAAGGAATTACAGGCAGAGATTTATTGCGTATTGCTCTGGTGATTTCACAGTTGCATTAGATGGAAAGGGGGAGCCATTTTTTGGTGCAGAAGCAGACTCTTAGTACACACCCAGCTGCTTATCATGTGGAATCATGCACAGTATTCACAAGCGAGTGGGGTTTGAGGTTTCAGTCAGTAATGCAAATACATTCAGCATCACTAAGGCTGGTTGCCCTTGCTGGAGTGTAGGCAGTCACCCAGGTTACAAATGGTGCTGGTCTGAAAAAGCAGTTTGGACATGTGCTTTTTAAAAAATCTGAAAAGTGGATTCATAATGTGTCAGTCTGTAAAAGTGATTATCACTTGCCAAAAAAAAGAGTAGTAAGTGTGCTTTCAAATTGGCAAAGAAATTTCGTTTTGTGACTAATGTGAAAACATGACTCTGTGTGCAAATAGGAATTACAGGCAGAGATTTATTGCGTATTGCTCTGGTGATTTCACAGTTGCATTAGATGGAAAGGGGGAGCCATTTTTTGGTGCAGAAGCAGACTCTTAGCACACACCCAGCTGCTTACCATGTGGAATCATGCACAGTATTTACAAGCGAGTGGGGTTTGAGGTTTCAGTCAGTAATGCAAATACATTCAGCATCACTAAGGCTGGTTGCCCTTGCTGGAGTGTAGGCAGTCACCCAGGTTACAAATGGTGCTGGTCTGAAAAAGCAGTTTGGACATGTGCTTTTTTAAGAATCTGAAAAGTGGATTCATAATGTGTCAGTCTGTAAAAGTGATTATCACTTGCCAAAAAAAAGAGTAGTAAGTGTGCTTTCAAATTGGCAAAGAAATTTCGTTTTGTGACTAATGTGAAAACATGACTCTGTGTGCAAAGAGGAATTATAGACAGAGATTTATTGCGTATTGCTCTGGTGATTTCACAGTTGCATTAGAAGGAAAGGGGGAGCCATTTTTTGGTGCAGAAGCAGACTCTTAGCACACACCCAGCTGCTTACCATGTGGAATCATGCACAGTATTCACAAGCGAGTGGGGTTTGAGGTTTCAGTCAGTAATGCAAATACATTCAGCATCACTAAGGCTGGTTGCCCTTGCTGGAGTGTAGGCAGTCACCCAGGTTACAAATGGTGCTGGTCTGAAAAAAGCAGTTTGGACATGTGCTTTTTAAAAAATCTGAAAAGTGGATTCATAATGTGTCAGACTGTAAAAGTGTTTATCACTTGCCAAAAAAAGAGTAGTAAGTGTGCTTTCAAATTGGCAAAGAAATTTCGTTTTGTGACTAATGTGAAAACATGACTCTGTGTGCAAAGAGGAATTATAGACAGAGATTTATTGCGTATTGCTCTGGTGATTTCACAGTTGCATTAGAAGGAAAGGGGGAGCCATTTTTTGGTGCAGAAGCAGACTCTTAGCACACACCCAGCTGCTTACCATGTGGAATCATGCACAGTATTCACAAGCGAGTGGGGTTTGAGGTTTCAGTCAGTAATGCAAATACATTCAGCATCACTAAGGCTGGTTGCCCTTGCTGGAGTGTAGGCAGTCACCCAGGTTACAAATGGTGCTGGTCTGAAAAAGCAGTTTGGACATGTGCTTTTTAAAAAATCTGAAAAGTGGATTCATAATGTGTCAGTCTGTAAAAGTGATTATCACTTGCCAAAAAAAAGAGTAGTAAGTGTGCTTTCAAATTGGCAAAGAAATTTCGTTTTGTGACTAATGTGAAAACAAATGTAGTAATATATTTAAATAAAATAAAGGAATTTTTTTTTAGTTTTTTTCAGGTATTGCTGAAGAGCAGTGAACAAAATTTAAGATGCCTACAAAATCCAGAGTAAAAAAAGACCACAAAAAAAACCTATATTTGAAGACAACTGGAGGACCTAAGTTAGTTGAAGATGCTCATGTTGGGAAAAAGAAAAACTCTTCTGGTAAGCAGACAAAAAAATTTCTAAAGAACATATTCAAAAAAAGGAAAAATGTACAAAATGTCTGTACTGGAAAGAATGTTTTCAATAGAAAAGGACAGGAAAAAATTGAGAATTTAGTTAATGCAAATATACCTTCTGCAACTAAAAAGATTAATTTAAACAGAAAAACAGCGTTTAAAGAGATACGTAGAAAAATGTTTCAGAGAAGAGTTATGTCCAATTTGATAAAGGATGTGAAGAAATATAAGCAAAAGGCTAAGTTTTATAAGAGAAAAAAAGAAATTGAAGCCATTGCAGCAAAGGCATTAAAATTAAAAAGGAAACTATTCATTTTAATTTTGAATAGGATGCGTACATTAGACAAAATGGTTAATGTACTGAAATCACATAGCAAAAGGAAAAGAGTAGTGAACAGAACAAACTTTTCTAAAGTGTTTTTGGGAAAATGGATGCATAGTTCAAGTAGTGAACCTTTTTTTAATGAAGAGAGTTATTTTCAAAGTAATAGTTTGCTGCATGCAGTTGACACCAGAGGTTGTGCTTATGAAGTGAAAAATGGTTGCATAATGGAGAAGGAGATAATGGTTCCAAGAGATGAGGTACAAGTGATGGCGGATGAGGCTATGGGGAGACGTCCTAAAGCCCCAGTGTACACTTGGAATTGTAGTAGTATTTGCACTGTGCGTCAGGAATCTATTGATAAATTTCGTGAGTTTCTCAGAGAATATAGTAAAAAAAGTGTAAAACACAAGATTAAGGTGCTTCAAAGTCTGGATCCATGCAGAGTGAGAGAGAATACTGGTTTGCAGGGTCATTCTCTGGCTTGTCTATCTAGAAAAGTGTGTAATAGTGTTTTCCATCATTTTAGGATGCTGGCTGTTCATCATACTGAAATGAGAAAGTTTGTGAGACGGTTGTATTTTGCTAAAAGTCCAGCAATAAAGTTAGATGAATTGAATAGGGCTCTGTTCCGTGGAACGGTATCAGATGTAGAGAAGGTTGTTGATGAAATTCAGTTTTGTTACTTTGGTCCTGAACAAAACAGTGCAGAGAAGGACACAGTAAATGAGGAAGAAGTGGAAGTGAATGTAGAACCCTCTGTAAGTAAGACATTTAATGATCACATAACAAAATTTGCAATAATCTCTAATGAAAGACCAAATATTACTTGTATTTGTTGCCGCAGAACTCATTATAGAAAACAAACTAGGAATGTTGATCTCTACAGAAAGAGTGAAAATGAAGAAAATTATAAGTGGAAGGATTTTGCCACATATATATTCCTTGAAAATTGTTTTGAATTGGGTGAAGATCAGCGTATTTGTAAATACTGTTACAACAAGTTAGAGGAAAATAGAATGCCGACCAGAGCTGTACATAATAATTTAGAATTGGATGCTATTCCTGCTGAACTTTCTGAATTAAATACATATGAGTCTATACTCATTCAATGTGTTCATCCGTTCGAGACCATAGTACGTATGGAGCCCAAAACTGGTAAATTACCTCCTTCAGATTTACTGAGAGGTTTAAAAGGTAGAGTGGTGTATTTGCCCTTGGATTTGAAAAAAAATATGGAAACTATTGATGCGGATACTTTGGAAACTGAACCATTAATTATTCTGGTTAATGGTGTACCTACAAAGAATAAGAAGATTTGGCAGGAGCTGGTAGATGTACGGAAAGTACAAAGAGCAAATTTGTATTTGAAAAGGAATAACAAATGGTATGAATCAATTTATATAGAAGAAGAAGAAGAAGAAGAAGAAGATTTACAAGAAGACACAGAAACACCAACTGGACAAATTGAAAAAGTGGACAAGTCAAAGGAAGAAGAAATTTATGAACATTTTAGCATACATCCTCTTCATTCAAAAGAAGTTATGGGAGACAAAAGTATGCCTTATTTATTCCATCTTGTAAAAAAGACACGCGCTCGCGCGCATGCGCATAACAGTCACTCCCCAACGCTTCCGCGTAACGTGCGCGTGTAGCGTACACGCGTACGCGCCCCACGCGCAGTACGCGCGGCTACGCAAATTGCGTAACTATACGCAAACAGCGTAGATAAATTACGGACATTGCGTAAACCGTACGCTTACCGTAAGCTTACCGTACGTGCACTAAAAAAAAAAAAAAAAAAAAAAAAAATATTTTCAACGTTATACTAATATATCTTACCTGTTTGGTAAAAAAAAAAAAAAATCTTGAAATATTGCAGATTTTAAAGAAAAAAAACATAGTGTTTTAAGAGAATAAAAAGTTAAAAAAAAAACTTGTTTTTTTTAAAAAAAAACACATTTAATATAAGAATTTATAAAAAAAAAAAAAAAAAAAAATCAATAAAAAATAATATGGGAATCACATATGTTATAGCTAAGAATTAGCATTTAAAAAACCATACAAATTCACTGAAAAAACCATGGGTTTCACACACGTTATAGTTAGAAATTAGCATTTAAAAAACCTTGCAAATTCACTGAAAAAACCATAGGTTTCACACATGTTATAGTTAGGAATTAGCATTTAAAAAACCCTGCAAATTCAGTGAAAAAACCAAAGGTTTCACACATGTTATAGTTAGCTGGACATTTCACTCGTAAAAAACCAATGAAATTCCCCCGTTATAGTTAGTTCAGCTAACTATAACTCGCGCGCCCGCAATGCACTGCTGATGACGTCACATATTACATCACTCATGACATGGTCACTGACATCACTCATGACATCACTGATGACATCTCAAATGACATCACTGATGACATCACTGATGACATCATCCTTGTGATAGAGTGGCAGACCTCCTCTTCCCCTAATATAACCTTTGATACACACATTCAAAAATAGAGACTGAAATTTTCAAAACAATGGACATACCAATACCAGTTACAAGAACCTCTTAAGTAATTCTAAGAACCACATACACATCCACTCATTCACCAACAGTCCTATACAGTCACTCATACATGCACTCACTCATCATATGTACTCATACACCTATACATCCTGTTACACAATGCCACTCATCCATAGAGTTACTCACACATACTCACTCATGCTAATAAAGAAACAAACATACATTTATTAGCTTATACAGTTATACACACACCACCACACTTACTTCTACGGAAACTTACACATACTTAGTCTTATAAACAATCACTTATAGAAACACATACTTATTCATACAGGAACTCTTTCAATCTCTCACTCTCACATATACTCACTTATATACACCAATAGTCACATATACTAGTTTAAAACATATGTAGTTACTCATAAAGACACTATTGAGACAGTCATTCACTCACTAACACAACCATTCACACACTCATCCACCCATACAGTCCTGCACACATGCTGTCTTCAACACATACAAAGAGTGAATCACTCATTCATGCACCTATGCACTACATAATACCCCCCACCGAACCATACAGACACTCAGACTGATACTCAAAAAAACAACTAATAACCTATATAGACACCCATGAAGCTACTCACCAACCCATGCAGCCACTTATACACAAAGTGAGAGACTGATACATATATTTTCATATTTAAACATTACTCAGTAAGCCATGTATTCACTATGATACACTTAATCAGTCAGTAACACAATACATTTTTCAAAAACAAAGCATCCATTTAGACACTTATATACCCATTTATTCTTCCATTGACCTTGAGATATACATATATAAAACATATTTAATTTTCAGAAAAACACACATTCACTGGATGATGTCATCAGTGATGTCATCAGTGATGTCATTTGAGATGTCATCAGTGATGTCATGAGTGATGTCAGTGACCATGTCATGAGTGATGTAATATGTGACGTCATCAGCAGTGCATTGCGGGCGCGCGAGTTATAGTTAGCTGAACTAACTATAACGGGGAATTTCATTGGTTTTTTACGAGTGAAATGTCCAGCTAACTATAACATGTGTGAAACCTTTGGTTTTTTCACTGAATTTGCAAGGTTTTTTAAATGCTAATTCCTAACTATAACATGTGTGAAACCTATGGTTTTTTCAGTGAAAAAAAATATATATATATATATATAAATACATACATATATATATATTTACTGAAAAAACCATGCAATGCACTGCTGATGACGTCACATATTACATTACTCATGACCTGGTCACTGACATCACTCAGGACATCACTGATGACATCTCAAATGACATCACTGATGATATCATCCTTGTGATAGAGTGGCAGACCTCCTCTCACTCTATTATAACCTTTGATACACACATTCAAAAATACAAACTAACATTTTCAAAACAATGGACCTACCAATACCAGTTACAACACACCTATTCAGTAATTCACTCATTCACCAACAGTCCCAATACAGTCACTCATACATTTACAAACTCATCATATGTACTCATACACATATACATCTTGTTACACACCGCCACTCATTAATAGAGTTACTCACACACATAGTCACACATGCAAACAAAGTGTCAAACATCCATTTACTTGCATATACATTTATACACATACTACCACACTTATGTCTACAGAAACGTACACATACTTACTCTCTTAAACAATCACCTATTTAAACACCTACTTATTTGTACAGGAACTCTTCCAATCTCTCACTCTCACATATACTCACTTATATGCACCAATACTCACATATACTAGTTTAAAACATATGTAGTTACTTATAAAGACACTATTAAGACAGTCATTTACTCACTAACACAGCCATACACACACACATCCACCTATACAGTCGTGCACACATGTTGTCTTCAACACATACAAACAGTGAGTCACTCATTCATGCATCTATACAGACACTCCGACACTCATACTGATACTCATAAAACCAACTAATAACCCATATGGACACTCATGTAGCTACTCACCAACCCATGCACCCACTTATACACAAAGTGAAAGACTGATACAGATATTTACATATTTAAACATTACTCACTAACCCATGTATCCACTAAGATACACTCAATCAGTCAATTATATACCCATTTATTCTTCCATCGACCTTGAACTATACATATATAAAACATATTTAATTTTCAGAAAAACACACATTCACTAGATGATGTCATCAGTGATGTCATTTGAGATGTCATCTGTGATGTCATGAGTGATGTCACTGACCATGTCATGAGTGATGTAATATGTGACGTCATCAGCAGTGAATTGCGGGCGCGCAAGTTATAGTTAGCTGAACTAACTATAACCGGGGGAATTTCTATTGTTTTGTATGAGTGAAATGTCCAACTAAATATAACGCCCCTGAAACCTATGTTTTTTTCAGTGAATTTCTAAGGTTTTATAAATGCTAATTTTTTAACTATAATGTGCCTCAAACCTATGGTTTTTTCAGTGAATATATATATATTTATTATACTATGTATACATGTGAAAATGTCTTGGTCTGCCTGTTTGCCTCGGTAGCACAGAAAAAATGGGAGGAACTGACATTAGCACGCCAACGAGGTCCTCTTACGGCTCCGATGAAGTAATACGGTGTCGCGGGCGGGCGGGGCCGTGCTATTATGACATCCTCGTCGACATGGGAGAGCTAGGAAAGAATTTCCGTGGAATGCTGGTGTAGGGGTATTCACCTAAGTGTTCAGGCTAGTCCTTTGGGAGCAACTGTTTATGTTGCCACTCCAGAAACCGAAACCAGTGATCCGAGGGCAGAGGCTCTGCAGATGGCACATGAGGTGGGGTGCCCAGTCGTGTGCACCAGCGGGGCAGCGAAGTGACAAGCACCACAACCCACAAAAAAGGTAACGAGGACACTGAATAACGCAGGATCTTCTCTTTGTATCTGGCAGGAACAACAAAGTTAAAATGCCCTAGTACCAAAATGTAGAATTAGTGCTACAACGGTCTTCAAGAGGACCTGCAATTCCGCTTCTGCCTCCCGTACCCTGGAGGTGGCACATGGGTCACGCGGTACGGTCATACTGCGGTGGAATGCACACTCGTTGACCTCTCATTGCACTGCTCCACACTTCAGGGAGGACGGTTTCCATTAGCTATCTTTTCTGATGACGTGTCGCTCCGGTCCCCTCCAACAACAGAACTCCTTTAGATCCAAACAGACTCTTCCACTTTTTCACCAGAAGTGAAACCAGGCCACGTGGACACTTTCACAATACAACAGCTGGGAATGCACTTTTCGGTAAAAAAAACACATTCCTTCCTCCTAATTGATCAAATAAACGTCTCACTGAAGAACAGGGGCCAGCTTCGACTTTTTTACTTCGCGATACTATTACAACACATGCATTACCACGCAAAGTCATTACTACCCATTTTTTTAGAACGCATGGTCATTTACCACTCATGCCTTTACAACAAATTTTGTTGTAAAGGCATGTATGGTAAATGACCATGCGTTCTAAATAACATGTCGACGATCCATGTCATTGTAAGGAAACAGAGGCTGTTCCGTTTCCTCACAACGACGTGCACCTTCCCTTGGAGACGATGTGAAGCAGGAATCACAAGGATAGAGGAACCACAAGGAGTGAGAGGTAAGGGGGATTGGGCATCGAGTGTTTTTTTTTAATAGGGTTTATGGTAGTGCAGTGGTGTTTGGGTAGTGCAGGGGGTCGTGCTGGGGGTAGTGCTTTAGGGTTTAGGGTAGGGCAGTAGTGTAGGGGGTCATGCAGGGGGTAGTGTTTTAGGGTTTAGGGTAGTGCAGTGGTGTATGGGTAGTGTAGGGGGTCGTGCTGGGGTAGTGTTTTAGGGTTTAGGGTAGTGCAGTGGTGTTTGAGTAGTGTAGGGGGTCATGCTGGTGGTGGTGTTTTAGGGTTTAGGGTAGTGCAGCAATGTTTGTGTAGTGTAGGGGGTCGTGCTGGATGTAATGTTTTATGGTTCAGGGAACTGCAGTGGTGTTTGGGTAGTGTAGGGGGTCGTCCTGGGGGAAGATTTAGGGTTTAGGGTAGTGCAGTGGTATTTGGGTAGTGTAGGGAGTTGTGCTGGGGGTAGTGTTTTAGGGTTTAGGGTAGTGCAGTGGTGTTTGTGTAGTGTAGGGGGTTGTGCTGGGGGTGGTGTTTTAGGGTTTATGGTAGTGTAGTGGTGTTTGGGTAGTGTAGGGGGTAGTGCCGGGGTAGTGTTTTAGTGTTTAGGGTAGTGTAGTTATATTTGCGTAGTGTAGGGTGTCATGCTGGGGGTAGTGTTTTAGGGTTTAGGGTAGTGCAGCGGTGTTTGTGTAGTGTAGGGGGTCGTGTTTTAGGGTTTGCGGTCATGCAGTGGTGTTTGGGTACTGAAGGGGGTCGTGCTGGGGATAGTGTTTTAGGGTTTAGGGTAGTGCAGTTGTGTTGAGGTAGTGAAGGGGGTCATGCTGGGTGTAGCGTTTTACGGTTTAGGGTAGTGCAGTGGTGTTTGTGTAGTGTAGGGGGTCATTCTGGGGGTAGATTTAGTGTTTAGGGTAGTGCAGTGGTGTTTGTGTAGTGTAGGGGGTCATGCTTGGGTAGTGTTTTAGGGTTTAAGGCAGTGCAGTGGTGTTTGTGTAGTGAAGGGGGTCGTGCTGGGTGTAGTGCTTTAGGGTTTAGGGTAGTGCAGTGGTGTTTGTGTAGTGTAAGGGGTTGTGCTGGGGTAGATTTAGGGTTTAGGGTAGTGCAGGGGTGTTTGGCTTGTGCAGGGGGTCGTGCTGGGGGTAGTGCTTTAGGGTTTAGGGTAGGGCAGTAGTGTAGGGGGTCGTGCTGGGGGTAGTGTTTTAGGGTTTAGGGTAGTGCAGTGGTGTATGGGTAGTGTAGGGGGTCGTGCTGGGGTAGTGTTTTAGGGTTTAGGGTAGTGCAGTGGTGTTCGAGTAGTGTAGAGGGTCATGCTGGTGGTAGTGTTTTAGGGTTTAGGGTAGTGCAGCAATGTTTGTGTAGTGTAGGGGGTCGTGCTGGATGTAATGTTTTATGGTTTAGGGTACTGCAGTGGTTTTTGGGTAGTGTAGGGGGTCGTGCAGGGGGTAGGTTTAGGGTTTAGGGTAGTGCAGTGGTGTTTGGGTAGTGTAGGGAGTTGTGCTGGGGGTAGTGTTTTAGGGTTTAAGGTAGTGCAGTGGTGTTTGTGTAGTGTAGGGGGTTGTGCTGGGGGTAGTGTTTTAGAGTTTATGGTAGTGCAGTGGTGTTTGGGTAGTGTAGGGGGTAGTGCCGGGGTAGTGTTTTAGGGTTAGGGTAGTGCAGTTATATTTGCGTAGTGTAGGGTGTCATGCTGGGGGTAGTGTTTTAGGGTTTAGGGTAGTGCAGCGGTGTTTGTGTAGTGTAGGGGGTCGTGTTTTAGGGTTTGCGGTCATGCAGTGGTGTTTGTGTAGTGAAGGGGGTTGTGCTGGGGGTAGTGTTTTAGGGTTTAGGGTAGTGCAGTTGTGTAGAGGTAGTGAAGGGGGTCATGCTGGGGGTAATGTTTTACGGTTTAGGGTAGTGTAGTGGTGCTTGTGTAGTGTAGGGGGTCATTCTGGGGGTAGATTTAGTGTTTAGGGTAGTGCAGTGGTTTTTGTGTAGTGTAGGGGGTCATGCTGGGGTAGTGTTTTAGGGTTTAAGGCAGTGCAGTGGTGTTTGTGTAGTGAAGGGGGTCGTGCTGGGGGTAGTGTTTTAGGGTTTAGGGTAGTGCAGTTGTGTTGAGGTAGTGAAGGGGGTCATGCTGGGGGTATTGTTTTACGGTTTAGGGTAGTGTAGTGGTGTTTGTGTAGTGTAGGGGGTCATTCTGGGGGTAGATTTAGGGCCCGATTCACAGAACTAACTTAAGACAAAATCCTAAACTTACTACCATTTTCATATTCACAGAAGGCACTTACTCATTTTGGTATTCACAGAAGACACTTACTCACTTCGGTATTCACAGAAGTTAGGAGTCCTAACTTTAGGACTCCTAAATGCCTTCTGTGAATACCGAAAGTCTTAAAATTAGGATTTTTCTCAGTTTAGGAGTCCTAAAGTTAGGACTCCTAACTTTACTACTACTAAACTGAGAAAAATCCTAATCTTAAGGCATTCGGTATTCACAGAAGGCATTTAGGAGTCCTAAAGTTAGGAGTCCTAACTTTACTACTACTAAATTGAGAAAAATCCTTATTTTAAGACTTTCGGTATTCACAGAAGGCATTTAGGAGTCCTAAAGTTAGGAGTCCTGACTATACTACTACTAAACTGAGAAAAATCCTAATTTTAAGGCTTTCGGTATTCACAAAAGGCATTTAGGAGTCCTAAAGTTAGGACTCCTAACTTCTCTGAATACCGAAATGAGTAAGTGCCTTCTGTGAATACCAAAATGAGTAAGTGCCTTCTGTGAATACCAAAATGGTAGTAAGTTTAGGATTTTGTCTTAAGTTAGTTCTGTGAATCGGGCCCATTGTGTTTAGGGTAGTGCAGTGGTGTTTGTGTAGTGTAGGGGGTCATGCTGGGGTAGTGTTTTAGGGTTTAAGGCAGTGCAGTGGTGTATGTGTAGTGAAGGGGGTCGTGCTGGGGGTAGTGTTTTAGGGTTTAGGGTAGTGGAGTGGTGTTTGTGTAGTGTAGGGGGTTGTGCTGGGGATAGATTTAGGGTTTAGGGTAGTGCAGTGATGTTTGGGTAGTGTAGGGAGTCGTAATGGTGATAGTGTTTTAGGGATTAGGGTAGTGCAGTTATATTTGGGTAGTGGCGGGTGTCATGCTGGGGGTAGTGATTTAGGGTTTAGGGTAGTACAGTGGTGTTTGGGTAGTAGAGGGGGTAGTGTTTTAGGGTTTAGGATAGTGCGCCCAACCAGCCACAATATCCATGGACAAAGGGGATCCTGACTCTTTTGAATGCTCTGCCAATTGAATAATTTGGGTCAAGGGCCCTACCACGTCCAAGACCTACCAATTATTTTCTTGGGATCCCGCAATTTCAGGCGTATGTGCCACCTTCCCCTTCAGTGAGGGCCTGAGGCATTCTCCCCTCATCCTATTCCTGACCTCCCTTTCAAGGGGTTGATGGATTTCCCTACCACATACTCTGCCACTTTGGTGTCAGGGGTCCACACCGCCGACCTAGGATGGTAAATTTGGACATGTCCGAGTGGACCCATCCCCAACCCGGGACTGAGAGGAGTGAGACTCTGGATGCCAGGGACACCCCGAGTCCTTATCCTCATCGGAGGAGAAATCGGCCTCCGATTCACCCTCTCCCTCTAATGGAAACCCGCCGTCGGAGTCTACAATAGTGGTGACAGCATTGCAATTTTCTCCGGACTCCTCCTCCTCCCGGCAGGGTGCATGTTTTAGCATTCGCGCACTCTTGAGGAATGTCTCCGTAAGTTTATCAAATCCTTCCAAGTGCCCTGCATTATGCTTAACAGTCCTTTTATTCCCCATCTGGGAGCTACTGGGACCTGCCACCACCAGATCTGGGTCACTGAACGCCACAGGGATGCTTTTCACCTGTTTATCAACCTGATCCCCAAGAGGAGCCAGCGCCCTAGAAATAGCCAGAGAGAGGATTTGGTCGACTGCTGGAGGGAGAAGTTGGGGGTCCATTCCTCCTCGACTTCCTGGTAGGAGGAGTAAAAATGGTCTTCTGGAGAAGACATGATAGCAGAGGGTGTGAGCACAGAACAAATGCCCTTAAAATTCTTAAGGCAGCCCCCTCGCTGGTGCTCTAACAGCTGGGCTTTCTCCGAAGCAGTTATAAGAATAGACTGAGGCGCAAAACCAATTTCCACCACCAGGTGGAACTGGTTACTAACGTGGGCGTGTGGGGAAATCACCGCGTAGCGGTGTCAAAATTAGGCGAGGGTTGGTCGGGAATCAAGCGGACACTAAAGGAGTGACCGCATTCCCAAACGCGCGTAAAGTCCAGCGGGAGCGCTCGACGGAGTTGCCTCGCTGGGTTCAGACGTGCCTGACAGGATCTCACCACGCGCAGAGTGCACAGCAGGAGAAACTGCGAGGGGGAGAACACTCTCGGGCAAGAGCCTGCTGCGCAGGGAATATGAAACAATACCAAGGAAATAATGCTAATAACGTGCACAACAAACTGCTATACAAACAGCAACAACGTCAGATTAAGCCAAGAATGTAAGGAATGCACTTAACTGACGAGCAGTGAAGAAAGAGGAAGCGGAAGGGACGTCACGATATTATATACGATGGACTGTGATATGATTGGACTATAGTTGCCTTGGAGACTACCCCCCTAATGGTTCATGGGTTATGTAGTCTTTTGTTTAATGATTGTTGTGTTATGTTTTCTTTGAACCGCTATGCAAATAAAGTGAGGAAAGATATGCATAATCCTCGCCTCCGTCCTGCCATTGAATTCATTAAACTTTATTCGGTTTGATTTAGAAACATAGATCATAAAAGTGTACATAAAAACAGTAAATCCACTTTCCTAATACAATACAGTGAGAATTATTTAAAACCAGTAGGTAAAAATGGGTGTTACAAAGCCCGGTTCAGAGCAACTTCAGGTTAACAGAATCGTAAAGTTCAATGCAAGATCAATCTCATGTACTTCGTGCAAAATACGCAATAAGGGGTCCAAGAAAGATGTTATGCTCCAATGCCTGACCAGTCTGCACTATATAAAACTGCAGAAAAAATAAAAAATAAAAAGTGTTTTGCACACTTCTGTCATTGGGCTATATGTGGGCTACATCTGGGTGATATTTGTGCTACATTTGGGCTCTTTTTTCTCTGGTGGCCATCTTGGGAGACTTATTTGTTATGAAGTTTCCTAATTTCGTCATTTACTGCAGTTTTCTCAGTAGGAAATGCTTTCAGTTTTTTACTTTGATTCCATCAAGAAGGCATTCAGATGTGTTACACATTTGCCATAAATTCAGAATGTTAGCACTCTAGTTGTTCATTAGATCACTGTAGTAAGGCTACTGCTCACCAGGCAGTTAACTGGAAGTCTACTGCTGGTATTGAAAGTGATTGTTTCAGTCTTCATTTCAGAATTTTCTAATGAAATAGAAGAGGATTTGAGATCTCACTTAAAACATGCCCTAAATTTTCTTTCTGCAGCACTAACCATAATTTCTATGGCAAAATGAACCCCCTCATTTTGTTCCTTTTCAAATTAAATGTTTTAAGTGTTACCAGTCTATTCCAATCAAGATGGCTTCAGGTGTGCCATCATTTTGTCATAAGTAAGACTGTTAGCTGTCTAGTTGTTCTTTAGAACACTCTGGGAAACTGCAGTAGAACACAAAGGCATCAATTGACAGGTTGCTCCTGTTGAAATATAACAGGAAGATATTTGAGATCTCACTTAAAACATTTCCTAATTTTTCTTTCTACAGCACTAACCATAATTTCTATGACAAAATGAACCCCCTCATTTTGTTCCTTTTTAAATTAAATGTTTTAAGAGTTACCAGTTTATTACAATCAAGCTGGCTTCAGGTGTGCCATACTTTTGTCATAAGTAAGACTGTTAGCGCTCTATTGTTCTTTAGAACACTCTGGGAAGTTGCAGTAGAACACAAAGGAATCAACTGACAGTCTCTGCCCTTGTTGGATGTACATGATTTACTGAGAATGACAAACTTCATTCTCACATGACTGAGAAAGATAATGTGAATTTACAGAAAATATGCTCTCATTTTAGCTTCAGTTTTCTCTCAAACATGATTCATGATATCCTATCAGAAGGTTTTTCACAGGGTAAAATCACCTTAGAACACATCACAATTCCTGAAATTAGTATGGTACCATCAACAAATGAACTCTAATGTAACTAAAGTCTGTTATCACCCTTTATAGTTCTCCTTTTGGTAACCCTCAAAATCTTCGATTCACTACAATGCATTTCAATGGGGTACTATCATGTATATTGGTCCCAAGATGGCTGCCAGCAATTCCAGGATGAAGTGCTGACAACCAATCAGATCTCATGATGAGATGTGTCGTTAGGCTCCGCCCAGATATTGAAACTTTTTTTCTAATTTCTCATGAACTACTGAACGGATTTACACCATTTAACAAAAAGGGATCTTTCGGAACCAAGGGCTACCTTTTCACCAAATTTGGTGTAATTCCGTTCAGCAGTTCAGGCTGTAGCCTTGTCTAAATTTTCCTATGGGAATTAACATGGAGAAAACAAGTTTTGGGACCCTCCTTCTTTCTCTGCCCCTGCTTGCCGAATCACCCCGAAAACTGAGCTGACCGGAGCGCCCCACAAGTTTTGAAATTTTCAAGAAGATTTGTCAACCGACGCCAAAGTTATTGGGAAAACAATGTTACGACTTTTCCTATGGATAATAGGTCCTAACTATAACTACCTTCTGGCGACCGCCAGTAGGTAATATATATATATATATATTAGCCCAAGCATTACATCCTACGCAACAGTAGCTACAAAATTCAAATTAAAATCCAAGTTCCAACCCTTAACAACACAAGACTCTTTAGACATTTTTAATGATTCAGTAACCAGTGAAATTAAAAATCTCAAAATACAATCTGAAAGAAGTCGCAAAAAGTACAACTTTCAACAACATGCGTATCATAGACTTATGAAAAAACTTCAATCTAACGACCAGATAATCCTCAGAAACTCGGACAAAGGAGGTAATCTGGTAATATGGCCAAGGAATATGTATATTGCAGAGGCTGATTTACAACTGGGCGACAAAAACTGCTATAAAAGAAGCAATGTTCAAATAGTACGGGCATCATGGAATGAATTTTACTCTACGCTGAATGGGTGGCGAAGTGCGGGCTTACTCAGCATAGATGAGTTTAAATTTTTCTTTAAATGAACATCCTGTGATGCCCGTTATATATTTTATACCAAAGCTGCATAAAAATGTTATAACATCTCCAGGTTGGCCAATTATATCGGCTAAGGGCAGCCTATTGGAAAGTTCATCAAAATATATAGACCTCTTGTTACAGGAATATGTTAAAAACTTGCCATCATTTGTACTGGACACCAGTGACTTTTTAAGACATATTAATGATTATGTTTGACAATCAGAGGATTTACTAATGTATTTACATGTAACATTGCTATACACAAGTATATATCATAAAGGTGGGATAAGGTCAGTGGAGCACTACCTGAATTCCAGACCAAAACAATGATTAGGTATTGTCTGAACAATAACTATTTTCTCTTTCAGAACCAAATCCTACAACAAACTAGAGGTGTAGCTATGGGGGCGTGTTTTTCCCTTAGCTACTCCTGCCTCCAAATGGGGTGGTGGGAGGAGTATTTCTGAATAAACAGCACAAACAAATTGTAGATAAACATATAAGACTATGGCTATGCTATATAGATGATTTGTTTGTTATATGGCATGGAACAAAAGAAACAGCAGAAGAGTTTGTCCAAAATATCAATCAGAACGAACTAAATCTCCACTTTACAGCGACTATAAGCGATTGTTCAGTATACTTCCTAGATCTAGAAGTGTTCATAGAAAAACAGAGAATTGAAACCCGCCTTTATCGTAAACCGACAGCGGGCAATAGTCTTCTACATGCCACTAGTCATCACCCTCAGCATTTAATACGTAGTATACCATATGGAGAAATGCTGGGGATCAGAAGAGCATGCAGTAATTATAAAGATCTAAGGGAAGCCCAACAACAAAGTAACCAATGGTTTATAGTGAGGGGTTACAAAGCCAATATCATGGATATAGCGAGAGACAAAGCAAATCTATTGAACAGACAAGTGTTATTAGCAAAAAAAGTCAAAGAACCCAAGGATCAGGACAAGGTGAAAAAGGATGATACTAGGCTCATATTAACATATAGCAAACAGCAAAATGCGATGCGCAAGATTGTGAACAAAAATTGGTCAATAGTGCGCAGTGACCCGATAATTGGTAGGATGATGCCAAAATATTCTAGCATCACCTTCAGAAAATCACAATCCATGAAAGATTCTATAGTGAACAGTAGTCCTGAAATTAAACCATCTACAAATTGGCTAACTGCACGTAAGGGGTTTGTGAAATGCACCAATTGTTGTGCATGTAAAAGTGGGATCAATAAGATTGTGTATATTACACCTTTTTCACAGCATCCTGTTAAGATATCTAAATTGATGACATGTCGTACGGAGTATGTGGTGTACATGTTTGGTTGCCCTTGTGGACTGCAGTATGTGGGCAGTGCCAAGTTACAGGCCCACAAACGTATACTGCAGTACATGAGGGTAATTACCAACAATGACCCGGTGGCACAACATTTTAAAGAGAAACATGACAACCAATTGGACTTATTAACATATTTTTTAATCAACTGTATTCCAGTGTCCAGACGAGGAGGTAACCGAGAGGCCAAACTCCGTCTCTTGGAGACTAAATATATATTAGAGTTAGATACAAAGACTTCAAATGGACAGAACTCCAGTGAAGATTTTCATACATGCTTATAAGTAAATCTAAGTGAGCAGTGTGATGAATATAAAAAGATAAAAAAATATAGATATGATAAGTAATATATATAAAATATTCTTCAAGCCGTTTTTTCGCTGCATGACATTAGGTCATAATGACAGTAAAGCATTTATTTTAACAGCACACGTCTTTTATAAATATTATAATTTATTGGTAGCACTATTTATTAATTTTTAGCACTTGCACTTTATTGTAGGACGTTCAGCATATGGAGAAATGCAAATACGCGTTGCAAGTAGAAATTAGTATCATTATGCACATCCTTAATAAGAATGTTAAAGAAATTTACAAAGCAATGTTCAACACAATAGAATCAATATGCAGGTCTATTTGAGTGTAATAAATGAGGGATGGTTAGTTAAACATTCCAAAGTTGACGGTTGGATAAATACAAGAGTCCCAACTGAGCTATAAAAGGCAAAGAAACAATAATAAAACCCGTGAAAAAGCTTGAAAAGGATATTAATCCTAAAAGTAGGACATATAACGGGTTAAGAAATGATATGCCATTTTTGCACACAAAAAATATATATACATATACAGTCAATGGAGGCCAACAGTCGTGAAAATTGCTCAATATGATGTATATATGAAATAGAATTGCTTTTAGAAAAGGATTTTTTTACTATAATGAAGTTGGTATTTTACCTAATATATTCTATTAAGTTAAGTTTATCATTTAAACCTGTTTTTAAATAAGTTAAATTCTTATTTATGTCAGCATGTTGCACATTGATAATGCAAAATTGCACTCAAAGTATGTTGTTTATGTCTATGAAAATATGACATCACGTGGGGTTACACTGTCACTTTAAAAACAATATGGTAACTCCGTAGCACGTTATGTGAACAAGGCCGAGAGGCTGAAACGCGTCATGATGGACAAGGTGGCTGAATAAAATTAAAAATTGCAGCACAAAGTTGTGGTCTCGCCGTCCGTTTTTCCCGGAGGAAGGGAAGTGCAAGAAGCGGCGCTGTGCGATATACATATATTATCTACTGGCGGTCGCCAGTAGATAGTTATAGTTAGGATCGTGTTTCCATAGGAAATCCGCAACATTCTATTTGGAATAACTTTGGTGCCGATTGACGAATCCTCGCGAAAGTTTCAAAATAGGTGGGGCGCTCCGCTCCGCTCCTTCCCTGAAAGTCTCGGGGGGATTCGTCAAGCGGGGGCTGAGAAAAAGTGGGGGTTCCAAAACGCGTTTTCCCCATGCATTTTTCCATAGGACCTTTAGTCCAAGCTACAGCCCGAACGGCTGAACAGAATTACTTGAAATTTGGCAGAGAGGTAGTCCTCAGGTCATGGATGTGCCTTTTGCAGGTCTGGTGTAAATCTGTTCAGTATTTCCTGAGAAAATAGCATTTAAAAGCATATATATATCTATAAGCGCGCACCGTGCGCGTACAGTAAAACTTACCATATGCGCACGCTGCCGTGCGCGAGCGCGATTCTGATTGGTTGTTAGATCTTAGTAAACATTTGAATCGGTCGAAACCAGGAAGTGTCGGCCGCCATTTTGTCTCTCGCAGTCTGAGGGGGTGAAAAACTAAGGTGGAGAATAGTTAGTTGAGCTAACTATAACTCGCGCGCCCGCAATGCACTGCTAATGACGTCACATAATACATCACTCATGACATGGTCAGTGACATCACTGATGACATCACTGACGATATCTCAAATGACATCACTGATGACATCACTGATGAAATCATCCAGTTAATGTGTGTTTCTGTAAAGTTTAAATATTTTTCATATATATCCATGCCAAGGTGTATTGAAGAATGAGTGGATTTACAAGTGCCTGAAGGGATTATTTAGTAGGCACATGACTTACTGTATAAGTGAGTGATTGAACGTGTCTTACTGAATGCATGGGTTAGTGACTAAACTGTGTGAAAGTCTGTATTAGTCTCTCAGTTGGTGTGTAAGCGGCTGCATGCGTTGGTAAGTATCTACATAGGTGTCTATATGGGTTATTGAATTCTTGTCTGAGTATCTGTATGAGTGCCTGAGTGTCTGTGTGGGTCAGTGGAGGCGGGTGTGACTCTGTGCACAGATGTCTGAGTGGGTAATTCACTGGTTGTATGGATTCAAAAGTGCATCTGGGAAGGGCTGTATGGGTGACTTAGTGTGTGTATGGGTGTGTGGTAAGTGAATGAATGTCTCAGTGGTATATGTGTGAGTAACTACATATGTTTTAAGGCAGTATATGTGAGTGTTGGAGTATATAAATGACTATATGTCAGAGTAAGGTATTTGAAGAGTGGGTGTATAAATGAGTGTCTGCTTGTATCACTGATTGTATAAGATGAAATGAAATGAAATGAAATGAAATGAATGAAATGAAATGAAAAGAATTTTTATAGAGCGCGAACAGCTGCCCTGAGGAGTCCAGGCGCTAGTGCATAGAGTGAACCGTCTGCTGAGGTAGATCATTGAGGAGGTGGGTGTTTTAGTTAAAAAGGAAGGTTTTTAATTGTTTGCGAAAGGTTAGTAGGTTGGGATTGGACCTTATGTGAAGGAGGAGGGAGTTCCACAGTTTGGCTGAATTGTAGGAGAACGATCGGCCTCCTGCTTTAGATCTTCATATCTGTGGAACAACAGCTAGGAAGGCTTTGGAGGATCGAAGCTCTTTTTTGGGGTAATACGGAGTGACCAAGGAATGGTTGATCACAGGACCGGCTTTCCAGAAGGCTTGGTGGGTGATGCACATGGCCTTGAACTTAATTCTTTCTCTCACAGGAAGCCAGTGCAGAGTTTTCAAGCCAGGCCCTATGGAGTTTCTGCGGGGGATTCCAAGGAGTGTGCGAGCTGCACAGTTTTGGATCCGCTGAAGTTTGTTTAAGCAGTATTCAGGGGCACCTAAATACAGGGCGTTACTGTAGTCAATACGGGACTGAATTAGGCCCTGGATGACTACCTGTTTTGCCTCGAAAGGGAGAAGTGGGAGGATTTTTTTCATCATCCTGATTAGCCCAAAGCATGATGCTGACAGTTTGGTAACTTGTGTGTTAAATGTCAGGGATTTGTCTAACCAGATTCCGAGGCTGTTTATGTTATCTCTAGGTACTGGGGGGGTGCCTAAGCTGGGAGACCACAGGAGTTCTATGCTGGAGGGAGTCGGGGGGCCGAGGAGCATAACCTCGGTTTTATCTCCATTAAGCTTTAAGCATGACTTCGTCATCCAGCTCTTTACCTGTTCCAGGCAGGGAGTCAGGCTGGTTTGTACTTGCTGACTGTTTTTGTGCGCAAGGGAGACCACTAGCTGGGTGTCGTCCGCATAGGTGATGATCTTAATACCATGCGGACGGACAATCTCTGCCAGTGGTCTCATGTATGCGTTGAAGAGCGTGGGGCTTAGTGAAGAGCCCTGCGGCACTCCACACCCCAGAGGCTTGCTTGAGGAGACTGAGGCGCCTTCGAAGACTCGGAAAGTACGGTCTTTTAGGAAGGACTTAAGCCAGGCTAGGGCTTCTCCTGATATTCCCAGGCTCAGGAGACGGTGAAGGAGGATTTTGTGGTTCACCGTGTCAAAGGCGGCGCTCAGGTCAAGGAGGATCATTGCCACTGATCCCCCTGATCTAGGATCCGCCTAGCTTCCTCTGTGACTGCCACCAAAGCTGTTTCCGTACCATGCTTGGGACGGAAGCCCATTTGGGTGATATCAAGCAGGTGGTTACTCTCGAAAAATCTGGTTAGGGAGGTGTTAATATGTTTTTCGAGGAGTTTGCTTGCCCAAGGGAGCAGTGAGATAGGGCGATAGTTGTTCAGGTTGCCAGGATCGAGATTAGGTTTTTTCAAGAGTGCTCGGACCCTGGCATGTTTCCATGTTAATGGAACTGTGCTGGTTGCTATCGAGGAGTTCAGCAACTTCAGTAGTGTGGGGGCAATCACCTGGCTAACCGAGATCAGTGTATTCGGTGGGGCAGGGTCGCACGGAGAGCCAGATTTTATTTGGCGCATTAGAGACTCGAGTGTTACTGGGTCTAGCTGTGGAAGTTGGGCTAGGGTGTTGTGAGACGCCTCCTCTGCTTCAGCTGCTGGAAAAGGTCCTTGGGGGGTAAGGAAAAAGAAATCGGCCAGATCGTCACATCGGGGGGGCTCCTTGGGGTTAGTGGTCGGCGGACTGGGAAGCGTAGTTAGGCTTTTTACTGTTTGGTAATTTCTTTAGGTTTGCACTTGACCGACATTATTTTGTCTTCGTAGTATATCGATTGTGTCAGTTTTATTGCTGATTTATAGGCTCTAATGGCATCTCTGTAAGTGGCTTTGTCCGTGGCAGCATAGCTCAGGCGCCACTTTCTTTCCAGCCTCTTACAAGTGCGTTTTTTCCTCTAAGTTCTTCAGAGTACCAGGGCGCTGTTTTATGGTGCCTTTTTGAGCTAATGGTGCGGAGGAGTAATATGGAGTCTAAAGAGTTTGTGATCCAATTGTGGTAGTCATGGTTGTCTTTAGAGGGGTCGCCATTTAGTACAGGCCTAGTTTTGGTAAGGGCGTTGGTCCAGTCATCTAGGCAGAGTTTGGACCAGTTCCTCGTTCTGCGGGGAATGTGGGAGGGCAGGGTGTATTTGCGCGTGGTCCAAGTGAGTGGGATCAAGAAGTGGTCAGTCCATGACAAACGGCTGAGGGTTCCGATTGTGAGCTGTGTACAGTTACTAAATACAGGGTCCAATAAGTGGCCTTTTGTGTGCGTGGGGGAGGAGACAAGCTGCTCTAGTTCGACTGCCGCTAGACTGGCCGTCAACTCTGTGGCTACATGGTCCTGTGTGCTGTCGAAGTGTATGTTAAGGTCACCCAACACTGTGAAATTTGCCGGTGAGGTAATTAGTTCGGCCACGGCAGTAGGTAGCGCTTTCTGGAACTGTTTGAGTGCTCCGGGAGGACGGTATATGAGAATGCCGGTGAAACTTTTGTTGGGGGAGAATTCAATGGCAAAGTGCATGCTCTCACAGTCTGCAATGGGTTCCAAGGGGCAGCGGCAGGTGTAGATGTCTTTGTAGATGATAGCAAGCCCACCGCCTTTCCCCTGTACGCGGTCCAGGTGGGCTATCTGGTATCCTAGTATAAGGGCTTGGACCAGGTCGGGCTCTGAGTCTTGGGTGAGCCATGTTTCAGTCAAAAAGACTATGTCCGGCATGAGCTCACCCAACAGCATTGACATTTCCAAGCTGTGTTTAGGTAGGGATCTGCAGTTTGACAACAGCATATGGTAGTCCCACAGTTCGTCCTTGTGAGGAGAGCTGACGAGCTCTGTCTCACAGTGAGGACACAGGTGGGGGATTTCCAGGGGATGAAACGCTTGGCAGCATTTCGTTTTAGCAATATGCCTCATTTGGTAGAGGGAATCAATGCTGTAGTGCCTCTTTGTTCCCAGAGAAGGGGGGTGAGGGGTAGGGGGGTGGCCCCTAGCCCCGGCCGGCCGCGGACGGGCGCAGACGGGCTTGCCTTTGGCGCGCCTTTGGCGCGCTGACGGCGCACCCGCTGCGCGCGTCCGCTGCGCGTCCGGGGAAGGCACATTGTTTTTAAGGGAGACGGAGGGGCGTGGCCTCGCGGCAGTGGGCGTGGCCTGTGGGCTTCCCGTGTAATGGCGGCAATCTGTTCTCTGACCCGCGGCAGCGTTTACATCGGCTGTGCGGGGAGAACGGAGCAAGATTTAGGAGAGGGAGTGCCCAGGGAGAGGTGAAACACACGGGTAAAAGAACAATCAATTTCAATGAATTCAATTTAGTTTTTTTTTTAAAATGAGCGTACCTCCCAGCTTCCGCCTCAGGAGATTGGTTCAGCTAATGCGGGCTTCTAGTTTCAGCGCGACTTATACAGCGGGGCAAAGGGGTGTGGCCTCGCGGCAGTGGGCGTGGCCTGTGGGCTTCCCGTGTAATGGCGGCAATTTGTTCTCTGACCCGCGGCAGCGTTTACATCAGCTGCGCGGGGAGAACGGAGCAAGATTTAGGAGAGGGAGTGCCCAGGGAGAGGTGAAACACACAGGTAAAAGAACAATCAATTTCAATCAAGATAATAAGTATGTCTTAGTATCTGCATAAATAAGTGATGGGTTGTGTGTATAAATAACTCAGTTGGTGTATATAACTGTATACATGCGTAAATGAGTAATGAGTGTGACTAACTCTATGGATGAGTGGTAGAGTGTGACTATGTATAGGTGTATCAGTACATATTATAGTACTGTATTGATGAGTAACTGTATGTGGAAGACACTAGATGTGTGTATAGTAAGGGTGGGCGTAGTTTGCGAAGTAGCACTTCGCGAAGCTACGCAAAGTGAAGTTCGCACTACGCGAGCTACGCGTAGCACTTCGCGAACTGCGAAGTAACATGTTCGCACTGTGCAAGATGTTGTTTTCAATGATTGCACAGTGCGGACAAGCAACCGGCACTGTGCAATCATTGAAAATGGCATCTTGCACAGTGCGAGCTGTAGTTTTCTGCTGCTCGAGTAGATTTTTCCTCGAGCTGCAGCTTTCTCAACGCGAACTGGTAGTTTCTCATCGCGAGCGGTCGCGAGCATACGCGACCCCTCGCAATGAGAAACCTGACCTTCTCGCGTTGTGAATCTCGCCGGGAGGTTTATTTTCCATGCTCGCGATCGCGAACAAGGAAAAAGTCTCGCCAGGATGTCATTTTGCTTGCTCGCGGTCGCCAACTTGACGTTGAGGACCGCGAGCAAGCAAAAAATGACCGCAGCACTACGCAACACTACGCTACGCGTGTTCGCACTGTGCTACGTGCAGTTCGCGTAGTGCGAAGTAGCGCGAACTTCGCAAACTACGCGAGCGTAGCGTAGTGCTTCGCCCAGGCCTAGTGTATAGACCCAGGAAATAGTCGGTGCTATGTAGTAGTCTGTATTTTAGAGTGCGTGTATCATAGTTTATATTAGGGCATCGGTATGTGCATCAGATTATCACATGGATGATGTCATCAGTGATGTCATCAGTGATGTCATTTGAGATGTCATCAGTGATGTCATCAGTGATGTCACTGACCATGTCATGAATGATGTAATATGTGACGTCATCAGCAGTACATTGAGGGCGCGCGATTTATAGTTAGCTCAACGAACTATAACTGCCGAATTTCTCTGGTTTTATATGAGTCAAATGTCCAAATAACTATAGCTTCCCTGAAACCTATGGTTTTTTCAGTGAATTTCGAAGGTCTTTTAACTGCTAATTCCTAACTATAACGTCTGTAAAACCTATGGTTTTTTCAGTGATTTTCGAAGGTTTTTTAAATATTAATTTCATATTTTAATATTAATAAAACTTATATTTTTTCTAATTGTTTTGTAATATTTTGCAACTCTATTATCCTTTTTTTAACTTTAAAAAAGATGTGATGTTTTATATCTTCCCCCAAAAATATGCATATCAAACTTTTTGGGGGGGAGAAAACTACAATCCCGTACCGGTACTCTACCAACCTCGATCAGCACGCGAATCCTATCCACCACATTTAAATGATGCGCATTTCGTATCCGACAGGTTTGTGACACCACGTCCCGTGTAACAACATGTATGTATGAGGTCACGCCAGCAGCTACTTTAGTATGCGATGGGTACGCACTACCAAGCCGTGCGTTACGTCATGTACGTATGGGGTCGCGCCCGCTGCACGTTGCGACGAGTGCATGCTGCCACACCCTGTGTTACATCATAAACGTACAGTGTTGCACCACGTACGCCATTCCCTCATTTTGTTTTGTCTCAAAACTATATCTAAATAACTTTAAAGTGTATATGAGAGCAAGCGATAATCTAACGTATTTTAAACATTTATATTTTTCTAACTGTAATAAACTTAAAATTATATTTTCTCAAAATCACGTCGGGTGCGGTCTCCTTGCGCACTAGGTGCGTGATTGCCATGTGACCATTAAAAAAAGCACTTCATTAGTTCATAACATTTCCCATTGTAACAGTTGGAAAACGCCACCCATTTTAGTCAATCTCTGTACTGCATTTGATGAGACACACCTCTTCTGCTTAGAGAGCTTTTTTCTAAACTTTTTGCAATGTGCACATATCGTACACTACACAAAACATGCAACCATCATCTTCATCAATATTCATGGTCTGTAAAGTAGCCTTCCACCTGTGATAGCCATACACCTACAAGTTACATAACCAAAGTTATCCCCGCTACCAGAGGTAACATATTTACAAACACTGCCCACAGCACAATGTAATATCAAACGGCCCAGGGGCACTATCATGCATAGATAATGAACACACGGACACTGATAGATAGTGGAAGTGGGTATGAGCACATGCGATCGACACCTTTTTATTACCAGGATCACATATCCATTAACGTCTGTGGTGGATGCGTGTGGAGTCAGTGTAAACCATTCCTCAGGGAATAGTTGCTGATATCATCTACTACAACAGTAATCATTGAATCACACACTGACATTCAATAATAAAAGAATCAATAGTTTGCACTGCAGTAAGGTTGGGACAGTAGATGTGAAGTAATACGGAAAAAGATTCTATCGTAAAAGAAACACAACGTGGGGTATACTAGACACAATTAATAGATCAGAAATAATACACAAAAGGATTTTATCATAAAGGGTTCATCAGTGTTAGTGCACTCAGAAAGCCAAATCAAAATAATTCAGCATGTCAACAACCAGCAATGATGTGTGCTGCAGACGGGCAGGCCGTACTTTGAGTAATATCTGTTGCCATCAACAGAACATCATCAGCAATATCAACTCAATCTAAATTGTGTGAACACTGCTGTCTACAGTGTAGGCCAGAGAGAGCGGTCAGCAAGGAACCACAGCTACGTAAGGTGGAATTCAGTTACACAGTTTGTCGTACCCGAAGTAACAAAAGCGTGTCTGGAGCCTGTAATAATATAGCCTTATAGCCCGCCGTAGTGGGCTATACCGGCTATTAAAGGCCCGCTGCAGCGTTAAAGGCCCGAGCCGAAGGCGAGGGACTTTAACAAAAGCAGTGGGACTTTAATAGCGGTATAGCCCTGCTACGAAGGGCTATAAGGCTATTAGAATATTCTGCCACTAGAGGGCAGAATGTTCTAACAAATTAAGCAAAGGCTTCTCGCAGCTCGATGGGATTTAAATCCCCTCGAGCTTCGAGAGGCTTTTGTAAAACATTGGAATGTTGCTCTGCGGGCCTTTACCGGCCCGTAGAAGCATGGAGCACTCCATTCCTATTTTTCTTCTTGTGTGATCCTTTTTTAATCTTGTACTTATAGTAGAACAAAGTTTTTCTGTACTACTTCCATTTTTTCCAAATACAAACTTTTGCCTTTTGCACAAATATATATTTTTCTTCTCTTTTCTTTTTTTTTTTCATTCTTCGCATTTCCAAATTTTAATCCAAACAAAATAATTTTCTGAAAAAAAAATTGATTCAATTATTTTTCACATTTGTTCACTATTTTAAAATTATAGCATACAATTACAAAACTTCCACTAACGACTTCCACACCCAGTGCTGCAACGTGATTTACATGACTAACATGACAAGTAGTGCCATAGAACATACAGCAAGTATTTATTTAATTAATTACAAACACCTTTACAATTTATATGTAACAGCACTACCTCGTACTTTTCACCTCTCCGCCGCATCCCACCACCCCACACCACTCTCTCTGCAACCCACCACAGACAACTTTATAGATAGTATTTAAAAAAAAAAAAATCTATATACTTAAGATGATATTATCAACCAAAAAGCACACACAAAAATTACCATTATTAGCCTATAATTTTATCTACAACTTTCCAAATTTAACACTGCCCCCCCCGGTTTTAAGTGCGGGGGCGGGTTGTCTGTGTGTGTCTGAGCAACAGCACTTTATTTTAGGTGGCCTCGAAACAGGTCTTTATGGTGGTCTACTTTCGGGCCTCGCAAACCTCATCCCTTTTTTTTTTCTTCATTGCACTGCAGTGAGACTGTGAGAGCATGCACATTACTCACTACTTAGAAGTGCAGACATCATGCCAGGTGACTCGCATTGTAGGAGAAGCGAAATCCTTTAAAAATACACTTTTTCTCTCAGAATTTCCCTTCTCTTTTTGCAACGCAGGAGCAACATCATCGTGGGGTAATTAGCAAACACACCCCCAGGCGCGCATCGCCCATTGCCCTGGACTCTCTCAAACAGCTTCCCGAGCGGACACACACAGCCGCACCCGAGTGCTTCACAAGTTTTCAAAAGATAATTTTTTGGTAAAGAAGTCTGTTCTTTTTCACCCCTTTTTCCAGCCCCTACATCCCCACTCTGCCTATTTCTGAAAACATTAGGCTCCCCCACAATTTTACTCTGGTTGAGCCTCTTGAAACGACCACAAGCAAGCAACTCCAGCATGAACCTGCTCTGACTTTACACATTCTCTTGTTTTAGGGCTACGAAAACACACGCTTTGCCTGCCTCACTTAGTTCTCACACCCCCTCTTTAATATGAACATAAAAGCTTTCCACTTACTTTTATATTCCTATACTGTACTTCACATGGAAATATAGAAATCAAGGTTCTCTCCACCCCAAATTACCTCTCTGGTATACTTTCTCAAATGTAAGAAATACAGGTATTCAGTATCTGTCAGTCACGGCCACTTTTAAACAGTGAACCTACACACAACTTGACAAAACGTTACGTTTCTAAATTAACGTCTTACACTTAAAAGCTCCTTTACATTTCTTTCGTTATATGTAGCTTTGTTATTCTTTATAAAATAATCTGCCTGTCAATGCTTTTCGCAAACCTTTTTGATCCCTTAACAGGCTGGATGGATGAGTATAATATGTCCTATGTAGGATCAGGGGTGGACGATGCCCGAAAATAGGAACGTATAGTTGAATAAAAAGCGAGTGGATGCATGGCCAGATGCATCAAAGCATATATACATAGATGGATGTATCAATGTATGAATGGAAGGATAAATGAATACAGGGACCAGTACTTACGATAGACTGGTGGAGTGATAGATGCTAAGGATTGGTTATGGGACAGATGTATCTATGGATATAGAGGCGTATGGCTGCATGAATGAGACAGTGCTTACAAGAGGCGAGTGCAATCATAGATGATTAAGATAAGTGCAGAAACAGATGTACGTATGTATATAAGTAGGAATGTATGCATCAATTAGAAGATGGTTGGATGGCGCAGTTCTTAGTATAGATGAATGCAGGGCTTTAATTGGGCCGGGTCTGAGGACCAGCACTTATTTTCAAGGAGGCTCCAAAAGGGTCTCTTTCAGGCTCTACTTTCAGCCCTTGCAAACATAGTCAATATTTTGTATTTTTTTATTGTACCGCAGTGAGAGCATGCACATCGATGTACGCATGCTTATTTTGCTCACTACTGAGAACTGGAGACATCACGCTACGTTACCCACATTGTAGAAGGAAGGGAAATCCTTTAAAGAATGTTTTTTTCCAAACGTAGGATAATTGGAGAGGATTTTCTAAAGCACACAATGATACTTATCTTGATTTAGATCACGGCCCAACTTGCATAGCCCACACCCCTTTAAGAGATTTGCCCCCCCATTTTAGAGCACCCCCACTTTCTGAAACGCTCATAAGCAAAGAGTATTAAAACTTGCAAATTTGCGAGTAAAACATATACCATAGGGCACTTTATAAGTGCTCCCAGTGGTACTACATCACCATTATTAGCTCGACATCTGCACATTACTATATTCTGTTGTTTAATCAGAAACATACCCACCTCCCCCAAACCCACAACCACCCACGCCCTTCCTTAACCATACAAAATAAAAAAGAAACCCCCACCATTCCTAGTAGCGCCACTATACCCATACACAGGCTTAATTTTAACAGGTGTGTGCCTGAACACTTATCAACAAAAAGTATTCAACATGCAAATTTGCGGGAAAAACATAAACAATAACATAGCACGGTTAATAAATGTTCCCAGTGAAACTACATTACCTTTACTAACAACACATGCCCACATTACAAATGTCCGTCTCATAATCAGTAACATAAACACATCTCCCACCCCCACCCATACCATGCTTAACCTTACGAAATCAAACAACGAGCCCCTGCACTCCAATTACCACCACTATAGCCATAGATAGACTTAATGTCAACAGGTGTCTGCCGGAACGCTCATCAGCAAAACCTGCAATATTGCAACTCACACATACACCATACCATAAGACGGTTTATAAATAGTCACAGTATCACTACACCACCTCAACACCCGCCCTTGCTTAACTTTAAGCAATAAAAGAAAGAGCCCCACAAACGTAGAAGCGCCACTATAGCCATACACAGCCTTAACTTCAACAGATGTCTCCCGAAAAACTCATCAGCAAAATGTATTAAAACATGCACATTTGCGGGGAAAACATATTCCATGCCATATGACACTTTATAAGTGCTCCCAGTGGTACTGCATCACCTTTAGTACCTCCACATCTCCACGTTACTTTATTCTGTGTTTCAAACAGCAACATAACTACCTCCCCCACACCCACCCCCGCCCTTGCTTAACCGTACAAAATCAAACAGAAACCCCCACCATTCCCAGTAGTGCCACTATACCCACATACAACGTTAATTTTAACAGGTGTCTGCCGGAACACTTATCAGCAAAAAGTATTCAAACATGCAAATTGGCAGGTAAAACATAAACCATCCCAGAGCACGGTTTATAAATGGGCCCAGTCGAACTACACCACCTTTACATGCTAGACATCTATATGTTATGAAAGTCGTTTAAACACTCTGTAGAGTGTATAGCAGGGCATGGGGAGAGTAAACAAAGTTCTAATTCCCAAACTTTTGATATACAGTCCCTTTACTGTATCTATATTAAAGATATTAAATGGAATGAATAAAGTGTCTCAAAAGGGATAGTGAAGCTCACCATCAGTAAAACACAAACCACTTCAACACCTACATATATCTGCCACAGCGACACAGCCTGACAAATAGTATCACTTATAATCACGTGTCGTTCTCTAGTGTCAACAAAGTCATACAGAAAATATACCACACATTTACATTTTTTTATCTCTCACACATTTATAAAACATCTCTTCTAAATAAGTAATCCCCAACTACTTCTATTCCATAAGAACAGACAATAATTAATATGTTTACTTCCATATATTGTATATACCTTTTTATTATTCACTAGTCAGAAACTACAAAAACTATTCACTATACCCAAATGCAAACCAGAAACCATATTCATATTTATCTCAACTTAGGATCACATGATTCAAACTATGCATACATATAAAAGGAACGTATCACTTTTCCTATCTCCGTCTCCTCTCCATGTAATCTCAAAACACTGTACACGGCCCCAATGTACAACAACCTACCTTGACTTACATTCAATCCTACCTGTCAGTGTCAAAAATAAGACCACAACCTGCCCACATAACATTTCTGCATTTCGTTTTATCGCTTTTAACTTAATAACACATATGTCTCCTACCACCAACCCCACCCCCTATTTCCACAAAAAGTATCAGTTGCAAATGTGCAACATTTTCTTTATCTCCCCAAATATATTACAAATTCAAATTAACGCTGTACCTCATTTTCAAAACAATACAGTCCTATAAAGATGACAAACTACACTTCTTCTATGTAAAAAATTCCTAAACATATATAAAATACTTATAACAACAGCTCAAATGTTATGCATATTTCATAACCAATATCAAACACCACACTTTACTAACACTATATTACTTTGAAATAAAAAATACTTTCAAAATTAAAAACATCACCTCAAACACTTAATCAATACTATAAAACACATAACACACCTTGTTCATTTCTAACTCACCTTTGTAGTTGTTATCCAGATTTCAAATGACACACACCTACAATTCTCTCTTTCCCACACAGTACATGTAAAGCTCTGACTTCATCTAGAATGAAACCAGGAATGGCACAATTTCTCTGTCGCTCCACACATAAATACATGTAAAGAACACATCAGAATACTTCATTCCTTCAACGACATTCAAAAACTTCCCTCCATTGGTTAATTTTGAATTTTCCTTCCGAAAAGCTTAATTATTCCACGCCACATACAGGTCACAAGTTCAACCTATTTTATCACCACACTTTCTGGAACCTTCTACGACACCTGCAGGTTAAACGTTCATCATTTTTTTTTAACCTAACAATATACTTTTGCAACGTTTTATCGAACATTCAACGGCGCGTGCACATTAAAGGTTCACAATAGGGGTCAGCTTTATTCGCAACTCCAGCGAATAACCTCACCTTACGCCCCCAGCACCATCAAACCCATAGGAGTCAGTGCTTTCCACTTTCCAAATACCAAATTCATTTCATACACACAAATTTACCTTTGCACTCCCTATAGAACACCCTCTAAGCACCATACACAAGTTACAATGTTCAAAACAACAGTTCCTCCAAGTAGCTATAACTACATGCTGACATTACTTGCACAGATGTGGCACAGCGGCCAGAGCACATGACTTCACAGCATATGACACACAGTTTGGGCTCACGCTTTCATCCCCGAGTCCGGCAGCAGCTCAGCTTAGCAGTATGAGACTCTAAACACTACCTTACATATTTTCCGTACCCCTGAACTTTCAGACCAGTACAGGTCAGTAGTTCATCCTAGTAGTTATAAACACATGCTGACACTACTTCCACAACTGCACTGCAGCGTGCCACGACACATGACTTCACAGCATAAGACACACAATTTAGACTCACGCTCTAATCCCCGAGTCCCGCACCACCTCACCTTAGCAGCATCACACTCTAGGCAATACCTCACTTAATTTTCTGAGCCTAGCACTTTCACACCGGTGGGTATGATTAGTTCACTTCGCACCCCCTCTATAGCACACTTTAAACACCCCACAGCGGTTACAGTGCTCCTACCCTCCTATTTCCCACTTTTTTTTGCCCTTTTTTCCCCTTTCGTCAAGGGGGGGCCAAGAAAAAAGAGGGGTCCCAAAACTTGTTTTTTCAATGTTAATTTCCATAGGAAACTTTAGACAAGGCTACAGGTCAAACAGGTAAACGGAATTTCCCCAAATTTGGTTGGTCTTGGTCTAGAAAGCACACTTTTGATTATTTGGTGTGAATCTGTTCAGTAGTTTTGGAGAAATATCGAAGTTAACAGATATCGATATTTGGGAATTCTGGCATCTGATTGGCAGAGGCGTTACGACCACGAGCTTTCTGGTTATTTGCTGCGAATGGTTGCAACTAGGAAGTATTGGCAGCCATTTTGTGATTCAGTTGAAGCGAGTAAGGGGAAAAAAGGGCAAAAAAATAGGAAAGAGGAGGGTAGGAGCACTGTGAGCTCTGTGGGCTGGTTAAGGCGTGCTATACAGGGTGTGTGAAGCGAATTATTCACCCTTACCATTGTGAAAGTGCTGTTTTGCCCAGAGTGAGATGGTGCTGAGGTGAGGTGCCGGTACACTCAGGGATGAAACCGTGAGCTGATTGCTGTAAACTGATGCGCTGTAGCATACTGGCTACTGTAGCATAGCTGTGCAAGTGGTGTTAGTATGCGTTTAGACTATAGCGGGAGTGGGAAGCAAACTACTCACCCCTACCGGTCTGAAGACTCGAATGGAGTGTTTTAGCAAGCAGGAATAAAGAAATAATCGTGAAGAATATAATGCAGAATGTTGCAATGCGACAAAAGAAAAATGGTGAAAGCAGGTGTGTTTAAGAAAGTGGCTGTATGTAATAAAGTGATGGAGTCTGCAAGTTATATAAAAAGTGTCTTTATTTAAGTGCCATAAATGGACCCACTGGTGCAAGACCTAAGGCATCCAGCTGAGGCAATCTCCAACCGCTTCTGCTGTATTCAAACCTAAGCTCCTGCATCAGTCAATTCCACATTACATGTTACAGTTCCATGTGACATAAACAATACCTATTAGACATGAATGACTGTAAATTGAATAATGAAAATAAAGGTAGGATATGATTACCACACTGTGCCAACCTGTTCCTAAACAATGCCGTGTTTTTTTATCTTGATCGCCAGCTCATGAGCAGAGGCTGAGGATGAGCTAATTTGTGTGAAAGGGCTTCGTGGATAACAGACAGGCAGAGAGACGTGTGCACAAAGAATAGACATGGTTTAAAAATGGATGTCGGGTTTAGGCTAATTTAGCAAGTAAATAGCGTTTTTGCATAGGCCATAGATCACCAATCCCTGGTTAGGCTGGAGACGTAAGGGTCAATAATGAAAACAGAGTTCAAATACCTAAGCATACCTAGAAAGTTATTATATGAAAATAGTTCAATTGAAGTGTATTAAAAAAAAATATGTTCCAAGAGGCGATTGTGTGAGAAAAGCGAAGCAATCCAATTCATATCCTCAAAGGGATAGTAATGTTCCTCGAATGTTGGAGCGGCAATTTGAATTGGCAGGCAATCTGCGATGTTGTCAAAGGTCGCACGTTGCAGGAGATCTTTCGCGGCTGCGCAGAAATCCCTTTCCACTGCCTGAACAATCAGGTTCATGGTTTTCAAGATACTCCATTACCTGCTGGATATTGGGATTGATTGTTGGGATGTTCGCAAGGCATAGATCCATTCACAAGTTGAATGGGCAAGTTTTACAATAAAAAGATGGTTGCACGCAGATTCCATATGTGTAAATAAATGTCATGTTGTAGCTGGCTCCGATAATAGATAGAGGCAGGCAGCTGAAAAGTTGTTCCATTTTTTCACGGTATTGATGTAGCTTTGCATAGAGGCGTATTCAGTCAGAAATGCTTGTTACCACAGGGAGCGCAGCCATTTTTTACAAGCAAAAATAGTAATAGGATGGCCACAAACAGGGTAAGAATTATGGGCACTGTTCCTGTTATTGCAGAGATGATCAAATGAATGAAGTCTGGTATTGTACCAAAACCAGTTTGAAAGCCTGTTGTGACAAGGTCGGAGGAGACAGTGTTAAAAAAGTGTGCCAGAACTTAAATGTCAGATGCATTGAATATTGTGTAACAATTCACAAAGTGTAATGGAAGGTTTTTATTTAAAAGGGACTGCATTTTACTTGAAGTTCGTGCTATCTGTAATCAATAAATTACTTTTGCAGAAGTGAGGGACATTCTGTTTGAAACAAAAGTGCTTTTAGTTTGCTCAGTTTAATAAAATCTGTTTTCAAAGTAGGTATTGAAGGCCAAGTTAACTGTGGGAGTTACTTTGTGTGGGTGGGAATAGACATTGCCACAGGAAGTTACTCAGTTTGAAACAGTGAGGACATACGGTATGCCAGCTCACATTCCGTGGCAGTCCATGTTATTAAGAACCAGATAACTACCGTTAGAAAGCTGTGTGAATGTTGGTCTGATTGTGGGAGTTGGCGTGCTTTTAAGAAAGCACGCCAGACTGGGGGCTGTAAGCTTAGAAGCGTGGTGCAGTTGGACATTCTTAAATAGTAATGAATGACTGCCATTGTGGTCGCACTTTTCACCTGTGAGAAAAACCTCTGTATCCTCTTTAAGACAGCGATATATAAATGGGAGAAACCACTGCTCGTAAAAAAAAGTGCTACCTTATATAAACACATTCAACTTGACAAACAACATGTACACATAGCAGACACATTGACACTACGTACTGTGGGAACAGTGGCTAGCCATGTACACAAACCAAACATGGCATAGCACCTCTGCCACACAATGCAGAATGTGGGGAGAGATGGGAGCAAAGTATGTGCAAAGGTGGCAAGTGATTCTCGATTATAAAAGTATACAATGCACAGTGTTGAGGGTATGTGCTGGACAGACGTGAGTATGCAGAGCACAGACATGTACATGTCAACATACACTGATGGTCTATTGAGTGAAGTGGACAGTGGACGCAACCATGATAGTACAGTCAGTAGGGAAGATTACGAAAGCATAGTGCGTATGTGCCCCCTCCCCCCAAAATCTTTAGCTTAGTGGGATGGCTCAGCGTACGCAAGGCTAGCGTGGGGGTATGAATAAAAGGAACGTTTCTCTGGTTGTGGTTCTCTTCCAGAATGGTGAATATGTCTGCCAGGTCTGCATAGCTAACACCGCCACGAGGCTGATGCCGTGAGCGAAGGTGGCTGCGCGAATAATGCTCTCAGCCTGCTGGTACCCAGAAACCGTCATGGCCGGTGTGACGCACATATTCCCCACAGTTCACCTTTCGACACCGCCGTATGTGAAAGAGGGCCCACCACGTGCCGGCGGAAGCTTTTGGGCCGAGGTCTGCGAGCTCGGAAGGCTCCTGAGATCCAAGCTGGCTACCGTGACACAGGCACACAGCGCCCAGCCTGAGGCCCAGCACCGTGGGGTGCTCTGTATACGACTAACACAGTAGTACAGCAGGTACCAACCGTGGAACGGTGTCTTGATTCCACAATGGATGATGTTAGAACTGCATCTGAGAATGGAGATGAAGGTACTCCCTTCGACCAGGTGCAACCAACTCTAGGTCCCAAAAGTGGAACGGTGTCTTGATCCCACAATAGACGATGTTAGAACTGCATCTGAGAGTGGAGATGAAGGTACTCCCTTCGACCAGGTGCAACCAAGTCTAGGTACCAACAGTGGAACGGTGTCTTGATCCCACAATGGACAATGTTAGAACTGCATCTGAGAGTGGAGATGAAGGTACTCCCTTCGACCAGGTGCAACCAACTCTAGGTCCCAACAGTGGAACCGTGTCTTGATCCCACAATGGACGATGTCCGATATTACTTGCTGCTTGGTTTTCACAGAACTCCCTCCGTTGAGGTACATCAGACTCTGTGCTTCCGTAGCTAATTGGTGCACATGATCATTGGGCTTGGCTGACTGCAGTCTATGGAGTACACCGCGGTACAGCAGGTCCAAACAGTGCAACTGGGTCTTGATCCCACAATGGATGATGTTAGAACTAGCCCTGGGCTAAATTTCCATTCCGCTCGCGGAAATTGCGATAATTTGACTTTTTCGCGTTCCGCGGAGAGCGCGATAATGTCAAAATGTCCGCATTCCGAAGCTTAACGATAATTTGTTTCTTGCTCGCGCTGTAAAATAATACATTCTTGCACGCGCGCGATCGCCTTACCTGAAAACATCACTGATGACATCATCCAGCGACTGAGTGTTTCTGAAAAAATTAAGAATGTTATCTATACGCCAAGGTGTATTGACGAATGAGTGGGTGTATGAGCGTCTGTATAGATGACTTTGTGGGTGAGTGACTGACTTTATAAGTGAGTTATTAAACATGTCTTAGTGAATATATGGCTAAGTGACTAATCTGTGAGAATGTCTGTATCAGTCTGTCAGTTGTCAAGTAAGTGGCTGTATAGGTTGGTGAGTAGCTACATGAGTGTCTATATGGGTTAATGATTGATTGTCTGAGTACCTGTATGGGTGCCTGAGTGTCTGTGTGGGTGGGTGAGGGGTGTGTGACTCCCTACATGGATGTGTGAGTGGGTGATTCAATGGGTGTATGGGTTTATGAGTGTGTCTGTGAGGGACTGGGTGGGTGAGTGTGTTTATGGCTATGTTGGTGAGTGAATGGATGTCTCAATGGTACATGTATGAGTGACTACATATGTGAAAGGCAGTAGAGTGGCTGTATAGTTGAGTGTGTGCTTGTGTCAGTGATCGTATAAGAAAGTAAGTATGTGTTAGTATCTGTATGAATATGTGGGGTGGTGAGTGTATAACTGTATACTTGAGTAAATGGCAGTGTGATTGGTTCTTTGGCTGACTGACTAGGTGTCTATTATCACATCATTTTTGACTATGTGCCGGTGTTTACGCATTATCTTGTGGACATCTTGTGAGGCATGGTTAAAAGTGGTGCTGAGTTAAACTCCTTGTTTCCCACTCTCCTTCACTTTTCGGAACAAGTAAGCTATTCCTGTTCCTCGTAGAGGCCTTTTAAGAAGCTAATCTTATGTTTCTGCCAGTGTAGCCTCTTGTTTTAAAACGGCCACTCATGTTCTTGGCTTCCTTTTCATAAGATTCAGGGGAACTGCAATTGCGCTTCACTCTTAAGAGCTCCCCATAAGGGATGCTCCCCTAGAGGCCAGTAGGGTGATGACTACATGTGTGCAAAATTATTTTTCCGGATGTAGGCTTCCTGTATAAGCTGGTGTGTAGTGTTCCGTGTTTAGCCTCTACTAAGATGTCTAAAATCAATAGTGTTAGTGTTGGTCTTTCTGGTAAATTTGAGATTTAAATTGTTTTCAGAAAGACCCATGATGAAGCGATCTAAGGCCTCCTGTAGACCATCCCATATCAGAAAAATGTTTTCTATGAAGCGGGTCCACAGGATAAGATTATTCATATAGGTTACATTCCAATCATGCCACAGGTGCTCTGCCTCCCACCACCCCATGAACAAACAGGCATAGCTGGAAGCGAAGCAACTTCCCATGGCAGTCCCTGTGTACTGTTCATACCCTTTATCCTCAAAAAGGAAACAATTGTTGTGTAGGCAAAAATGTAACATTTTCATTAGAAGCATGGTATGATCGTACATGGCAAAGGGCCTGTCCCTGAGATAGTATTTATATGCTTCCAGGCCCAAATCATGTTCGATGCAAGTGTACAGAGCAACAACGTCCACTGTAGCCAGAATGTATGATTATTTCCAGGGAATCTACTGTATCTTTGACAGGAAATCCATAGTATCTCTACAATAGGAAGGCAGATTGAGGACGTATGGGCAAAGAAAGTAATCCATATAGATTGAGATGTTTTCAAGGAGGCTTTGATCGGCCGAAATTATCAGTCTGCCTGGAGGGTCTGTGGGGTGTTTGTGCACCTTCGGTAGCATATAGAAGAGAGGGATCACTGGTTTCTGCACCAGGAGGAAGAGAAATTAATTTTGACTTAGCATGTCTCTCTCGCGGCATTTAGGTAGTAGGTTTTGGTATTCCTGTACTGTTTTATTGTATTTGGACAAGCTGGACCTCAGGTAGCTCCCTGAGAATTCCAGTTGTCACTTGTCTTCCATTTGATATTTATTAATATCCCACAGGACAACATTGCCCCCCTTGTCTGAGGGTTTGATCACAAAGGTCGTCGCTTGCTTCAAGGACTGTAGTCCTGCCCTTTGTGCTGTGTTAGGCTTCTAGCAAAGTTGTTACTCTGTTTCTTCCAGAGTTCCAACAGATCCACTAGAATAGTCTTATGGAATGTATCAATTCCATCATGCAGTGTCACCGAATTAAATTTAGATCTGGGTTTGAAGTCATTCCTGGACTTTTTGTTAAACTCCATGTCAATACTGAGTAGTAAATCACGATCAGATGCCCTATTCCTAGTTCCCACCTCTATTTCCCTAAAGGTGGCAAGCGTTTCTATATATATGTGCTGAAAAAACTCGTACAAAACCAGAGAAATTTTGCCTTTATAGTTAGTAGAGCTAACTATAACTTGTGCCACCGCAATGCACTGCTGATGTCACATATTACATCACTCATGACATGCTCAGTGACATCACTTATGATATCTCAAATGTCATCAGTGATGACATCACTGATGACATCATCCAGCGACTGAGTGTTTCTGAAAAAATTAAGAATGTTATCTATACGCCAAGGTGTATTGACGAATGAGTGGGTGTATGAGCGTCTGTATAGATGACTTTGTGGGTGAGTGACTGACTTTATAAGTGAGTTAGAAAACATGTCTTAGTGAATATATGGCTAAGTGACTAATCTGTGAGAATGTCTGTATCAGTCTGTCAGTTGTCAAGTAAGTGGCTGTATAGGTTGGTGTGTAGATACATGATTGTCTATATGGGTTAATGATTGATTGTCTGAGTACCTGTATGGGTGCCTGAGTGTCTGTGTGGGTGGGTGAGGGGTGTGTGACTCCCTACATGGATGTGTGAGTGGGTGATTCAATGGGTCTATGGGTTTATGAGTGTGTCTGTGAGGGACTGGGTGGGTGAGTGTGTTTATGGCTATGTTGGTGAGTGAATGGATGTCTCAATGGTACATGTATGACTGATTACATATGTGAAAGGCAGTAGAGTGGCTGTATAGTTGAGTGTGTGCTTGTGTCAGTGATTGTATAAGAAAGTAAGTATGTGTTAGTATCTGTATGAATATGTGGGGTGGTGAGTGTATAACTGTATACTTCAGTAAATGGCAGTGTGATTGGTTCTTTGGCTGACTGACTAGGTGTGTAAGTAACTATGGGTGAGTGGTGGTGTGGGAGTATCTGTATATGTGTATGAGTGCATATATCGGTGGCTGTATTGATCAGTGACTGCATGTATGAGGGACTGTATGGGTGTGTATGTGTGCGTAGTCCTATTAATCAGTGAGTAGGTATGTACAAACTGGTATTGGTGTGTCTATGGTTTCAAGAATGTTAGTCTGTATTTTTTAATAGGTGTATGAAATGTTCTATTAGGATGTGAGGAGGTGCATCAGATAAAAAGTGAATGATGTCATCAGAGATGTCATCAATGATATCATATGAGATTTCATCAGTGATGTCACTGACCATGTCATAAGTGATGTAATATGGGATGTCATCAGCAGTGCATTGCGGGGGCACACCTTATAGTTTGCTCTACTAACTAAAACATCGAAATTACTCTGGTTTTGTACGAGTAAAATATCCAACTAAATATAAAGTCCATGAAACCTGTGTTTTTTTCAGTGAATGTCTACGTTTTTTAATTCTAATTTCTAACTATAACGTCCCTGAAACATATGATTTTTTCAGTGAATTTCAAAGGTTTTTTAAAGGTTAATTCCTAACTATAACGTCACTGAAACCTATGTTTTTTTCAGTGAATTTCAAAGGTTTTTTAAATGCTAATTCCTAACTATAACGTCCCTGAAACCTATGGCTTTTTTCAGTGAATTTCAAAGGTTTTTCAATGCTAATTTCTAACTATGCCTACAGAGGTAGGACATGTGCAGAAAGAGGGAAAAATCATAAAAAGCACCAAGAGAAATGCAGAAAGAGGCAACAGAAGTCCAGAAAGAGGAAGAAAGGTGCAGAAAGAAGCAAGAGATATGCACAACCAACAGAGGTGCAGAAAGAGGCCTTTTTGCAAAGTCATCCTGTACCCCCAACTTTTTGCTGACTGGTACTGGTGGTAACTGACTCTGACTAACCAGGCCCAGAGCCTGTGCTATGCTGAAATACACTTAAAATACAGTGAAAACACCTACATACACTAGGGTACACTATGGGTTTGGGTACCCATGTGATTGGCATGACCTCCGCTGTAAGGCACTAGTAGATAATAGGGCAGGGGGATTCAAACCACCTCTAAGTTGGAGGTGCATAAAGAGACAAGAGAAGTGCAAAACAAAGCAACAGAGGTGCCAAAACAGGCAAGAAAGGTGCAGAAAAAAGCAAGTGAAGTGCAGAAAGAGGCAAGAGAGGTGCACAAAGAGGCAACAGAGGTGCAGAAAGAGGCAGGAGGGGTGCAGAAAGAAGGAAGAGAAGTGCAGAACTAGACAAGAGAATTGCTGAAAGGAACAACAGAGTTGTAGAAAGAAGCAAGAGAAGTACAGAAAGAGGCACTTGAGGTGCAGTAAGAAGAAAAAGCAGTGCAGAAAGAACCAACAGAGGTGCAAAAAGAGGGAAGAGGGGTGCAGAAAAAGGTAGGAGAGGTGAACAAAGAGGCAATAGAGGTGCTGAAAGAAGGAAGAGAAGTGCAGAAAGAACCAACATAGGTACAGAAAGAGGCAAGAGAGGTGCAGAAATAGGCAGGAAAGGTGCAGAAAGAGGGAACAGGGGTATAGAAAGAGGCAAGAGAGCTGCAGAAAGAGAAAAAAGGGGTGCTGAAAGAGGCAAGAAGGGTGTAGAAAGACACAAGAGCAGTGCAGAATGAACTAACAGAGGTGCAAAAAGAGGCAAAAGGAGTGCAGAAAGAAGTAGGAGAGGTGCACAAAGAGGCAAGAGAGGTACAGAAATAGGCAGGAAGGGTACAGAAAGAAGGAAGAGAAGTGCAGAAAGAGGCAAGATAATTGCTGAAAGAAGCAAGAGAAGTGTAGAAAGAAGCAAGAGAAGTGCAGATAGAAGCAAATGAGGTGCAGAAAGAAGCAAGAGCAGTGCGTAAATAACCAACAGAGGAGCAAAAAGAGGCAAGAGGGGTGCAGAAAAAGGTAGGAGGATTGCAGAAAGAGTCAAGAGAGGTACAGAAAGAAGCAGGAGGGGTGGAGAAAGAAGGAAGAGAAGTTCAGAAAGAAGCAACAGATATGCTAAAATAGGCACAAAGGGTGCAGAAAGAGCAAGAGAAGTGCAGAAAGAGGCAAGAGGAGTGCAGAAAGAGGTAGGAGAAGTTCACAAAGAGGCAAGAGAGGTACAGAAAGAGGCAGTAGGGGTGTAGAAAGAAGGAAGAGAAGTGCAGAAAGAGGCAAAATAATTGCTGAAAGAAGCAACAGAGGTGTAGAAAGAAGCAGGAGAACTACAGAAAGAGGCACGTAAGGAACAGAAAGAAACAAGAACAGTGCAGAAAGAACCAACAGAGATGCAAAAAGAAGCATGAGCTGTAAAAATAAAAGGTAGAAGAGGTGCACAAAAAGGCAAGAAAGTTACAAAAAGAGGCAGGAGAGGTGCAAAAAGAAGGAAGAGAAGTGCAGAAAGAAACAAAAGAGGTGCTGAAAGAGGTGCGAAGGGTGCAGAAAGAACAAGAGAAGTACAGAATGAACCAACAGAGGTACAGACAGTGGCAAGACAGGTGTAGAAACAAGCAAGAAAGGTGCAGATAGAGGGAACAGGGATGCAGAAAGAGGGAAGAGAGGTGCAGAAAGAGAAAAGAGGGGTGCAGAAAGATGCAAAAGGGGTACAGAAACAAGGAAGAGAAGTGTGAAAGAGGCAAAGTATTGCTGAAAGAAGCCACAGAGGTGAAGAAAGCAACATGTGATGTGCGAAAGAAGCAAGTGAGGTGCAGAAAGAAGGAAGAGCAGTGCAGCAAGAACCAAGAGAGGTGCAAAAAGGAGCATGAGCGGTACAACAAAAGGTAGAAGAGGTGCACAAAGAGGCAAGAGAGGTACAGAAAGAGGCAGGAGTGGTGCAGAAAGAAGTAAGAGAAGTGCACAAAGAAGCAAAAGAGGTGCTGAAAGAGGTGCAAAGGGTGAGAAAGAGCAAGAGAAGTGCAGAAAACCCAACAGAGGTATCGCAAATTGCTAGAGAGGTGTAGAAACAAGTAAGAAAGGTACAGAAAAAGGGTGCAGAGGTGCAGAAAGAGGAAAGAGAGGTGCAGAAAGAGAAAAGTGGGGTGAAGAAAGAGGCAAAAGGGGTGCAGAAAGAAGCAAGTGAGGTCTAGAAAGAGGGAAGTGAGGTACAGAAACACGCAAAAGAAGTGCAGAAAGAGGCAAGAGAATTACTGAAAGAAGCAACAGAGGTGTGGAACGAAGCTAGAGAAGTGCAGAAAGAGGCAAGAGAGGTGAACAAAGAGGCAAGAGAGGTGCTGAAAGAAGGAAGAGAAGTGCAGAAAGAACCAACATAGGTACAGAAAGAGGCAAGAGAGGTGCAGAAATAGGCAGGAAAGGTGCAGAAAGACGGAACAGGGGTATAGAAAGAGGCAAGAGAGCTGCAGAAAGAGAAAAAAGGGGTGCTGAAAGAGGCAAGAAGGGTGCAGAAAGACACAAGAGCAGTGCAGAATGAACTAACAGAGGTGCAAAAAGAGGCAAAAGGAGTGCAGAAAGAAGTAGGAGAGGTGCACAAAGAGGCAAGAGAGGTACAGAAATAGGCAGGAAGGGTACAGAAAGAAGGAAGAGAAGTGCAGAAAGAGGCAAGATAATTGCTGAAAGAAGCAAGAGAAGTGTAGAAAGAAGCAAGAGAAGTGCAGATAGAAGCAAATGAGGTGCAGAAAGAAGCAAGAGCAGTGCGTAAATAACCAACAGAGGAGCAAAAAGAGGCAAGAGGGGTGCAGAAAAAGGTAGGAGGATTGCAGAAAGAGTCAAGAGAGGTACAGTGGCCAAATGCCTATCTAACTTCCTTGAGGAATCCTCCTGCTTCGATCCCCATCAGGCAGGCTTTCGGCCTGCACATTTGACTGAAGCAGTAGTCACGACAGTCCTGGACACCCTGCGTGACTGTGCCGACAGACGCTCTCCACAAGCCCTGGTGCTCCTGGATCTCTCGGCCGCTTTCGACACGGTCGACCACAACATCTTGGTCGACCGTGTCGAACAAGCCGGCATCCGGGACCTAGCAGCCGGCTGGCTGAGATCCTTCCTGACAGTCCGTAACCAAACTCTACGTCTTGGTGACTTAATGGGCGTCAAACAGGCTATCACTTGCGGAGTACCACAGGGCTCCTCCCTGTCTCCCCACCTATTTAATCTGTATATACTTCCCCTGATTCAGACCTTAAGAGACAACCAGGTGGGAGTCTTCAACTATGCAGACGATTTACAACTGCTCTTTACCATCGACAACACCGAAGACTCCATACGGCACTTCCAGTCTACCATGAGCTTCATTAAAACCTGGATGGACCAGAACCAGCTCAAATTAAACCCGGGTAAAACCGAGCTAGTCCTGACCGGCGAAAGCGGCAAGTACTGGGGCCCGCACTACTGGCCCCCTGAATTGGGCCAAGCTCCAACGCTCTCCTTGTCAGCTAAAACACTTGGAGTCACGGTGGACTGCGACTTATCTCTTAAAACACAAGTAGGTCAGGTGGTCTCCAAGTGCTTCTTCCAACTGAAAGAAATCCGGAAGGTACGTCGCCTGCTCACACCCGAGGCTATCACCCAGGTGGTGATCTCTACGGTACTATCCCATCTGGACTACGCAAATGCCATCTACCTAGGTCTTTCCAACTACCTGGTTAAGCGACTCCAGATGGTACAGAACCATGCCGCAAGGCTAATCCTGAACCAACCAAGGCGTCAGGCAGCCACCCCCCTCTTAAGGAAACTACACTGGCTTCCAGTAGCCCAGCGCTGCGCCTTCAAGACTGGCTGCATAATCTTCAAGTCTCTATACTGCAAAAGTCCATCTTTCATTAACAACCTGATTTCTAAATACACCCCTTCCCGCAACCTACGCTCACTCCACCAGAGCCTCCTGCAGACGCCTTCCTTCAAACTAAAGCGCGCAGGAGGTCGTAGGTTTGCCACCCTCGCTTCCTGCTTGTGGAATTCTCTCCCTGTGGAGACCCGGAATTGTCAAGACCTCCTATCCTTCCGGAAAGCCTTGAAGACCTGGCTCTTCAGACAAGCATTCTCATAAACACTCTCCCCTCTATGTTCATGTTACTGCTGATCTTAGCGCCAAGCAACCAATCGGTGATAGTGCGCTCTAGAAATATTTTAATAACATAACAGAAAGAAGCAGGAGGGGTGGAGAAAGAAGGAAGAGAAGTTCAGAAAGAAGCAACAGATGTGCTAAAATAGGCACAAAGGGTGCAGAAAGAGCAAGAGAAGTGCAGAAAGAGGAAACAGAGGTGCAGAAAGAGGCAAGAGGAGTGCAGAAAGAGGTAGGAGAAGTTCACAAAGAGGCAAGAGAGGTACAGAAAGAGGCAGTAGGGGTGTAGAAAGAAGGAAGAGAAGTGCAGAAAGAGGAAAAATAATTGCTGAAAGAAGCAACAGAGGTGTAGAAAGAAGCAGGAGAACTACAGAAAGAGGCAAGTAAGGAACAGAAAGAAACAAGAACAGTGCAGAAAGAACCAACAGAGATGCAAAAAGAAGCATGAGCTGTAAAAATAAAAGGTAGAAGAGGTGCACAAAAAGGCAAGAAAGTTACAAAAAGAGGCAGGAGAGGTGCAAAAAGAAGGAAGAGAAGTGCAGAAAGAAACAAAAGAGGTGCTGAAAGAGGTGCGAAGGGTGCAGAAAGAACAAGAGAAGTACCGAAAGAACCAACAGAGGTACAGACAGTGGCAAGACAGGTGTAGAAACAAGCAAGAAAGGTGCAGATAGAGGGAACAGGGATGCAGAAAGAGGGAAGAGAGGTGCAGAAAGAGAAAAGAGGGGTGCAGAAAGATGCAAAAGGGGTACAGAAACAAGGAAGAGAAGTGTGAAAGAGGCAAAGTATTGCTGAAAGAAGCCACAGAGGTGAAGAAAGCAACATGTGATGTGCGAAAGAAGCAAGTGAGGTGCAGAAAGAAGGAAGAGCAGTGCAGCAAGAACCAAGAGAGGTGCAAAAAGGAGCATGAGCGGTACAACAAAAGGTAAAAGAGGTGCACAAAGAGGCAAGAGAGGTACAGAAAGAGGCAGGAGTGGTGCAGAAAGAAGTAAGAGAAGTGCACAAAGAAGCAAAAGAGGTGCTGAAAGAGGTGCAAAGGGTGAGAAAGAGCAAGAGAAGTGCAGAAAACCCAACAGAGGTATCGCAAATTGCTAGAGAGGTGTAGAAACAAGTAAGAAAGGTACAGAAAAAGGGTGCAGGGGTGCAGAAAGAGGAAAGAGAGGTGCAGAAAGAGAAAAGTGGGGTGAAGAAAGAGGCAAAAGGGGTGCATAAAGAAGCAAGTGAGGTGCAGAAAGAGGGAAGTGAGGTACAGAAACACGCAAAAGAAGTGCAGAAAGAGGCAAGAGAATTACTGAAAGAAGCAACAGAGGTGTGGAACGAAGCTAGAAAAGTGCAGAAAGAGGCAAGTGAGGTGCAGAAAGAGGCAAGAGAGGTGCAGAAAATGTCAAGAATGGTACGGAAAGATGTAAGGGAAGTGCAGAAACAGGTGAGAGAAATGCACAAAGAGGCAATAGAGGTGCAGAAATAGGCAAGCTAGGTGTAGAAAGAAGCAAGAGAAGTGTAGAAGGAGGCAGAATTGGTACAGAAAGATCTTAAGCAAGTGAGGTGCAGAAAGAGGCAACAGAGGTGCAGAAAGACACAAGAGAGGTGCAGAAGCAAGCAAGAGAAGTACAGAAGGAGGCAAGAGAGGAGCTGAAAGAAGCAAAAACAGTGGATAAAGAACCAACAGAGGACAGAGGTGCAAAAAGTGGCAAGAGGGGTACAGAAACATTTTGGAGATGTGCACAAAGAGGTAATAGAAGTACAGAAAGAGGCAGGAGGGGGCAGAAGGAAGGAATAGAAGTACCGAAAGAAGCATCAGAGGTGCTGAAAGAGGTGCAAATGGTGTAGAAAGGGCAAAATAAGTACAGAAAGAACCAACAGAGGTACAGAAAGAGGCAAGAGAGGTACAGAAACAGGCAGGAAAGGTGCAGTAAGAGGGAACAGGGGTGCAAAAAGAGGCAAGAGAGCTGCAGAAAGAGAAAAGAGGGGTGCAGAAAGAGGCACTTCTCCTCTTCAGGGCAGCAGCAGTTCTTCACCAGCTTCCATTGTAATCGATGACGCGGCCTGACACCAAAAGACACCTATGCACCCAGCTTCCCTGGGTGAGGTAACACAAGTACTCCGGTGCTTCAGTGGGTGATAGCTCTAGAACTTCTTAAGTCCAAAAGGGTTTGGTTCTGACTCGATTCTAAGTGTCCCTAATCTTTAAATTTCCAACGCGACATTGCCCATAGAAGCTAACGGGAACCCGTGGTTGTGTTTACACACTGCACACGGCCCCCGTGGGTCCCCTGTGTCACTACCTTGGGTGGTTCCTTGGGGTCCCAGAGATTCTACAGGCTCTAGGCCTTGTGTCTAGTTCAGTCATGATTCTTATACCACATTTTTGGTATATGGTTTGGTACGCCCCTAGGGACCAAACGTGTATTTGTGCTATTACTGTTGATAACTAACTTGTAAATTAAGTACTTCGAACTCCAGTCTCATAAAGAGACTAGAGGGGTGTGTTTTATCCTAAATACATATATTTTAAATGTATACCTGGTGCGACTGTCCCTTCATTTGATCATTCAATAGATTATAGACTGGTAAAACAAGCTGCTTTACATTCCTTCAAGACTTAGCCTGAAGGCTGCTCTCCATAGCTACCACTAGGATAGCTTTCAATAAAGGTTGTCTTTAACCAATTCACCATAAGGGGTTGTTTGGACTGATACAGGGTGCCCACTAGAACTAGTAGACAGCTTATATCAGGACAACTTCTCACAGAAGTGTGCAGCAAGAAGCAAGAGATGTGCAGAAAGAAGCAAGTGAAGTGCAGAAAGAGGCAAGAGAGGTGCAGAAAGAGGCAAGAAAGGTACAGAAAGAAGTAAGGGAAGTGCAGAAACAGGCAAGAGAAATGCACAAAGAGGCAAAAGAGGTGCAGAAATAGGCAAGCTAAGTGTAGAAAGAAGCAAGAGAAGTATAGGAAGAGGCAGGATGGGTACAGAAAGAAGCAAGTGAGATGCAGAAAGAGGCAACAGTGTTGCAGAAAGACACAAGAGAGGCCCAGAAACAAGCAGGAGAAGTGCAGAAAGAGGCAAGAGAGGAGCAGAGAGAATCAAGAGAGGTGTAGAAAGAAACAAGAGAAGTGCAGATAGAGGCAAGCGAGTTGCAGAAAGATGCAAGAGACATGCAGAAAGAGGCAAGGGAGGTGAAGAAAGAGGCAAGAGATCTGCAGAAAAAAAGCAACAGAGGTGCTGAAAGATGTAAGTGAGTTGCAGAAAGGGGCAACAGAAGTGCAAAAAGAGGCAACTGAGGTGCAGACAGAAGCAAGAGCAGCACATAAAGAACCAACACAGGTGCAAAAAGAGGCAAGAGGAGTGCAGAAAGATGGAGGAGAGGTGCACAAAGAGGCAAGAGACTTACAGAAAGAGGCAGGAGGGGTGCAGAATGAAGAAATACAAGTGCAGAAAGAGGCAAGAAATTTCTGAAAGAAGCATCAAAGGTGTACAAAGAAGGAATAGAAGGACAGAAACAGACAAGTGAGGTGCAGAAAGAAGCAACAGAGGTGCAAAAAGAGGCAAGAGGGGTGCAGACAAATGTAGGAGAGGTGCAAAATATGGCACGAGAGGTACAAAAAGAGGTAGGAGGGGTACAAAAAGAAGGAAGGGAAGTGCATGAAAAAGCAACCGCGGTACCGAAAGAGGCAAGAGAGGTGTAGAAACAGGCAGGAAAGGTACAGAAAGAGGGAACAGGTATGCAGAAAGAGGCAAGAGAGGTGCAAAAAGAAGGGAGAGGGGTACATAAAGAGGCAAGAGGGGTGCAGAAAGAAGCAAGTGAGGTGAAGAAAGAGGCAACAGAGGTGCAGAAAGACACAACAGAGGTGCAGAAACAAGCAAGAGAAGTGCAGAATGAGTCTAAAGAAGTGCTGAAGAAGCAACAGAGGTGTATAAAGAAGCAAGAGAAGTGCAGAAAGAGACAGGTGATGTGCAGAAAGAAGCAAGAGCAGTACAAAAAGAACCAACAGAGGTGCAAGAAGAGGCAAGAGGGGTGTAGAAAGAGGCAAGAGAAGTGCAGAAAGAGGCATTTAAGGTGCAAAAATAGGCAAAAGAGGTAAAGAACTAGGCTTAAGAATTGCAGGAAGAGGCAAGAGAAGTGCAGAAAGAGGAAAGAGAGGTGCAGAAGGTTGCAAGAGTGGTACAGAAACAAGCAAGAGAAGTTCAGAAGGAGTTTAGAGAATTGCTGAAAGACGCAACTTAGGTGCAGAAAGAAGCAACAGAAGTGCAGAAAGAGGCACATGAGGAGCAGATAGAAGCAAGAGCAGTGCAGAAAGAACCAACAGAGGTGCAAGAAGAGGCAAGAGGGGTGTCGAAAGAGGCAAACGAAATGCAGAAAGAGGCATTTGATGTGCAAATATAGGCAATAAAGGTACAGAAAGAGGCAAGAGAGGTGCAGAATGAAGAGAGTGAGGTGCAGAAAAAGGCAAGTGAGGATGCCAAAAAAGTCAAGACAGGTGTAGTAAGAAGAAAGAGAAGAGAAGAAAGAGGCAAGTGAGGTGTAGAAAGAGGCAAGAGTGGTGCAGAAAGAGGCAAGGGATCTGTAGAAAAAAGGAACAGAGGTGCTGAAAGAGGCAAGTGAGGTGTAGAAGGGGGCAAGAGAAGTTCAGAAAGAGGCAAGTGAAGTGCAGAAAGAAGACAGTGAGGTACAGAAAGAGGAAGAACGGTGCAGAAAGAAGAAAGAAAAATGCCGAAAGAGGCATGAGAGGCATGAGAGGCACAGAAAGAAGAGAGGTTTGTGCACCATTAGTACCAGTTTAACTCCCACATTTTGCAATAAGTAACACATGAGCATTCCAGCTTTGCAAAGGGCCTTCCACCTCGCTGTAACTCATGACGCTGCATTTTTGGGAACATTTGAGCTAGAAACAAGGCTTTCTTTGTTCAAATCTCCAAATAAGGGAGCAGATGATGAATTATGTGGCTAATGTGGAAATTGTATAACTGTGCGAAATTTGGTGCAGCCAAACAGTCTCATAATGCCAGTGGCCCTGCTCATACCTCTGATTAGGTCCACAAGTACTCCTCAGCGATTCCTTCTGTTTTATGTCTCACTGAGGTCATAGTTCAGCTTCTACGAAAACGAGGAAGACTAAACCTGAGGTTACCACTCCCCCACACAGACTACCATACCACATAATTATACTCCATAACACATAATCCCACGCTACATAATTCCTATAAAATAAATACCTTATTTGCTCAATCCACATAATTTCACTGCACTACTTACAAAAACAACACTTGATCGACAGAATGCAGAACAATGTTATACATTCACCCCAGTACAGAGATCTGGGCCTAAATCCATAGTTTTTTTGCTCACCATGCCATTCCAGTTTGAACCCAGCCATATGCAAATCAGTCTTGACCTTGTGCCTCATGGGTGCAGTCCAGCCTGAACTGCCAAGCCAGGTCCTCCCTGGACTGGAAACAAGCATCCTAGGACCAGTTTCGGGGTTTCACCCCTCTTCAGCCAGGATAGCTTGATTCCAGTGGCATGGAGAGTACGGGGCCCACGTCTGGGCATACCCTTCCCACTCGGCGTGACAAATGCAAAAACAACAGTTGATGAACAGAATGCAGAACAATGTCATACATTCACCCAGTACAGAGATCTGGGACTAAATCCATTGTTTTTTTGCTCACCATGCCATTATAGTTTGAACCCAGCCATATGCAAATCAGTCTTGACCCTGTGCCTCATGGGTACAGTCCACCCCGATCTGCCAGCCAGGTCTTCCCTGTACTGGAAACAAACATCCTATGGCCGGTTTCGGGGTTTCACCCCTCTTCAGGCAGGATAGCTTGATTTCAGTGGCATGGAGAGCACGGGACCCACGTCTGGGCATACCCTTCCCACTCGGCGTGACAAATGCAAAAACAACAATTGATGGACAGAATGTAGAACAATGACATACATTCACCCCAGTACAGAGATCTGGGCCAAAATCCATTGTTTTTTTGCTCACCATGCCGTTCCAGTTTGAACCCAGCCATATGCAAATCAGTCTTGACCCTGTGCCTCATGGGTACAGTCCAGCCTGAACTGGCAAGCCAGGTCCTCCCTGGACTGGAAACAAGCATACTAGGACCGGTTTCGGGGTTTCACCCATCTTCAGCCAGGATAGCTTGATTCCAGTGGCATGGAGAGCACGGGACCCACGTCTAGGCATTACCCTTCCTACTCGGTGTGACAAATGCAAAAACAACAATTGATGGACAGAATGCAGAACAATGTCATACATTCACCCAGTACAGAGATCTGGGCCTAAATCCATAGTTTTTTTGCTCACCATGCCGTTCCAGTTTGAACCCAGCCATATGCAAATCAGTCTTGACCCTGTGCATCATGGGTACAGTCCAGCACGAACTGCCAAGCGAGGTCCTCCCTGGACTGGAAACAAGCATCCTAGGACCGGTTTTGGGGTTTCACCCCTCTTCAGCCAGGATAGCTTGATTCCAGTGGCATGGAGAGCACGGGACCCACGTCTAGGCATTACCCTTCCCACTCGGCGTGACAAATGCAAAAACAACAGTTGATGGACAGAATGCAGAACAATGTCATACATTCACCCAGTGCAGAGATCTGGGCCTAAATCCATTGTTCTTTTGCTCACCATGCCGTTCCAGTTTGAACCCAGCCATATGCAAATCAGTCTTGACCCTGTGCATCATGGGTACAGTCCAGCACGAACTGCCAAGCGAGGTCCTCCCTGGACTGGAAAAAAGCATCCTAGGACCGGTTTTGGGCTTTCACCCCTCTTCAGCCAGGATTGCTTGATTCCAGTGGCATGGAGAGCACGGGACCCACGTCTGGGCATACCCTTCCCACTCGGCGTGACAAATGCAAAAACAACAGTTGATGGACAGAATGCAGAACAATGTCATACATTCACCCCAGTACAGAGATCTGGGCCAAAATCCATAATTTTTGTTGCTCACCATGCCGTTCTAGTTTGAACCCAGCCAAATGCAAATCAGTCTTGACCCTGTGCCTCAAGGGTACAGTCCAGCCCGAACTGCCAAGCCAGGTCCTCCCTGGACTGGAAACAAGCATACTAGGACCGGTTTCGGGGTTTCACCCCTCTTCAGCCAGGATAGCTTGATTCCAGTGGCATGGAGAGCACGGGACCCACATCTGGTCACACCCTTCCCACTCGGCGTGACAAATGCAAAAACAACAGTTGATGGACAGCATGCAGAACAATGTCATACATTCACCCAGTACAGAGATCTGGGCCTGGGTGAAGTGCAGAAAGAGGCAAGAGAGGTGCAGAAAGAGGCAAGAAAGGTACAGAAAGAAGTAAGGGAAGTGCAGAAACAGGCAAGAGAAATGCACAAAGAGGCAAAAGAGGTGCAGAAATAGGCAAGCTAAGTGTAGAAAGAAGCAAGAGAAGTATAGGAAGAGGCAGGATGGGTACAGAAAGAAGCAAGTGAGATGCAGAAAGAGGCAACAGTGTTTCAGAAAGACACAAGAGAGGCCCAGAAACAAGCAGGAGAAGTGCAGAAAGAGGCAAGAGAGGAGCAGAGAGAATCAAGAGAGGTGTAGAAAGAAACAAGAGAAGTGCAGATAGAGGCAAGTGAGTTGCAGAAAGATGCAAGAGACATGCAGAAAGAGGCAAGGGAGGTGAAGAAAGAGGCAAGAGATCTGCAGAAAAAAAGCAACAGAGGTGCTGAAAGATGTAAGTGAGTTGCAGAAAGGGGCAACAGAAGTGCAAAAAGAGGCAACTGAGGTGCAGACAGAAGCAAGAGCAGCACATAAAGAACCAACAGAGGTGCAAAAAGAGGCAAGAGGAGTGCAGAAAGATGGAGGAGAGGTGCACAAAGAGGCAAGAGACTTACAGAAAGAGGCAGTAGGGGTGCAGAATGAAGAAATACAAGTGCAGAAAGAGGCAAGAAATTTCTGAAAGAAGCATCAAAGGTGTACAAAGAAGGAATAGAAGGACAGAAACAGACAAGTGAGGTGCAGAAAGAAGCAACAGAGGTGCAAAAAGAGGCAAGAGGGGTGCAGACAAATGTAGGAGAGGTGCAAAATAAGGCAAGAGAGGTACAAAAAGAGGTAGGAGGGGTACAAAAAGAAGGAAGGGAAGTGCATGAAAAAGCAACCGTGGTACCGAAAGAGGCAAGAGAGGTGTAGAAACAGGCAGGAAAGGTACAGAAAGAGGGAACAGGTATGCAGAAAGAGGCAAGAGAGGTGCAAAAAGAAGGGAGAGGGGTACATAAAGAGGCAAGAGGGGTGCAGAAAGAAGCAAGTGAGGTGAAGAAAGAGGCAACAGAGGTGCAGAAAGACACAACAGAGGTGCAGAAACAAGCAAGAGAAGTGCAGAATGAGTCTAAAGAAGTGCTGAAGAAGCAACAGAGGTGTATAAAGAAGCAAGAGAAGTGCAGAAAGAGACAGGTGATGTGCAGAAAGAAGCAAGAGCAGTACAAAAAGAACCAACAGAGGTGCAAGAAGAGGCAAGAGGGGTGTAGAAAGAGGCAAGAGAAGTGCAGAAAGAGGCATTTAAGGTGCAAAAATAGGCAAAAGAGGTAAAGAACTAGGCTTAAGAATTGCAGGAAGAGGCAAGAGAAGTGCAGAAAGAGGAAAGAGAGGTGCAGAAGGTTGCAAGAGTGGTACAGAAACAAGCAAGAGAAGTTCAGAAGGAGTTTAGAGAATTGCTGAAAGACGCAACTTAGGTGCAGAAAGAAGCAACAGAAGTGCAGAAAGAGGCACATGAGGTGCAGATAGAAGCAAGAGCAGTGCAGAAAGAACCAACAGAGGTGCAAGAAGAGGCAAGAGGGGTGTCGAAAGAGGCAAACGAAATGCAGAAAGAGGCATTTGATGTGCAAATATAGGCAATAAAGGTACGGAAAGAGGCAAGAGAGGTGCAGAATGAAGAGAGTGAGGTGCAGAAAAAGGCAAGTGAGGATGCCAAAAAAGTCAAGACAGGTGTAGTAAGAAGAAAGAGAAGAGAAGAAAGAGGCAAGTGAGGTGTAGAAAGAGGCAAGAGTGGTGCAGAAAGAGGCAAGGGATCTGTAGAAAAAAGGAACAGAGGTGCTGAAAGAGGCAAGTGAGGTGTAGAAGGGGGCAAGAGAAGTTCAGAAAGAGGCAAGTGAAGTGCAGAAAGAAGACAGTGAGGTACAGAAAGAGGAAGAACGGTGCAGAAAGAAGAAAGAAAAATGCCGAAAGAGGCATGAGAGGCATGAGAGGCACAGAAAGAAGAGAGGTTTGTGCACCATTAGTACCAGTTTAACTCCCACATTTTGCAATAAGTAACACATGAGCATTCCAGCTTTGCAAAGGGCCTTCCACCTCGCTGTAACTCATGACGCTGCATTTTTGGGAACATTTGAGCTAGAAACAAGGCTTTCTTTGTTCAAATCTCCAAATAAGGGAGCAGATGATGAATTATGTGGCTAATGTGGAAATTGTATAACTGTGCGAAATTTGGTGCAGCCAAACAGTCTCATAATGCCAGTGGCTCTGCTCATACCTCTGATTAGGTCCACAAGTACTCCTCAGCGATTCCTTCTGTTTTATGTCTCACTGAGGTCATAGTTCAGCTTCTACGGAAACGAGGAAGACTAAACCTGAGGTTACCACTCCACCACACAGACTACCATACCACATAATTATACTCCATAACACATAATCCCACGCTACATAATTCCTATAAAATAAATACCTTATTTGCTCAATCCACATAATTTCACTGCACTACTTACAAAAACAACACTTGATCGACAGAATGCAGAACAATGTTATACATTCACCCCAGTACAGAGATCTGGGCCTAAATCCATAGTTTTTTTGCTCACCATGCCATTCCAGTTTGAACCCAGCCATATGCAAATCAGTCTTGACCTTGTGCCTCATGGGTGCAGTCCAGCCTGAACTGCCAAGCCAGGTCCTCCTTGGACTGGAAACAAGCATCCTAGGACCAGTTTCGGGGTTTCACCCCTCTTCAGCCAGGATAGCTTGATTCCAGTGGCATGGAGAGTACGGGGCCCACGTCTGGGCATACCCTTCCCACTCGGCCTGACAAATGCAAAAACAACAGTTGATGAACAGAATCCAGAACAATGTCATACATTCACCCAGTACAGAGATCTGGGACTAAATCCATTGTTTTTTTGCTCACCATGCCATTATAGTTTGAACCCAGCCATATGCAAATCAGTCTTGACCCTGTGCCTCATGGGTACAGTCCACCCCGATCTGCCAGCCAGGTCTTCCCTGTACTGGAAACAAACATCCTATGACCGGTTTCGGGGTTTCACCCCTCTTCAGGCAGGATAGCTTGATTTCAGTGGCATGGAGAGCACGGGACCCACGTCTGGGCATACCCTTCCCACTCGGCGTGACAAATGCAAAAACAACAATTGATGGACAGAATGTAGAACAATGACATACATTCACCCCAGTACAGAGATCTGGGCCAAAATCCATTGTTTTTTTGCTCACCATGCCGTTCCAGTTTGAACCCAGCCATATGCAAATCAGTCTTGACCCTGTGCCTCATGGGTACAGTCCAGCCTGAACTGGCAAGCCAGGTCCTCCCTGGACTGGAAACAAGCATACTAGGACCGGTTTCGGGGTTTCACCCCTCTTCAGCCAGGATAGCTTGATTCCAGTGGCATGGAGAGCACGGGACCCACGTCTAGGCATTACCCTTCCTACTCGGTGTGACAAATGCAAAAACAACAATTGATGGACAGAATGCAGAACAATGTCATACATTCACCCAGTACAGAGATCTGGGCCTAAATCCATAGTTTTTTTGCTCACCATGCCGTTCCAGTTTGAACCCAGCCATATGCAAATCAGTCTTGACCCTGTGCATCATGGGTACAGTCCAGCACGAACTGCCAAGCGAGGTCCTCCCTGGACTGGAAACAAGCATCCTAGGACCGGTTTTGGGGTTTCACCCCTCTTCAGCCAGGATAGCTTGATTCCAGTGGCATGGAGAGCACGGGACCCACGTCTAGGCATTAACATTCCCACTCGGCGTGACAAATGCAAAAACAACAGTTGATGGACAGAATGCAGAACAATGTCATACATTCACCCAGTGCAGAGATCTGGGCCTAAATCCATTGTTCTTTTGCTCACCATGCCGTTCCAGTTTGAACCCAGCCATATGCAAATCAGTCTTGACCCTGTGCATCATGGGTACAGTCCAGCACGAACTGCCAAGCGAGGTCCTCCCTGGACTGGAAAAAAGCATCCTAGGACCGGTTTTGGGCTTTCACCCCTCTTCAGCCAGGATTGCTTGATTCCAGTGGCATGGAGAGCACGGGACCCACGTCTGGGCATACCCTTCCCACTCGGCGTGACAAATGCAAAAACAACAGTTGATGGACAGAATGCAGAACAATGTCATACATTCACCCCAGTACAGAGATCTGGGCCAAAATCCATAATTTTTGTTGCTCACCATGCCGTTCTAGTTTGAACCCAGCCAAATGCAAATCAGTCTTGACCCTGTGCCTCAAGGGTACAGTCCAGCCCGAACTGCCAAGCCAGGTCCTCCCTGGACTGGAAACAAGCATACTAGGACCGGTTTCGGGGTTTCACCCCTCTTCAGCCAGGATAGCTTGATTCCAGTGGCATGGAGAGCACGGGACCCACATCTGGTCACACCCTTCCCACTCGGCGTGACAAATGCAAAAACAACAGTTGATGGACAGCATGCAGAACAATGTCATACATTCACCCAGTACAGAGATTTGGGCCTGGGTGAAGTGCAGAAAGAGGCAAGAGAGGTGCAGAAAGAGGCAAGAAAGGTACAGAAAGAAGTAAGGGAAGTGCAGAAACAGGCAAGAGAAATGCACAAAGAGGCAAAAGAGGTGCAGAAATAGGCAAGCTAAGTGTAGAAAGAAGCAAGAGAAGTATAGGAAGAGGCAGGATGGGTACAGAAAGAAGCAAGTGAGATGCAGAAAGAGGCAACAGTGTTTCAGAAAGACACAAGAGAGGCCCAGAAACAAGCAGGAGAAGTGCAGAAAGAGGCAAGAGAGGAGCAGAGAGAATCAAGAGAGGTGTAGAAAGAAACAAGAGAAGTGCAGATAGAGGCAAGTGAGTTGCAGAAAGATGCAAGAGACATGCAGAAAGAGGCAAGGGAGGTGAAGAAAGAGGCAAGAGATCTGCAGAAAAAAAGCAACAGAGGTGCTGAAAGATGTAAGTGAGTTGCAGAAAGGGGCAACAGAAGTGCAAAAAGAGGCAACTGAGGTGCAGACAGAAGCAAGAGCAGCACATAAAGAACCAACAGAGGTGCAAAAAGAGGCAAGAGGAGTGCAGAAAGATGGAGGAGAGGTGCACAAAGAGGCAAGAGACTTACAGAAAGAGGCAGTAGGGGTGCAGAATGAAGAAATACAAGTGCAGAAAGAGGCAAGAAATTTCTGAAAGAAGCATCAAAGGTGTACAAAGAAGGAATAGAAGGACAGAAACAGACAAGTGAGGTGCAGAAAGAAGCAACAGAGGTGCAAAAAGAGGCAAGAGGGGTGCAGACAAATGTAGGAGAGGTGCAAAATAAGGCAAGAGAGGTACAAAAAGAGGTAGGAGGGGTACAAAAAGAAGGAAGGGAAGTGCATGAAAAAGCAACCGTGGTACCGAAAGAGGCAAGAGAGGTGTAGAAACAGGCAGGAAAGGTACAGAAAGAGGGAACAGGTATGCAGAAAGAAGCAAGAGAGGTGCAAAAAGAAGGGAGAGGGGTACATAAAGAGGCAAGAGGGGTGCAGAAAGAAGCAAGTGAGGTGAAGAAAGAGGCAACAGAGGTGCAGAAAGACACAACAGAGGTGCAGAAACAAGCAAGAGAAGTGCAGAATGAGTCTAAAGAAGTGCTGAAGAAGCAACAGAGGTGTATAAAGAAGCAAGAGAAGTGCAGAAAGAGACAGGTGATGTGCAGAAAGAAGCAAGAGCAGTACAAAAAGAACCAACAGAGGTGCAAGAAGAGGCAAGAGGGGTGTAGAAAGAGGCAAGAGAAGTGCAGAAATAGGCATTTAAGGTGCAAAAATAGGCAAAAGAGGTAAAGAACTAGGCTTAAGAATTGCAGGAAGAGGCAAGAGAAGTGCAGAAAGAGGAAAGAGAGGTGCAGAAGGTTGCAAGAGTGGTACAGAAACAAGCAAGAGAAGTTCAGAAGGAGTTTAGAGAATTGCTGAAAGACGCAACTTAGGTGCAGAAAGAAGCAACAGAAGTGCAGAAAGAGGCACATGAGGTGCAGATAGAAGCAAGAGCAGTGCAGAAAGAACCAACAGAGGTGCAAGAAGAGGCAAGAGGGGTGTCGAAAGAGGCAAACGAAATGCAGAAAGAGGCATTTGATGTGCAAATATAGGCAATAAAGGTACGGAAAGAGGCAAGAGAGGTGCAGAATGAAGAGAGTGAGGTGCAGAAAAAGGCAAGTGAGGATGCCAAAAAAGTCAAGACAGGTGTAGTAAGAAGAAAGAGAAGAGAAGAAAGAGGCAAGTGAGGTGTAGAAAGAGGCAAGAGTGGTGCAGAAAGAGGCAAGGGATCTGTAGAAAAAAGGAACAGAGGTGCTGAAAGAGGCAAGTGAGGTGTAGAAGGGGGCAAGAGAAGTTCAGAAAGAGGCAAGTGAAGTGCAGAAAGAAGACAGTGAGGTACAGAAAGAGGAAGAACGGTGCAGAAAGAAGAAAGAAAAATGCCGAAAGAGGCATGAGAGGCACAGAAAGAAGAGAGGTTTGTGCACCATTAGTACCAGTTTAACTCCCACATTTTGCAATAAGTAACACATGAGCATTCCAGCTTTGCAAAGGGCCTTCCACCTCGCTGTAACTCATGACGCTGCATTTTTGGGAACATTTGAGCTAGAAACAAGGCTTTCTTTGTTCAAATCTCCAAATAAGGGAGCAGATGATGAATTATGTGGCTAATGTGGAAATTGTATAACTGTGCGAAATTTGGTGCAGCCAAACAGTCTCATAATGCCAGTGGCCCTGCTCATACCTCTGATTAGGTCCACAAGTACTCCTCAGCGATTCCTTCTGTTTTATGTCTCACTGAGGTCATAGTTCAGCTTCTACGGAAACGAGGAAGACTAAACCTGAGGTTACCACTCCCCCACACAGACTACCATACCACATAATTATACTCCATAACACATAATCCCACGCTACATAATTCCTATAAAATAAATACCTTATTTGCTCAATCCACATAATTTCACTGCACTACTTACAAAAACAACACTTGATCGACAGAATGCAGAACAATGTTATACATTCACCCCAGTACAGAGATCTGGGCCTAAATCCATAGTTTTTTTGCTCACCATGCCATTCCAGTTTGAACCCAGCCATATGCAAATCAGTCTTGACCTTGTGCCTCATGGGTGCAGTCCAGCCTGAACTGCCAAGCCAGGTCCTCCCTGGACTGGAAACAAGCATCCTAGGACCAGTTTCGGGGTTTCACCCCTCTTCAGCCAGGATAGCTTGATTCCAGTGGCATGGAGAGTACGGGGCCCACGTCTGGGCATACCCTTCCCACTCGGCGTGACAAATGCAAAAACAACAGTTGATGGACAGAATGCAGAACAATGTCATACATTCACCCAGTACAGAGATCTGGGACTAAATCCATTGTTTTTTTGCTCACCATGCCATTATAGTTTGAACCCAGCCATATGCAAATCAGTCTTGACCCTGTGCCTCATGGGTACAGTCCACCCCGATCTGCCAGCCAGGTCTTTCCTGTACTGGAAACAAACATCCTATGACCGGTTTCGGGGTTTCACCCCTCTTCAGGCAGGATAGCTTGATTTCAGTGGTATGGAGAGCACGGGACCCACGTCTGGGCATACCCTTCCCACTCGGCGTGACAAATGCAAAAACAACAATTGATGGACAGAATGTAGAACAATGACATACATTCACCCCAGTACAGAGATCTGGGCCAAAATCCATTGTTTTTTTGCTCACCATGCCGTTCCAGTTTGAACCCAGCCATATGCAAATCAGTCTTGACCCTGTGCCTCATGGGTACAGTCCAGCCTGAACTGGCAAGCCAGGTCCTCTCTGGACTGGAAACAAGCATACTAGGACCGGTTTCGGGGTTTCACCCCTCTTCAGCCAGGATAGCTTGATTCCAGTGGCATGGAGAGCACGGGACCCACGTCTAGGCATTACCCTTCCTACTCGGTGTGACAAATGCAAAAACAACAATTGATGGACAGAATGCAGAACAATGTCATACATTCACCCAGTACAGAGATCTGGGCCTAAATCCATAGTTTTTTTGCTCACCATGCCGTTCCAGTTTGAACCCAGCCATATGCAAATCAGTCTTGACCCTGTGCATCATGGGTACAGTCCAGCACGAACTGCCAAGCGAGGTCCTCCCTGGACTGGAAACAAGCATCCTAGGACCGGTTTTGGGGTTTCACCCCTCTTCAGCCAGGATAGCTTGATTCCAGTGGCATGGAGAGCACGGGACCCACGTCTAGGCATTACCCTTCCCACTCGGCGTGACAAATGCAAAAACAACAGTTGATGGACAGAATGCAGAACAATGTCATACATTCACCCCAGTACAGAGATCTGGGCCTAAATCCATCGTTTTTTTGCTCACCATGCCGTTCCAGTTTGAACCCAGCCATATGCAAATCAGTCTTGACCCTGTGCCTCATGGGTACAGTGCAGCCCGAACTGGCAAGCCAGGTCCTCCCTGGACTGGAAACAAGCATCCTAGGACCGATCTCGGGGCTTCACGCCTCTTCAGTCAGGATAGCTTGATTCCAGTGACATGGAGAGCATGGGACCCACGTCTGGGCCTACCCATCCCACTCGGCGTGACAAATGCAAAAACAACAGTTGATGGACAGACTGCAGAACAATGGCATACATTCACCCCAGTACAGAGATCTGGGCATAAATCCATCATTTATTTGCTCACCATGCTGTTCCAGTTTGAACCCAGCCATATTCAAATCAGTCTTGACCCCGTGCCTCATGGGTACAGTCCAGCCCAAACTGCCAAGCCAGGTCCTCCCTGGACTGGAAACAAGCATACTAGGACCGGTTTCGGGGTATCACCCCTCTTCAGCCAGGATAGCTTGATTCCAGTGGCATGGAGAGCACGGGACCCACGTCTAGGCATTACCCTTCCCACTCGACGTGACAAATGCAAAAACAACAATTGATAGACAGAATGCAGAACAATGTCATACATTCACCCAGTACAGAGATCTGGGCCTAAATCCATCATTTGTTTGCTCACAATACCGTTCCAGTTTGAAAACAGCCAGATGCAAATCAGTCTTGACCCTGTGCCTCATGGGTACAGTCCAGCCCGAACTGCCAAGCCAGGTCCTCCCTGGACTGGAAAGAAGCATCCTAGGACCGCTTTCGGGGTTTCACCCCTCTTCAGCCAGGATAGCTTGACTCCAGTGGCATGGAGAGCACGGGACCCAGGTCTGGGCATACCCTTCCCACTCAGCATGACAAATGTAAAAACAACAGTTGATGGACAGATTGCAAAGCAATGTCATACATTCACCCCAGTACAGAGATCTGGGCCTAAATCCATCATTTTATTGCTCACCATGCGAACCCAGCCATATGAAAATCAGTCTTGACCCTGTGCCTCATGGGTACAGTCCAGCCCGAACTGCAAAGCCAGGTCCTCCCTGGACTGGAAACAAGCATCTTAGGACCGGTTTCAGGGTTTCACCCCTCTTCAGCCAGGATAGCTTGATTCCAGTGGCATGGAGAGCACCGGACCCACGTCTGGGCATATCCTTCCAACTCTGCATGACAAATGCAAAAACAACAGTTGATGGACAGATTGCGGAACAATGTCATACATTCACCCCAGTACAGAGATCTGGGCCTAAATCCATCATTTTATTGCTCACCATGCCGTTCTAGTTTGAACCCAACCATATGCAAATCAGTCTTGACCCTGTGCCTCATGGGTACAGTCCAGCCCGAACTGCCAAGCCAGGTCCTCCCTGGACTGGAAACAAGCATCCTAGGACCGGTTTTGGGGTTTCACCCCTCTTCAGCCAGGTTAGATTGATTCCAGTGGCATGGAGAGCACGGGACCCATGTCTGGGCACACCCTTCCCACTCGGCGTGACAAATGCAAAAACAACAGTTGATGGACAGAATGCAGAACAATGTCATACATTCACCCCAGTACAGAGATCTGGGCCTAAATCCATCATTTTTTTGCTCACCATGCCGTTCCAGTTTGAACCCAGCCATATGCAAATCAGTCTTGACCCTGTGCCTCATGGGTACAGTGCAGCCCGAACTGGCAAGCCAGGTCCTCCCTGGACTGGAAACAAGCATCCTAGGACCGATCTCGGGCCTTCACCCCTCTTCAGTCAGGATATCTTGATTCCAGTGACATGGAGAGCATGGGACCCACGTCTGGGCCTACCCTTCCCACTCGGCGTGACAAATGCAAAAACAACAGTTGATGGACAGACTGCAGAACAATGGCATACATTCACCCCAGTACAGAGATCTGGGCATAAATCCATCGTTTATTTGCTCACCATGCTGTTCCAGTTTGAACCCAGCCATATGCAAATCAGTCTTGACCCCGTGCCTCATGGGTACAGTCCAGCCCAAACTGCCAAGCCAGGTCCTCCCTGGACTGGAAACAAGCATCCTAGGACCGGTCTTCGGGCTTCACCCCTCTTCAGTCAGGATAGCTTGATTCCAGTGGCATGGAGAGCATTGGACCCACGCCTGGGCCTACCCTTCCCACTCGGCATGACAAATAAAAAAACAACAGTTGATGGACAGACTGCAGAACAATGCATACATTCACCCCAATACAGAGATCTGGGCATAAATCCATTGTTTATTTGCTCACCATGCTGTTCCAGTTTGAACCCAGCCATATGCAAATCAGTCTTGACCCCGTGCCTCATGGGTACAGTCCAGCCCAAACTGCCAAGCCAGGTCCTCTCTGGACTGGAAACAAGCATACTAGGACCGGTTTCGGGGTATCACCCCTCTTCAGCCAGGATAGCTTGATTCCAGTGGCATGGAGAGCACGGAACCCACGTCTAGGCATTACCCTTCCCACTCGAAGTGACAAATGCAAAAACAACAATTGATAGACAGAATGCAGAACAATGTCATACATTCACCCAGTACAGAGATCTGGGACTAAATCCATCATTTGTTTGCTCACCATACCGTTCCAGTTTGAAAACAGCCAGATGCAAATCAGTCTTGACCCTGTGCCTCATGGGTACAGTCCAGCCCGAACTGCCAAGCCAGGTCCTCCCTGGACTGGAAACAAGCATCCTAGGACCGATCTCGGAGTTTCACCTCTCTTCAGCCAGGATAGCTTGATTCCAGTGGCATGGAGAGCACGGGACCCAAGTCTGGGCATACCCTTCCCACTTGGCATGACAAATGAAAAAACAACAGTTGATGGACAGAATGCAGAACAATGTCATACATTCACCCAGTACAGAGATCTGGGCCTAAATCCATCATTTGTTTGCTCACCATACCGTTCCAGTTTGAAAACAGCCAGATGCAAATCAGTCTTGACCCTGTGCCTCATGGGTACAGTCCACCCCGAACTGCCAAGCCAGGTCCTCCCTGGACTGGAAACAAGCATCCTAGGACCGATCTCGGAGTTTCACCTCTCTTCAGCCAGGATAGCTTGATTCCAGTGGCATGGAGAGCACGGGACCCATGTCTGGGCACACCCTTCCCACTCGGCGTGACAAATGCAAAAACAACAGTTGATGGACAGAATGCAGAACAATGTCATACATTCACCCCAGTACAGAGATCTGGGCCTAAATCGATAGATTTTTTGGTCACCATGCCGTTCCAGTTTGAACCCAGCCATATGCAAATCAGTCTTGACCCTGTGCTCTCATGGGTACAGTGCAGCCCGAACTGGCAAGCCAGGTCCTCTCTGGACTGGAAACAAGCATCCTAGGACCAATCTCGGGGCTTCACCCCTCTTCAGTCAGGATAGCTTGATTCCAGTGACATGGAGAGCATGGGACCCACGTCTGGGCCTACCCTTCCCACTCGGCGTGACAAATGCAAAAACAACAGTTCATGGACAGACTGCAGAACAATGTCATACATTCACCCCAGTACAGAGATCTGGGCCTAAATCCATCATTTTATTGCTCACCATGCGAACCCAGCCATATGCAAATCAGTCTTGACCCTGTGCCTCATGGGTACAGTCCAGCCCAAATTGCCAAGCCAGGTTCTCCCTGGACTGGAAACAAGCATCCTAGGACCGGTTTCGGGGTTTCACCCCTCTTCAGCCAGGTTAGATTGATTCCAGTGGCATGGAGAGCACGGGACCCACGTCTGGGCACACCCTTCCCAATTGGCGTGACAAATGCAAAAACAACAGTGGATGGACAGAATGCAGAACAATGTCATACATCCACCCAGTACAGAGATCTGGGCCTAAATCCATCATTTGTTTGCTCACCATACCGTTCCAGTTTGAAAACAGCCAGATGCAAATCAGTCTTGACCCTGTGCCTCATGGGTTCAGTCCAGTCCGAACTGCCAAGCCAGGTCCTCCCTGGACTGGAAACAAGCATCCTAGGACCGGTTTCGGGGTTTCACCCCTCTACAGCCAGGTTAGATTTATTCCAGTGGCATGGAGAGCACAGGACCCACGTCTGGGCACACCCTTCTTATCGGCGTGACAAATGCAAAAACAACAGTTGATGGACAGAATGCAGAACAATGTCATACATTCACCACAGTACAGAGATCTGGGCCTAAATCCATTGTTCTTTTGCTCACCATGCCATATCAGTTTGAACCCAGCCATATGCAAATCAGTCTTGACCCTGTGCCTTATGGATACAGTCCAGCCCAAACTGGCAAGGCAGGTCCTCCCTGGACTGGAAACAAGCATTCTAGGACCGGTCTCGGGGCTTCACCCCTCTTCAGTCAGGATAGCTTGATTCTAGTGGCATGGAGAGCATGGGACCCATGTCTGGGCATACCCTTCCCACTCGGCGTGACAAATGCAAAAACAACAGTTGATGGACAGAATGCAGAACAATGTCATACATTCACCCCAGTACAGAGATCTGGGCCTAAATCCATCGTTTTTTTTCTCACCATGCCGTTCCAGTTTGAACCCAGCCATATGCAAATCAGTCTTGACCCTGTGCCTCATGGGTACAGTCCAGCCCGAACTGGCAAGCCAGTTCCTCCCTGGACTGGAAACAAGCATCCAAGGACCGGTCTCGGGGCTTCACCCCTCTTCAGTCAGGATAGCTTGATTCCAGTGGCATGGAGAGCATGGGACCCACGTCTGGGCCTACCCTTCCCACTCGGCGTGAGAAATGCAAAAACAACAGTTGATGGACAGACTGCAGAACAATGACATACATTCACCCCAGTACAGAGATCTGGGCATAAATCCATGGTTTATTTGCTCACCATGCTGTTCCAGTTTGAACCCAGCCATATGCAAATCAGTCTTGACCCCGTGCCTCATGGGTACAGTCCAGCCCAAACTGCCAAGCTAGGTCCTCCCTGGACTGGAAATAGGCATACTAGGAGCTGTTTCGGTGTTTCACCCCTCTTCAGCCAGGATAGCTTGATTCCAGTGGCATGGAGAGCACGGGACCCACGTCTGGGCCTACCCTTCCCACTCGGCGTGAGAAATGCAAAAACAACAATTGATGGACAGAATACAGAACAATGTCATACATTCACCCAGTACAGAGATCTGGGCCTAAATCCGTTGTTTTTTTGCTCACCATGCCGTTCTAGTTTGAACCCAGCCATATGCAAATCAGTCTTGACCCTGTGCATCATGGGTATAGTCCAGCACGAACTGCCAAGCAAGGTCCTCCCTGGACTGGAAACAAGCATCCTAGGACCGGTTTCGGGGTTTCACCCCTCTTCAGCCAGGATTGCTTGATTCCAGTGGCATGGAGAGCACGGGACCCACATCTGGGCATACCCTTCCCACTCGGCGTGACAAATGCAAAAACATCAGTTGATGGACAGAATGCAGAACAATGTCATACATTCACCCCAGTACAGAGATCTGGGCCTAAATCCATCGTTTTTTTTGCTCACCATGCCGTTCCAGTTTGAACCCAGCCATCTGCAAATCAGTCTTGACCCTGTGCCTCATGGGTACAGTGCAGCCCGAACTGGCAAGCCAGGTCCTCCCTGGACTGGAAACAAGCATCCTAGGACCGATCTCGGGGGCTTCACCCCTCTTCAGTCAGGATAGCTTGATTCCAGTGACATGGAGAGCATGGGACCCACGTCTGGGCCTACCCTTCCCACTCGGCGTGCCAAATGCAAAAACAACAGTTGATGGACAGACTGCAGAACAATGTCATACATTCACCCCAGTACAGAGATATGGGCCTAAATCCATCATTTTATTGCTCACCATGCGAACTCAGCCATATGCAAATCAGTCTTGACCCCGTGCCTCATGGGTACAGTCCAGCCCAAACTGCCAAGCCAGGTTCTCCCTGGACTGGAAACAAGCATCCTAGGACCGGTTTCGGGGTTTCACCCCTCTTCAGCCAGGTTAGATTGATTCCAGTGGCATGGAGAGCACGGGACCCACGTCTGGGCACACCCTTCCCACTCAGCGTGACAAATGCAAAAACAACAGTTGATGGACAGAGTGCAGAACAATGTCATACATTCACCCCAGTACAGAGATCTGGGCCTAAATCCATTGTTCTTTAGCTCACCATGCCATATCAGTTTGAACCCAGCCATATGCAAATCAGTCTTGACACTGTGCATTATGGATACAGTCCAGCCCGAACTGGCAAGGCAGGTCCTCCCTGGACTGGAAACAAGCATCCTACGACCGGTCTCGGGGCTTCACCCCTCTTCAGTCAGGATAGCTAGATTCCAGTGGCATGGAGAGCATGGGACCCATGTCTGGGCCTACCCTTCCCACTCGGCGTGACAAATGCAAAAACAACAGTTGATGGACAGAATGCAGAACAATGTCATACATTCACCCCTGTACAGAGATCTGGGCCTAAATCCATCCTTTTTTTGCTCACCATGCCGTTCTAGTTTGAACCCAGCCATATGCAAATCAGTCTTGACCCTGTGCCTCATGGGTACAGTCCAGTCCGAACTGCCAAGCCAGGTCCTCCCTGGACTGGAGACAAGCATACTAGGACTGGTTTCGGGGTTTCACCCCTCTTCAGCCAGGATAGCTTGAGTCCAGTGGCATGGAGAGCACAGGACCCATGTCTGGTCACACCCTTTCCACTCGGCGTGACAAATGCAAAAACAACAGTTGATGGACAGAATGCAGAACAATGTCATACATTCACCCCAGTACAGAGATCTGGGCCTAAATCCATTGTTTTTTTGCTCACCATGCCGTTCCAGTTTGAACCCAGCCATATGCATATCAGTCTTGACCCTGTGCCTCATGGCTACAGTCCAGCCCGAACTGCCAAGCCAGGTCCTCCCTGGACTAGAAACAAACATACTAGGACCGCTTTCGGGGTTTCACCCCTCTTCTGCCAGGATAGCTTGATTCCAGTGGCATGGAGAGCACGGGACCCACGTCTAGGCATTACCCTTCCCACTCGGTGTGACAAATACAAAAACAACAGTTGATGGACAGAATGCAGAACAATGTCATGCATTTACCTAGTACAGAGATCTGGGCATAAATCCATTGTTTATTTGCTCACCATGCTGTTCCAGTTTGAACCCAGCCATATGCAAATCAGTCTTGACCCCGAGCCTCATGGGTACAGTCCAGCCCAAACTGCCAAGCCAGGTCTGACCTGGACTGGAAACAAGCATACTAGGACCGGTTTCGGTGTTTCACCCCTCTTCAGCCAGGATAGCTTGATTCCAGTGGCATGGAGAGCACGGGACCCACGTCTAGGCATTACCCTTCCCACTCGGCGTGAAAAATTCAAAAACAACAATTGATGGACAGAATGCAGAACAATGTCATACATTCACCCAGTACAGAGATCTGGGCCTAAATCCATTGTTCTTTTGCTCACCATGCCGTTCCAGTTTGAACCCAGCCATATGCAAATCAGTCTTGACCCTGTGCATCATGGGTACAGTCCAGCACGAACTGCCAAGCGAGGTCCTCCCTGGACTGGAAAAAAGCATCCTAGGACCGGTTTTGGGCTTTCACCCCTCTTCAGCCAGGATTGCTTGATTCCAGTGGCATGGAGAGCACGGGACCCACGTCTGGGCATACCCTTCCCACTCGGCGTGACAAATGCAAAAACAACAGTTGATGGACAGAATGCAGAACAATGTCATACATTCACCCCAGTACAGAGATCTGGGCCAAAATCCATAATTTTTGTTGCTCACCATGCCGTTCTAGTTTGAACCCAGCCAAATGCAAATCAGTCTTGACCCTGTGCCTCAAGGGTACAGTCCAGCCCGAACTGCCAAGCCAGGTCCTCCCTGGACTAGAAACAAGCATACTAGGACCGGTTTCGGGGTTTCACCCCTCTTCAGCCAGGATAGCTTGATTCCAGTGGCATGGAGAGCACGGGACCCACATCTGGTCACACCCTTCCCACTCGGCGTGACAAATGCAAAAACAACAGTTGATGGACAGCATGCAGAACAATGTCATACATTCACCCAGTACAGAGATCTGGGCCTAAATCCATTGTTTTTTTGCTCACCATGCCGTTCCAGTTTGAAACCAGCCATATGCAAATCAGTCTTGACCCTGTGCATCATGGGTACAGTCCAGCCCGAACTGCCAAGCGTGGTCCTCCCTGGACTGGAAACAACCATCCTAGGACCGGTTTCGGGGTTTCACCCCTCTTCAGCCAGGATAGCTTGATTCCAGTGGCATGGAGAGCACGGGACCCACGTCTGGGCATACCCTTCCCACTCGGCGCGGCAAATGCAAAAACAACAGTTGATGGACAGAATGCAGAACAATGTCATACATTCACCCCAGTACAGAGATCTGGGCTTAAATCCATCGTTTTTTTGCTCACCATGCCATTCCAGTTTGAACCCAGCCATATGCATATCAGTCTTGACCCCGTTCCTCATGGGTACAGTCCAGCCCAAACTGCCAAGCCAGATCCTCCCTGGACTGGAAACAAGCATACTAGGACCGGTTTCGGTGTTTCACCCCTTTCCAGCCAGGATAGCTTGATTCCAGTGTCATGGAGAGCACGGGACCCACGTCTAGGCATTACCCTTCCCACTCGGCGTGAAAAATTCAAAAACAACAATTAATGGACAGAATGCAGAACAATGTCATACATTCACCCAGTACAGAGATCTGGGCCTAAATCCATTGTTTTTTTGCTCACCATGCCGTTCCAGTTTGAACCCAGCCATATGCAAATCAGTCTTGACCCTGTGCATCGTGGGTACAGTCCAGCACGAACTGCCAAGCGAGGTCCTCCCTGGACTGGAAGAAAACATCCTAGGACCGGTTTCGGGGTTACACCCCTTTTCAGCCAGGATTGCTTGATTCCAGTGGCATGGAGAGCACGGGACCCACGTCTGGTCACACCCTTCCCACTCGGCGTGACAAATGCAAAAACAACAGTTGATGGACAGCATGCAGAACAATGTCATACATTCACCCAGTACAGAGATCTGGGCCTAAATCCATTGTTTTTTTGCTCACCATGCCGTTCCAGTTTGAAACCAGCCATATGCAAATCAGTCTTGACCCTGTGCATCATGGCTACAGTCCAGCCCGAACTGCCAAGCGTGGTCCTCCCTGGACTGGAAACAAGCATCCTAGGACCAGTTTCGGGGTTTCACCCCTCTTCAGCCAGGATTGCTTGATTCCAGTGGCATGGAGAGCACGGGACCCACGTCTGGGCATACCCTTCCCACTCGGCGCGACAAATGCAAAAACAACAGTTGATGGACAGCATGCAGAACAATGTCATACATTCACCCCAGTACAGAGATCTGGGCTTAAATCCATCGTTTTTTTGCTCACCATGCCATTCCAGTTTGAACCCAGCCATATGCATATCAGTCTTGACCATGTGGCTCATGGCTACAGTCCAGCCCGAACTGCCAAGCCAGGTCCTCCCTGGACTGGAAACAAACATAATAGGACCGCTTTCGGGGATTCACCCCTCTTCAGCCAGGATAGCTTGATTCCAGTGGCATTGAGAGCACGGGACCCACGTCTAGGCATTACCCTTCCCACTCGGCGTGACAAATACAAAAACAACAGTTGATGGACAGAATGCAGAACAATGTCATACATTCACCCAGTACAGAGATCTGGGCATAAATCCATTGTTTATTTGCTCAGCATGCTGTTCCAGTTTGAACCCATCCATATGCAAATCAGTCTTGACCCCGTGCCTGATGGGTACAGTCCAGCCCAAACTGCCAAGCCAGATCCTCCCTGGACTGGAAACAAGCATACTAGGACCGGTTTCGGTGTTTCACCCCTCTTCAGCCAGGATAGCTTGATTCCAGTGGCATGGAGAGCACGGGACCCACATCTAGACATTACCCTTCCCACTCGGCGTGACAAATGCAAAAACAACAGTTGATGGACAGAATGCAGAACAATGTCATACATTCACCCCAGTACAGAGATCTGGGCCTAAATCCATTATTTTTTTGCTCACCATGCCGTTCTAGTTTGAACCCAGCCATATGCAAATCAGTCTTGACCCTGTGCATCATGGGTACAGTCCAGCACGAACTGCCAAGCGAGGTCCTCCCTGGACTGGAAGAAAACATCCTAGGACCGGTTTCGGGGTTTCACCCCTTTTCAGCCAGGATTGCTTGATTCCAGTGGCATGGAGAGCCCGGGACCCACGTCTGGCCATACCCTTCCCACTCGGCGTGACAAATGCAAAAACAACAGTTGATGGACAGAATGCAGAACAATGTCATACATTCACCCCAGTACAGAGATCTGGGCCTAAATCCATCATTTTTTTGCTCACCATGCCGTTCTAGTTTGAACCCAGCCATATGCAAATCAGTCTTGACCCTGTGCCTCATGGGTACAGTCCAGCCCGAACTGCCAAGCGTGGTCCTCCCTGGACTGGAAACAAGCATCCTAGGACCGGTTTCGGGGTTTCACCCCTCTTCAGCCAGGATGGCTTGATTCCAGTGGCATGGAGAGCACGGGACCCACATCTGGGCATACCCTTCCCACTCGGGACGACAAATGCAAAAACAACAGTTGATGGACAGAATGCAGAACAATGTCATACATTCACCCCAGTACAGAGATCTGGGCTTAAATCCATCGTTTTTTTGCTCACCATGCCATTCCAGTTTGAACCCAGCCATATGCATATCAGTCTTGACCCTGTGCCTCATGGCTGCAGTCCAGCCCGAACTGCCAAGCCAGGTCCTCCCTGGACTGGAAACAAACATACTAGGACCGCTTTCGGGGATTCACCCCTGTTCAGCCAGGATAGCTTGATTCCAGTGGCATTGAGAGCACGGGACCCACGTCTAGGCATTACCCTTCCCACTCGGCGTGACAAATACAAAAACAACAGTTGATGGACAGAATGCAGAACAATGTCATTCATTCACCCAGTACAGAGATCTGGGCATAAATCCATCGTTTATTTGCTCAGCATGCTGTTCCAGTTTGAACCCATCCATATGCAAATCAGTCTTGACCCCGTGCCTCATGGGTACAGTCCAGCCCAAACTGCCAAGCCAGATCCTCCCTGGACTGGAAACAAGCATACTAGGACCGATTTCGGTGTTTCACCCCTCTTCAGCCAGGATAGCTTGATTCCAGTGGCATGGAGAGCACGGGACCCACGTCTAGGCATTACCCTTCCCACTCGGTGTGAAAAATTCAAAAACAACAATTAATGGACAGAATGCAGAACAATGTCATACATTCACCCAGTACAGAGATCTGGGCCTAAATCCATTGTTTTTTTGCTCACCATGCCGTTCTAGTTTGAACCCAGCCATATGCAAATCAGTCTTGACCCTGTGCATCATGGGTACAGTCCAGCACGAACTGCCAAGCAAGGTCCTCCCTGGACTGGAAACAAGCATACTAGGACTGGTTTCGGGGTTTCACCCCTCTTCAGCCAGGATAGCTTGATTCCAGTGGCATGGAGAGCACGGGACCCATGTCTGGTCACACCCTTCCCACTCGGCGCGACAAATGCAAAAACAACAGTTGATGGACAGAATTCAGAACAATGTCATACATTCACCCCAGTACAGCGATCTGGGCTTAAATCCATCGTTTTTTTGCTCACCATGCCGTTCCAGTTTGAACCCAGCCATATGCATATCAGTCTTGACCCTGTGCCTCATGGCTACAGTCCAGCCCGAACTGCCAAGCCAGGTCCTCCCTGGACTAGAAACAAACATACTAGGACCGCTTTCAGGGTTTCACCCCTCTTCAGCCAGGATAGCTTGATTCCAGTGGCATGGAGAGCACGGGACCCACGTCTAGGCATTACCCTTCCCACTCAGTGTGACAAATACAAAAACAACAGTTGATGGACAGAATGCAGAACAATGTCATGCATTTACCTAGTACAGAGATCTGGGCATAAATCCATTGTTTATTTGCTCACCATGCTGTTCCAGTTTGAACCCAGCCATATGCAAATCAGTCTTGACCCCGTGCCTCATGGGTACAGTCCAGCCCAAACTGACAAGCCAGGTCTGACCTGGACTGAAAACCAGCATACTAGGACGGGTTTCGGTGTTTCACCCCTCTTCAGCCAGGATAGCTTGATTCCAGTGGCATGGAGAGCACGGGACCCACGTCTAGGCATTACCCTTCCCACTCGGCGTGACAAATACAAAAACAACAGTTGATGGACAGAATGCAGAACAATGTCATGCATTTACCTAGTACAGAGATCTGGGCATAAATCCATTGTTTATTTGCTCACCATGCTGTTCCAGTTTGAACCCAGCCATATGCAAATCAGTCTTGACCCCGTGCCTCATGGGTACAGTCCAGCCCAAACTGCCAAGCCAGGTCCTCCCTGGACTGGAAACAAGCATCCTAGGACCGGTCTTCGGGCTTCACCCCTCTTCAGTCAGGATAGCTTGATTCCAGTGGCATGGAGAGCATTGGACCCACGCCTGGGCCTACCCTTCCCACTCGGCATGACAAATAAAAAAACAACAGTTGATGGACAGACTGCAGAACAATGCATACATTCACCCCAATACAGAGATCTGGGCATAAATCCATTGTTTATTTGCTCACCATGCTGTTCCAGTTTGAACCCAGCCATATGCAAATCAGTCTTGACCCCGTGCCTCATGGGTACAGTCCAGCCCAAACTGCCAAGCCAGGTCCTCTCTGGACTGGAAACAAGCATACTAGGACCGGTTTCGGGGTATCACCCCTCTTCAGCCAGGATAGCTTGATTCCAGTGGCATGGAGAGCACGGGACTCACGTCTAGGCATTACCCTTCCCACTCGACGTGACAAATGCAAAAACAACAATTGATAGACAGAATGCAGAACAATGTCATACATTCGCCCAGTACAGAGATCTGGGACTAAATCCATCATTTGTTTGCTCACCATACCGTTCCAGTTTGAAAACAGCCAGATGCAAATCAGTCTTGACCCTGTGCCTCATGGGTACAGTCCAGCCCGAACTGCCAAGCCAGGTCCTCCCTGGACTGGAAACAAGCATCCTAGGACCGATCTCGGAGTTTCACCTCTCTTCAGCCAGGATAGCTTGATTCCAGTGGCATGGAGAGCACGGGACCCACGTCTGGGCATACCCTTCCCACTCGGCGCGGCAAATGCAAAAACAACAGTTGATGGACAGAATGCAGAACAATGTCATACATTCACCCCAGTACAGAGATCTGGGCTTAAATCCATCGTTTTTTTGCTCACCATGCCATTCCAGTTTGAACCCAGCCATATGCATATCAGTCTTGACCCTGTGCCTCATGGCTACAGTCCAGCCCGTACTGCCAAGCCAGGTCCTCCCTGGACTGGAAACAAACATACTAGGACCGCTTTCGGGGATTCACCCCTCTTCAGCCAGGATAGCTTGATTCCAGTGGCATTGAGAGCACGGGACCCACGTCTAGGCATTACCCTTCCCACTCGGCGTGACAAATACAAAAACAACAGTTGATGGAAAGAATGCAGAACAATGTCATACATTCACCCAGTACAGAGATCTGGGCATAAATCCATCGTTTATTTGCTCAGCATGCTGTTCCAGTTTGAACCCATCCATATGCAAATCAGTCTTGACCCCGTTCCTCATGGGTACAGTCCAGCCCAAACTGCCAAGCCAGATCCTCCCTGGACTGGAAACAAGCATACTAGGACCGGTCTTCGGGCTTCACCCCTCTTCAGCCAGGATAGCTTGATTCCAGTGGCATGGAGAGCATTGGACCCACGCCTGGGCCTACCCTTCCCACTCGGCATGACAAATAAAAAAACAACAGTTGATGGACAGACTGTAGAACAATGCATACATTCACCCCAATACAGAGATCTGGGCATAAATCCATTGTTTATTTGCTCACCATGCTGTTCCAGTTTGAACCCAGCCATATGCAAATCAGTCTTGACCCCGTGCCTCATGGGTACAGTCCAGCCCAAACTGCCAAGCCAGGTCCTCTCTGGACTGGAAACAAGCATACTAGGACCGGTTTCGGGGTATCACCCCTCTTCAGCCAGGATAGCTTGATTCCAGTGGCATGGAGAGCACGGGACCCACGTCTAGGCATTACCCTTCCCACTCGACGTGACAAATGCAAAAACAACAATTGATAGACAGAATGCAGAACAATGTCATACATTCACCCAGTACAGAGATCTGGGACTAAATCCATCATTTGTTTGCTCACCATACCGTTCCAGTTTGAAAACAGCCAGATGCAAATCAGTCTTGACCCTGTGCCTCATGGGTACAGTCCAGCCCGAACTGCCAAGCCAGGTCCTCCCTGGACTGGAAACAAGCATCCTAGGACCGATCTCGGAGTTTCACCTCTCTTCAGCCAGGATAGCTTGATTCCAGTGGCATGGAGAGCACGGGACCCACGTCTGGGCATACCCTTCCCACTCGGCGCGGCAAATGCAAAAACAACAGTTGATGGACAGAATGCAGAACAATGTCATACATTCACCCCAGTACAGAGATCTGGGCTTAAATCCATCGTTTTTTTGCTCACCATGCCATTCCAGTTTGAACCCAGCCATATGCATATCAGTCTTGACCCTGTGCCTCATGGCTACAGTCCAGCCCGTACTGCCAAGCCAGGTCCTCCCTGGACTGGAAACAAACATACTAGGACCGCTTTCGGGGATTCACCCCTCTTCAGCCAGGATAGCTTGATTCCAGTGGCATTGAGAGCACGGGACCCACGTCTAGGCATTACCCTTCCCACTCGGCGTGACAAATACAAAAACAACAGTTGATGGAAAGAATGCAGAACAATGTCATACATTCACCCAGTACAGAGATCTGGGCATAAATCCATCGTTTATTTGCTCAGCATGCTGTTCCAGTTTGAACCCATCCATATGCAAATCAGTCTTGACCCCGTTCCTCATGGGTACAGTCCAGCCCAAACTGCCAAGCCAGATCCTCCCTGGACTGGAAACAAGCATACTAGGACCGGTTTCGGTGTTTCACCCCTCTTCAGCCAGGATAGCTTGATTCCAGTGTCATGGAGAGCACGGGACCCACGTCTAGGCATTACCCTTCCCACTCGGCGTGAAAAATTCAAAAACAACAATTAATGGACAGAATGCAGAACAATGTCATACATTCACCCCAGTACAGAGATCTGGGCTTAAATCCATCGTTTTTTTGCTCACCATGCCGTTCCAGTTTGAACCCAGCCATATGCAAATCAGTCTTGACCCTGTGCATCGTGGGTACAGTCCAGCACGAACTGCCAAGCGAGGTCCTCCCTGGACTGGAAGAAAACATCCTAGGACCGGTTTCGGGGTTACACCCCTTTTCAGCCAGGATTGCTTGATTCCAGTGGCATGGAGAGCACGGGACCCACGTCTGGTCACACCCTTCCCACTCGGCGTGACAAATGCAAAAACAACAGTTGATGGACAGCATGCAGAACAATGTCATACATTCACCCAGTACAGAGATCTGGGCCTAAATCCATTGTTTTTTTGCTCACCATGCCGTTCCAGTTTGAAACCAGCCATATGCAAATCAGTCTTGACCCTGTGCATCATGGCTACAGTCCAGCCCGAACTGCCAAGCGTGGTCCTCCCTGGACTGGAAACAAGCATCCTAGGACCAGTTTCGGGGTTTCACCCCTCTTCAGCCAGGATTGCTTGATTCCAGTGGCATGGAGAGCACGGGACCCACGTCTGGGCATACCCTTCCCACTCGGCGCGACAAATGCAAAAACAACAGTTGATGGACAGCATGCAGAACAATGTCATACATTCACCCCAGTACAGAGATCTGGGCTTAAATCCATCGTTTTTTTGCTCACCATGCCATTCCAGTTTGAACCCAGCCATATGCATATCAGTCTTGACCCTGTGCCTCATGGCTACAGTCCAGCCCGAACTGCCAAGCCAGGTCCTCCCTGGACTGGAAACAAACATAATAGGACCGCTTTCGGGGATTCACCCCTCTTCAGCCAGGATAGCTTGATTCCAGTGGCATGGAGAGCACGGGACCCACATCTAGACATTACCCTTCCCACTCGGCGTGACAAATGCAAAAACAACAGTTGATGGACAGAATGCAGAACAATGTCATACATTCACCCCAGTACAGAGATCTGGGCCTAAATCCATCATTTTTTTGCTCACCATGCTGTTCTAGTTTGAACCCAGCCATATGCAAATCAGTCTTGACCCTGTGCCTCATGGGTACAGTCCAGCCCGAACTGCCAAGCGTGGTCCTCCCTGGACTGGAAACAAGCATCCTAGGACCGGTTTCGGGGTTTCACCCCTCTTCAGCCAGGATAGCTTGATTCCAGTGGCATGGAGAGCACGGGACCCACATCTGGGCATACCCTTCCCACTCGGGACGACAAATGCAAAAACAACAGTTGATGGACAGAATGCAGAACAATGTCATACATTCACCCCAGTACAGAGATCTGGGCTTAAATCCATCGTTTTTTTGCTCACCATGCCATTCCAGTTTGAACCCAGCCATATGCATATCAGTCTTGACCCTGTGCCTCATGGCTGCAGTCCAGCCCGAACTGCCAAGCCAGGTCCTCCCTGGACTGGAAACAAACATACTAGGACCGCTTTTGGGGATTCACCCCTCTTCAGCCAGGATAGCTTGATTCCAGTGGCATTGAGAGCACGGGACCCACGTCTAGGCATTACCCTTCCCACTCGGCGTGACAAATACAAAAACAACAGTTGATGGACAGAATGCAGAACAATGTCATTCATTCACCCAGTACAGAGATCTGGGCATAAATCCATCGTTTATTTGCTCAGCATGCTGTTCCAGTTTGAACCCATCCATATGCAAATCAGTCTTGACCCCGTGCCTCATGGGTACAGTCCAGCCCAAACTGCCAAGCCAGATCCTCCCTGGACTGGAAACAAGCATACTAGGACCGATTTCGGTGTTTCACCCCTCTTCAGCCAGGATAGCTTGATTCCAGTGGCATGGAGAGCACGGGACCCACGTCTAGGCATTACCCTTCCCACTCGGTGTGAAAAATTCAAAAACAACAATTAATGGACAGAATGCAGAACAATGTCATACATTCACCCAGTACAGAGATCTGGGCCTAAATCCATTGTTTTTTTGCTCACCATGCCGTTCTAGTTTGAACCCAGCCATATGCAAATCAGTCTTGACCCTGTGCATCATGGGTACAGTCCAGCACGAACTGCCAAGCAAGGTCCTCCCTGGACTGGAAACAAGCATATTAGGACTGGTTTCGGGGTTTCACCCCTCTTCAGCCAGGATAGCTTGATTCCAGTGGCATGGAGAGCACGGGACCCATGTCTGGTCACACCCTTCCCACTCGGCGCGACAAATGCAAAAACAACAGTTGATGGACAGAATTCAGAACAATGTCATACATTCACCCCAGTACAGCGATCTGGGCTTAAATCCATCGTTTTTTTGCTCACCATGCCGTTCCAGTTTGAACCCAGCCATATGCATATCAGTCTTGACCCTGTGCCTCATGGCTACAGTCCAGCCCGAACTGCCAAGCCAGGTCCTCCCTGGACTAGAAACAAACATACTAGGACCGCTTTCAGGGTTTCACCCCTCTTCAGCCAGGATAGCTTGATTCCAGTGGCATGGAGAGCACGGGACCCACATCTAGGCATTACCCTTCCCACTCAGTGTGACAAATACAAAAACAACAGTTGATGGACAGAATGCAGAACAATGTCATGCATTTACCTAGTACAGAGATCTGGGCATAAATCCATTGTTTATTTGCTCACCATGCTGTTCCAGTTTGAACCCAGCCATATGCAAATCAGTCTTGACCCCGTGCCTCATGGGTACAGTCCAGCCCAAACTGACAAGCCAGGTCTGACCTGGACTGGAAACAAGCATCCTAGGACCGGTCTTCGGGCTTCACCCCTCTTCAGTCAGGATAGCTTGATTCCAGTGGCATGGAGAGCATTGGACCCACGCCTGGGCCTACCCTTCCCACTCGGCATGACAAATAAAAAAACAACAGTTGATGGACAGACTGCAGAACAATGCATACATTCACCCCATTACAGAGATCTGGGCATAAATCCATTGTTTATTTGCTCACCATGCTGTTCCAGTTTGAACCCAGCCATATGCAAATCAGTCTTGACCCCGTGCCTCATGGGTACAGTCCAGCCCAAACTGCCAAGCCAGGTCCTCTCTGGACTGGAACCAAGCATACTAGGACCGGTTTCGGGGTATCACCCCTCTTCAGCCAGGATAGCTTGATTCCAGTGGCATGGAGAGCACGGGACCCACGTCTAGGCATTACCCTTCCCACTCGACGTGACAAATGCAAAAACAACAATTGATAGACAGAATGCAGAACAATGTCATACATTCACCCAGTACAGAGATCTGGGACTAAATCCATCATTTGTTTGCTCACCATACCGTTCCAGTTTGAAAACAGCCAGATGCAAATCAGTCTTGACCCTGTGCCTCATGGGTACAGTCCAGCCCGAACTGCCAAGCCAGGTCCTCCCTGGACTGGAAACAAGCATCCTAGGACCGATCTCGGAGTTTCACCTCTCTTCAGCCAGGATAGCTTGATTCCAGTGGCATGGAGAGCACGGGACCCACGTCTGGGCACACCCTTCCCAATTGGCGTGACAAATGCAAAAACAACAGTGGATGGACAGAATGCAGAACAATGTCATACATCCACCCAGTACAGAGATCTTGGCCTAAATCCATCATTTGTTTGCTCACCATACCGTTCCAGTTTGAAAACAGCCAGATGCAAATCAGTCTTGACCCTGTGCCTCATGGGTTCAGTCCAGTCCGAACTGCCAAGCCAGGTCCTCCCTGGACTGGAAACAAGCATCCTAGGACCGGTTTCGGGGTTTCACCCCTCTACAGCCAGGTTAGATTTATTCCAGTGGCATGGAGAGCACGGGACCCACGTCTGGGCACACCCTTCCAATCGGCGTGACAAATGCAAAAACAACACTTGATGGACAGAATGCAGAACAATGTCATACATTCACCCCAGTACAGAGATCTGGGCCTAAATCCATTGTTCTTTTGCTCACCATGCCATATCAGTTTGAACCCAGCCATATGCAAATCAGTCTTGACCCTGTGCCTTATGGATACAGTCCAGCCCAAACTGGCAAGGCAGGTCCTCCCTGGACTGGAAACAAGCATCCTAGGACCGGTCTCGGGGCTTCACCCCTCTTCAGTCAGGATAGCTTGATTCTAGTGGCATGGAGAGCATGGGACCCATGTCAGGGCATACCCTTCCCACTCGGCGTGACAAATGCAAAAACAACAGTTGATGGACAGAATGCAGAACAATGTCATACATTCACCCCAGTACAGAGATCTGGGCCTAAATCCATCGTTTTTTTTCTCACCATGCCGTTCCAGTTTGAACCCAGCCATATGCAAATCAGTCTTGACCCTGTGCCTCATGGGTACAGTCCAGCCCGAACTGGCAAGCCAGTTCCTCCCTGGACTGGAAACAAGCATCCAAGGACCGGTCTCGGGGCTTCACCCCTCTTCAGTCAGGATAGCTTGATTCCAGTGGCATGGAGAGCATGGGACCCGCGTCTGGGCCTACCCTTCCCACTCGGCGTGAGAAATGCAAAAACAACAGTTGATGGACAGACTGCAGAACAATGACATACATTCACCCCAGTACAGAGATATGGGCCTAAATCCATCATTTTATTGCTCACCATGCGAACTCAGCCATATGCAAATCAGTCTTGACCCCGTGCCTCATGGGTACAGTCCAGCCCAAACTGCCAAGCCAGGTTCTCCCTGGACTGGAAACAAGCATCCTAGGACCGGTTTCGGGGTTTCACCCCTCTTCAGCCAGGTTAGATTAATTCCAGTGGCATGGAGAGCACGGGACCCACGTCTGGGCACACCCTTCCCAATTGGCGTGACAAATGCAAAAACAACAGTGGATGGACAGAATGCAGAACAATGTAATACATCCACCCAGTAAAGAGATCTGGGCCTAAATCCATCATTTGTTTGCTCACCATACCGTTCCAGTTTGAAAACAGCCAGATGCAAATCAGTCTTGACCCTGTGCCTCATGGGTTCAGTCCAGCCCGAACTGCCAAGCCAGGTCCTCCCTGGACTGGAAGCAAGCATCCTAGGACCGGTTTCGGGGTTTCACCCCTGTTCAGCCTGGTTAGATTTATTCCAGTGGCATGGAGAGCACCGGACCCACGCCTGGGCACACCCTTCCCACTCGGCGTGACAAATGCAAAAACAACAGTTGATGGACAGAATGCAGAACAATGTCATACATTCACCCCAGTACAGAGATCTGGGCCTAAATTCATTGTTCTTTAGCTCACCATGCCATATCAGTTTGAACCCAGCCATATGCAAATCAGTCTTGACCCTGTGCATTATGGATACAGTCCAGCCCGAACTGGCAAGGCAGGTCCTCCCTGGACTGGAAACAAGCATCCTACGACCGGTCTCGGGGCTTCACCCCTCTACAGTCAGGATAGCTAGATTCCAGTGGCATGGAGAGCATGGGACCCATGTCTGGGCCTACCCTTCCCACTCGGCGTGACAAATGCAAAAACAACAGTTGATGGACAGAATGCAGAACAATGTCATACATTCACCCCTGTACAGAGATCTGGGCCTAAATCCATCCTTTTTTGCTCACCATGCCGTTCTAGTTTGAACCCAGCCATATGCAAATCAGTCTTGACCCTGTGCCTCATGGGTACAGTCCAGTCCGAACTGCCAAGCCAGGTCCTCCCTGGACTGGAGACAAGCATACTAGGACTGGTTTCGGGGTTTCACCCCTCTTCAGCCAGGATAGCTTGATTCCAGTGGCATGGAGAGCACAGGACCCATGTCTGGTCACACCCTTTCCACTCGGCGTGACAAATGCAAAAACAACAGTTGATGGACAGAATGCAGAACAATGTCATACATTCACCCCAGTACAGAGATCTGGGCCTAAATCCATTGTTTTTTTGCTCACCATGCCGTTCCAGTTTGAACCCAGCCATATGCAAATCGGTCTTGACCCTGTGCATCATGGGAACAGTCCAGCCCGAACTGCCAAGCGTGGTCCTCCCTGGACTGGAAACAAGCATCCTAGGACCAGTTTCGGGGTTTCACCCCTCTTCAGCCAGGATTGCTTGATTCCAGTGGCATGGAGAGCACGGGACCCACGTCTGGGCATACCCTTCCCACTCGGCGCGACAAATGCAAAAACAACAGTTGATGGACAGAATGCAGAACAATGTCATACATTCACCCCAGTACAGAGATCTGGGCTTAAATCCATCGTTTTTTTGCTCACCATGCCGTTCCAGTTTGAACCCAGCCATATGCATATCAGTCTTGACCCTGTGCCTCATGGCTACAGTCCAGCCCGAACTGCCAAGCCAGGTCCTCCCTCTACTAGAAACAAACATACTAGGACCGCTTTCGGGGTTTCACCCCACTTCTGCCAGGATAGCTTGATTCCAGTGGCATGGAGAGCACGGGACCCACGTCTAGGCATTACCCTTCCCACTCGGTGTGACAAATACAAAAACAACAGTTGATGGACAGAATGCAGAACAATGTCATGCATTTACCTAGTACAGAGATCTGGGCATAAATCCATTGTTTATTTGCTCACCATGCTGTTCCAGTTTGAACCCAGCCATATGCAAATCAGTCTTGACCCCGAGCCTCATGGGTACAGTCCAGCCCAAACTGCCAAGCCAGGTCTGACCTGGACTGGAAACAAGCATACTAGGACCGGTTTCGGTGTTTCACCCCTCTTCAGCCAGGATAGCTTGATTCCAGTGGCATGGAGAGCACGGGACCCACGTCTAGGCATTACCCTTCCCACTCGGCGTGAAAAATTCAAAAACAACAATTGATGGACAGAATGCAGAACAATGTCATACATTCACCCAGTACAGAGATCTGGGCCTAAATTAATTGTTCTTTAGCTCACCATGCCATATCAGTTTGAACCCAGCCATATGCAAATCAGTCTTGACCCTGTGCATTATGGATACAGTCCAGCCCGAACTGGCAAGGCAGGTCCTCCCTGGACTGGAAACAAGCATCCTACGACCGGTCTCGGGGCTTCACCCCTCTTCAGTCAGGATAGCTAGATTCCAGTGGCATGGAGAGCATGGGACCCATGTCTGGGCCTACCCTTCCCACTCGGCGTCACAAATGCAAAAACAACAGTTGATGGACAGAATGCAGAACAATGTCATACATTCACCCCTGTACAGAGATCTGGGCCTAAATCCATCCTTTTTTTGCTCACCATGCCGTTCTAGTTTGAACCCAGCCATATGCAAATCAGTCTTGACCCTGTGCCTCATGGGTACAGTCCAGTCCGAACTGCCAAGCCAGGTCCTCCCTGGACTGGAGACAAGCATACTAGGACTGGTTTCGGGGTTTCACCCCTCTTCAGCCAGGATAGCTTGATTCCAGTGGCATGGAGAGCACAGGACCCATGTCTGGTCACACCCTTTCCACTCGGCGTGACAAATGCAAAAACAACAGTTGATGGACAGAATGCAGAACAATGTCATACATTCACCCCAGTACAGAGATCTGGGCCTAAATCCATTGTTTTTTTGCTCACCATGCCGTTCCAGTTTGAACCCAGCCATATGCAAATCGGTCTTGACCCTGTGCATCATGGGTACAGTCCAGCCCGAACTGCCAAGCGTGGTCCTCCCTGGACTGGAAACAAGCATCCTAGGACCAGTTTCGGGGTTTCACCCCTCTTCAGCCAGGATTGCTTGATTCCAGTGGCATGGAGAGCACGGGACCCACGTCTGGGCATACCCTTCCCACTCGGCGCGACAAATGCAAAAACAACAGTTGATGGACAGAATGCAGAACAATGTCATACATTCACCCCAGTACAGAGATCTGGGCTTAAATCCATCGTTTTTTTGCTCACCATGCCGTTCCAGTTTGAACCCAGCCATATGCATATCAGTCTTGACCCTGTGCCTCATGGCTACAGTCAAGCCCGAACTGCCAAGCAAGGTCCTCCCTGGACTAGAAACAAACATACTAGGACAGCTTTCGGGGTTGCACCCCTCTTCTGCCAGGATAGCTTGATTCCAGTGGCATAGAGAGCACGGGACCCACGTCTAGGCATTACCCTTCCCACTCGGTGTGACAAATACAAAAACAACAGTTGATGGACAGAATGCAGAACAATGTCATGCATTTACCTAGTACAGAGATCTGGGCATAAATCCATTGTTTATTTGCTCACCATGCTGTTCCAGTTTGAACCCAGCCATATGCAAATCAGTCTTGACCCCGAGCCTCATGGGTACAGTCCAGCCCAAACTGCCAAGCCAGGTCTGACCTGGACTGGAAACAAGCATACTAGGACCGGTTTCGGTGTTTCACCCCTCTTCAGCCAGGATAGCTTGATTCCAGTGGCATGGAGAGCACGGGACCCACGTCTAGGCATTACCCTTCCCACTCGGCGTGAAAAATTCAAAAACAACAATTGATGGACAGAATGCAGAACAATGTCATACATTCACCCAGTACAGAGATCTGGGCCTAAATCCATTGTTCTTTAGCTCACCATGCCATATCAGTTTGAACCCAGCCATATGCAAATCAGTCTTGACCCTGTGCATTATGGATACAGTCCAGCCCGAACTGGCAAGGCAGGTCCTCCCTGGACTGGAAACAAGCATCCTACGACCGGTCTCGGGGCTTCACCCCTCTTCAGTCAGGATAGCTAGATTCCAGTGGCATGGAGAGCATGGGACCCATGTCTGGGCCTACCCTTCCCACTCGGCGTGACAAATGCAAAAACAACAGTTGATGGACAGAATGCAGAACAATGTCATACATTCACCCCTGTACAGAGATCTGGGCCTAAATCCATCCTTTTTTTGCTCACCATGCCGTTCTAGTTTGAACCCAGCCATATGCAAATCAGTCTTGACCCTGTGCCTCCTGGGTACAGTCCAGTCCGAACTGCCAAGCCAGGTCCTCCCTGGACTGGAGACAAGCATACTAGGACTGGTTTCGGGGTTTCACCCCTCTTCAGCCAGGATAGCTTGATTCCAGTGGCATGGAGAGCACAGGACCCATGTCTGGTCACACCCTTTCCACTCGGCGTGACAAATGCAAAAACAACAGTTGATGGACAGAATGCAGAACAATGTCATACATTCACCCCAGTACAGAGATCTGGGCCTAAATCCATTGTTTTTTTGCTCACCATGCCGTTCCAGTTTGAACCCAGCCATATGCAAATCGGGCTTGACCCTGTGCATCATGGGTACAGTCCAGCCCGAACTGCCAAGCGTGGTCCTCCCTGGACTGGAAACAAGCATCCTAGGACCAGTTTCGGGGTTTCACCCCTCTTCAGCCAGGATTGCTTGATTCCAGTGGCATGGAGAGCACGGGACCCACGTCTGGGCATACCCTTCCAACTCGGCGCGACAAATGCAAAAACAACAGTTGATGGACAGAATGCAGAACAATGTCATACATTCACCCCAGTACAGAGATCTGGGCTTAAATCCATCGTTTTTTTGCTCACCATGCCGTTCCAGTTTGAACCCAGCCATATGCATATCAGTCTTGACCCTGTGCCTCATGGCTACAGTCAAGCCCGAACTGCCAAGCAAGGTCCTCCCTGGACTAGAAACAAACATACTAGGACCACTTTCGGGGTTGCACCCCTCTTCTGCCAGGATAGCTTGATTCCAGTGGCATAGAGAGCACGGGACCCAAGTCTAGGCATTACCCTTCCCACTCGGTGTGACAAATACAAAAACAACAGTTGATGGACAGAATGCAGAACAATGTCATGCATTTACCTAGTACAGAGATCTGGGCATAAATCCATTGTTTATTTGCTCACCATGCTGTTCCAGTTTGAACCCAGCCATATGCAAATCAGTCTTGACCCTGAGCCTCATGGGTACAGTCCAGCCCAAACTGCCAAGCCAGGTCTGACCTGGACTGGAAACAAGCATACTAGGACCGGTTTCGGTGTTTCACCCCTCTTTAGCCACGATAGCTTGATTCCAGTGGCATGGATAGCACGGGACCCACGTCTAGGCATTACCCTTCCCACTCGGCGTGAAAAATTCAAAAACAACAATTGATGGACAGAATGCAGAACAATGTCATACATTCACCCAGTACAGAGATCTGGGCCTAAATCCATTGTTCTTTTGCTCACCATGCTGTTCCAGTTTGAACCCAGCCATATGCAAATCAGTCTTGACCCTGTGCATCATGGGTACAGTCCAGCACGAACTGCCAAGCGAGGTCCTCCCTGGACTGGAAAAAAGCATCCTAGGACCGGTTTTGGGCTTTCACCCCTCTTCAGCCAGGATTGCTTGATTCCAGTGGCATGGAGAGCACGAGACCCACGTCTGGGCATACCCTTCCCACTCGGCGTGACAAATGCAAAAACAACAGTTGATGGACAGAATGCAGAACAATGTCATACATTCACCCCAGTACAGAGATCTGGGCCAAAATCCATAATTATTGTTGCTCACCATGCCGTTCTAGTTTGAACCCAGCCAAATGCAAATCAGTCTTGACCCTGTGCCTCAAGGGTACAGTCCAGCCCGAACTGCCAAGCCAGGTCCTCCCTTGACTGGAAACAAGCATACTAGGACCGGTTTCGGGGTTTCACCCCTCTTCAGCCAGGATAGCTTGATTCCAGTGGCATGGAGAGCACGGGACCCACATCTGGTCACACCCTTCCCACTCGGCGTGACAAATGCAAAAACAACAGTTGATGGACAGCATGCAGAACAATGTCATACATTCACCCAGTACAGAGATCTGGGCCTAAATCCATTGTTTTTTTGCTCACCATGCTGTTCCAGTTTGAAACCAGCCATATGCAAATCAGTCTTGACCCTGTGCATCATGGGTACAGTCCAGCCCGAACTGCCAAGCGTGGTCCTCCCTGGACTGGAAACAAGCATCCTAGGACCGGTTTCGGGGTTTCACCCCTCTTCAGCCAGGATAGCTTGATTCCAGTGGCATGGAGAGCACGGGACCCACGTCTGGGCATACCCTTCCCACTCGGCGCGGCAAATGCAAAAACAACAGCTGATGGACAGAATGCAGAACAATGTCATACATTCACCCCAGTACAGAGATCTGGGCTTAAATCCATCGTTTTTTTGCTCACCATGCCATTCCAGTTTGAACCCAGCCATATGCATATCAGTCTTGACCCTGTGCCTCATGGCTACAGTCGAGCCCGTACTGCCAAGCCAGGTCCTCCCTGGACTGGAAACAAACATACTAGGACCGCTTTCGGGGATTCACCCCTCTTCAGCCAGGATAGCTTGATTCCAGTGGCATTGAGAGCACGGGACCCACGTCTAGGCATTACCCTTCCCACTCGGCGTGACAAATACAAAAACAACAGTTGATGGAAAGAATGCAGAACAATGTCATACATTCACCCAGTACAGAGATCTGGGCATAAATCCATCGTTTATTTGCTCAGCATGCTGTTCCAGTTTGAACCCATCCATATGCAAATCAGTCTTGACCCCGTTCCTCATGGGTACAGTCCAGCCCAAACTGCCAAGCCAGATCCTCCCTGGACTGGAAACAAGCATACTAGGACCGGTTTCGGTGTTTCACCCCTCTTCAGCCAGGATAGCTTGATTCCAGTGTCATGGAGAGCACGGGACCCACGTCTAGGCATTACCCTTCCCACTCGGCGTGAAAAATTCAAAAACAACAATTAATGGACAGATTGCAGAACAATGTCATACATTCACCCAGTACAGAGATCTGGGCCTAAATCCATTGTTTTTTTGCTCACCATGCCGTTCCAGTTTGAAACCAGCCATATGCAAATCAGTCTTGACCCTGTGCATCATGGGTACAGTCCAGCCCGAACTGCCAAGCGTGGTCCTCCCTGGACTGGAAAGAAGCATCCTAGGACCGGTTTCGGGATTTCACCCCTCTTCGGCCAGGATAGCTTGATTCCAGTGGCATGGAGAGCCCGGGACCCACGTCTGGCCATACCCTTCCCACTCGGCGTGACAAATGCAAAAACAACAGTTGATGGACAGAATGCAGAACAATGTCATACATTCACCCCAGTACAGAGATCTGGGCCTAAATCCATCATTTTTTTGCTCACCATGCCGTTCTAGTTTGAACCCAGCCATATGCAAATCAGTCTTGACCCTGTGCCTCATGGGTACAGTCCAGCCCGAACTGCCAAGCGTGGTCCTCCCTGGACTGGAAACAAGCATCCTAGGACCGGTTTCGGGGTTTCACCCCTCTTCAGCCAGGATAGCTTGATTCCAGTGGCATGGAGAGCACGGGACCCACGTCTGGGCATACCCTTCCCACTCGGGGCGACAAATGCAAAAACAACAGTTGATGGACAGAATGCAGAACAATGTCATACATTCACCCCAGTACAGAGATCTGGGCTTAAATCCATCGTTTTTTTGCTCACCATGCCATTCCAGTTTGAACCCAGCCATATGCATATCAGTCTTGACCCTGTGCCTCATGGCTGCAGTCCAGCACGAACTGCCAAGCCAGGTCCTCCCTGGACTGGAAACAAACATACTAGGACCGCTTTCGGGGATTCACCCCTCTTCAGCCAGGATAGCTTGATTCCAGTGGCATTGAGAGCACGGGACCCACGTCTAGGCATTACCCTTACCACTCGGCGTGACAAATACAAAAACAACAGTTGATGGACAGAATGCAGAACAATGTCATACATTCACCCAGTACAGAGATCTGGGCATAAATCCATCGTTTATTTGCTCAGCATGCTGTTCCAGTTTGAACCCATCCATATGCAAATCAGTCTTGACCCCGTGCCTCATGGGTACAGTCCAGCCCAAACTGCCAAGCCAGATCCTCCCTGGACTGGAAACAAGCATACTAGGACCGATTTCGGTGTTTCACCCCTCTTCAGCCAGGATAGCTTGATTCCAGTGGCATGGAGAGCACGGGACCCACGTCTAGGCATTACCCTTCCCACTCGGTGTGAAAAATTCAAAAACAACAATTAATGGACAGAATGCAGAACAATGTCATACATTCACCCAGTACAGAGATCTGGGCCTAAATCCATTGTTTTTTTGCACACCCTGCCGTTCCAGTTTGAACCCAGCCATATGCAAATCAGTCTTGACCCTGTGCATCATGGGTACAGTCCAGCACGAACTGCCAAGCGTGGTCCTCCCTGGACTGGAAGAAAACATCCTAGGACCGGTTTCGGGGTTTCACCCCTTTTCAGCCAGGATTGCTTGATTCCAGTGGCATGGAGAGCCCGGGACCCACGTCTGGCCATACCCTTCCCACTCGGCGTGACAAATGCAAAAACAACAGTTGATGGACAGAATGCAGAACAATGTCGTACATTCACCCCAGTACAGAGATCTGGGCCTAAATCCATCATTTTTTTTTCTCACCATGCCGTTCCAGTTTGAACCCAGCCATATGCAAATCTGTCTTGACCCTGTGCCTCATGGCTACAGTCCAGCCCGTACTGCCAAGCCAGGTCCTCCCTGGACTGGAAACAAACATACTAGGACCGCTTTCGGGGATTCACCCCTCTTCAGCCAGGATAGCTTGATTCCAGTGGCATTGAGAGCACGGGACCCACGTCTAGGCATTACCCTTCCCACTCGGCGTGACAAATACAAAAACAACAGTTGATGGACAGAATGCAGAACAATGTCATACATTCACCCATTACAGAGATCTGGGCATAAATCCATCGTTTATTTGCTCAGCATGCTGTTCCAGTTTGAACCCATCCATATGCAAATCAGTCTTGACCCCGTGCCTCATGGGTACAGTCCAGCCCAAACTGCCAAGCCAGGTTCTCCCTGGACTGGAAACAAGCATCCTAGGACCGGTTTCGGGGTTTCACCCCTCTTCAGCCAGGTTAGATTGATTCCAGTGGCATGGAGAGCACGAGACCCACGTCTGGGCACACCCTCCCAATTGGCGTGACAAATGCAAAAACAACAGTGGATGGACAGAATGCAGAACAATGTCATACATTCACCCAGTACAGAGATCTGGGCATAAATCCATCGTTTATTTGCTCAGCATGCTGTTCCAGTTTGAACCCATCCATATGCAAATCAGTCTTGACCCCGTGCCTCATGGGTACAGTCCAGCCCAAACTGCCAAGCCAGATCCTCCCTGGACTGGAAACAAGCATACTAGGACCGGTTTCGGTGTTTCACCCCTCTTCAGCCAGGATAGCTTGATTCCAGTGGCATGGAGAGCACGGGACCCACGTCTAGGCATTACCCTTCCCACTCGGCGTGAAAAATTCAAAAACAACAATTAATGGACAGAATGCAGAACAATGTCATACATTCACCCAGTACAGAGATCTGGGCCTAAATCCATTGTTGTTTTGCTCACCATGCCGTTCCAGTTTGAACCCAGCCATATGCAAATCAGTCTTGACCCTGTGCCTTATGGATACAGTCCAGCCTGAACTGGCAAGGCAGGTCCTCCCTGGACTGGAAACAAGCATCCTAGGACCGGTCTGGGGGCTTCACCCCTCTTCAGTCAGGATAGATTGATTCCAGTGGCATGGAGAGCATGGGACCCATGTCTGGGCCTACCCTTTCCACTCGGCGTGACAAATGCAAAAACAACAGTTGATGGATAGAATGCAGAACAATATCATACATTCACCCCTGTACAGAGATCTGGGCCTAAATCCATCCTTGTTTTGCTCACCATGCCGTTCTAGTTTGAACCCAGCCATATGCAAATCAGTCTTGACCCTGTGCCTCATGGGTACAGTCCAGCCCAAACTGCCAAGCAAGGTCCTCCCTGGACTGGAAACAAGCATACTAGGACTGGTTTCGGGGTTTCACCCCTCTTCAGCCAGGATAGCTTGATTCCAGTGGCATGGAGAGCACGGGACCCATGTCTGGTCACACCCTTCCCACTCGGCGCGACAAATGCAAAAACAACAGTTGATGGACAGAATTCAGAACAATGTCATACATTCACCCCAGTACAGAGATCTGGGCTTAAATCCATCGTTTTTTTGCTCACCATGCCGTTCCAGTTTGAACCCAGCCATATGCATATCAGTCTTGACCCTGTGCCTCATGGCTACAGTCCAGCCCGAACTGCCAAGCCAGGTTCTCCCTGGACTAGAAACAAACATACTAGGACCGCTTTCAGGGTTTCACCCCTCTTCAGCCAGGATAGCTTGATTCCAGTGGCATGGAGAGCACGGGACCCACGTCTAGGCATTACCCTTCCCACTCGGTGTGACAAATACAAAAACAACAGTTGATGGACAGAATGCAGAACAATGTCATGCATTTACCTAGTACAGAGATCTGGGCATAAATCCATTGTTTATTTGCTCACCATGCTGTTCCAGTTTGAACCCAGCCATATGCAAATCAGTCTTGACCCCGTGCCTCATGGGTACAGTCCAGCCCAAACTGACAAGCCAGGTCTGACCTGGACTGAAAACAAGCATACTAGGACGGGTTTCGGTGTTTCACCCCTCTTCAGCCAGGATAGCTTGATTCCAGTGGCATGGAGAGCACAGGACCCACGTCTAGGCATTACCCTTCCCACTCGGCGTGACAAATACAAAAACAACAGTTGATGGACAGAATGCAGAACAATGTCATACATTCACCCAGTACAGAGATCTGGGCATAAATCCATCGTTTATTTGCTCAGTATGCTGTTCCAGTTTGAACCCATCCATATGCAAATCAGTCTTGACCCCGTGCCTCATGGGTACAGTCCAGCCCAAACTGCCAAGCCAGATCCTCCCTGGACTGGAAACAAGCATACTAGGACCGGTTTCGGTGTTTCACCCCTCTTCAGCCAGGATAGCTTGATTCCAGTGGCATTGAGAGCACGGGACCCACATCTAGACATTACCCTTCCCACTCGGTGTGACAAATGCAAAAACAACAGTTGATGGACAGAATGCAGAACAATGTCATACATTCACCCCAGTACAGAGATCTGGGCCTAAATCCATCATTTTTTTGCTCACCATGCCGTTCTAGTTTGAACCCAGCCATATGCAAATCAGTCTTGACCCTGTGCATCATGGGTACAGTCCAGCACGAACTGCCAAGCGAGGTCCTACCTGGACTGGAAGAAAACATCCTAGGACCGGTTTCGGGGTTTCACCCCTTTTCAGCCAGGATTGCTTGATTCCAGTGGCATGGAGAGCCCGGGACCCACGTCTGGCCATACCCTTCCCACTCGGCGTGACAAATGCAAAAACAACAGTTGATGGACAGAATGCAGAACAATGTCATACATTCACCCCAGTACAGAGATCTGGGCTTAAATCCACAGTTTTTTTGCTCACCATGCCATTCCAGTTTGAACCCAGCCATATGCATATCAGTCTTGACCCTGTGCCTCATGGCTACAGTCCAGCCCGTACTGCCAAGCCAGGTCCTCCCTGGACTGGAAACAAACATACTAGGACCGCTTTCGGGGATTCACCCCTCTTCAGCCAGGATAGCTTGATTCCAGTGGCATTGAGAGCACGGGACCCACGTCTAGGCATTACCCTTCCCACTCGGCGTGACAAATACAAAAACAACAGTTGATGGAAAGAATGCAGAACAATGTCATACATTCACCCAGTACAGAGATCTGGGCATAAATCCATCGTTTATTTGCTCAGCATGCTGTTCCAGTTTGAACCCATCCATATGCAAATCAGTCTTGACCCCGTTCCTCATGGGTACAGTCCAGCCCAAACTGCCAAGCCAGATCCTCCCTGGACTGGAAACAAGCATACTAGGACCGGTTTCGGTGTTTCACCCCTCTTCAGCCAGGATAGCTTGATTCCAGTGTCATGGAGAGCACGGGACCCACGTCTAGGCATTTCCCTTCCCACTCGGCGTGAAAAATTCAAAAACAACAATTAATGGACAGAATGCAGAACAATGTCATACATTCACCCAGTACAGAGATCTGGGCCTAAATCCATTGTTTTTTTGCTCACCATGCCGTTCCAGTTTGAACCCAGCCATATGCAAATCAGTCTTGACCCTGTGCATCATGGGTACAGTCCAGCACGAACTGCCAAGCGAGGTCCTCCCTGGACCGGAAGAAAACATCCTAGGACCGGTTTCGGGGTTTCACCCCTTTTCAGCCAGGATTGCTTGATTCCAGTGGCATGGAGAGCACGGGACCCACGTCTGGCCATACCCTTCCCACTCGGCGTGACAAATGCAAAAACAACAGTTGATGGACAGAATGCAGAACAATGTCATACATTCACCCCAGTACAGAGATCTGGGCTTAAATCCACAGTTTTTTTGCTCACCATGCCATTCCAGTTTGAACCCAGCCATATGCATATCAGTCTTGACCCTGTGCCTCATGGCTACAGTCCAGCCCGTACTGCCAAGCCAGGTCCTCCCTGGACTGGAAACAAACATACTAGGACCGCTTTCGGGGATTCACCCCTCTTCAGCCAGGATAGCTTGATTCCAGTGGCATTGAGAGCACGGGACCCACGTCTAGGCATTACCCTTCCCACTCGGCGTGACAAATACAAAAACAACAGTTGATGGAAAGAATGCAGAACAATGTCATACATTCACCCAGTACAGAGATCTGGGCATAAATCCATCGTTTATTTGCTCAGCATGCTGTTCCAGTTTGAACCCATCCATATGCAAATCAGTCTTGACCCCGTTCCTCATGGGTACAGTCCAGCCCAAACTGCCAAGCCAGATCCTCCCTGGACTGGAAACAAGCATACTAGGACCGGTTTCGGTGTTTCACCCCTCTTCAGCCAGGATAGCTTGATTCCAGTGTCATGGAGAGCACGGGACCCACGTCTAGGCATTTCCCTTCCCACTCGGCGTGAAAAATTCAAAAACAACAATTAATGGACAGAATGCAGAACAATGTCATACATTCACCCAGTACAGAGATCTGGGCCTAAATCCATTGTTTTTTTGCTCACCATGCCGTTCCAGTTTGAACCCAGCCATATGCAAATCAGTCTTGACCCTGTGCATCATGGGTACAGTCCAGCACGAACTGCCAAGCGAGGTCCTCCCTGGACCGGAAGAAAACATCCTAGGACCGGTTTCGGGGTTTCACCCCTTTTCAGCCAGGATTGCTTGATTCCAGTGGCATGGAGAGCACGGGACCCACGTCTGGCCATACCCTTCCCACTCGGCGTGACAAATGCAAAAACAACAGTTGATGGACAGAATGCAGAACAATGTCATACATTCACCCCAGTACAGAGATCTGGGCTTAAATCCACAGTTTTTTTGCTCACCATGCCATTCCAGTTTGAACCCAGCCATATGCATATCAGTCTTGACCCTGTGCCTCATGGCTACAGTCCAGCCCGTACTGCCAAGCCAGGTCCTCCCTGGACTGGAAACAAACATACTAGGACCGCTTTCGGGGATTCACCCCTCTTCAGCCAGGATAGCTTGATTCCAGTGGCATTGAGAGCACGGGACCCACGTCTAGGCATTACCCTTCCCACTCGGCGTGACAAATACAAAAACAACAGTTGATGGAAAGAATGCAGAACAATGTCATACATTCACCCAGTACAGAGATCTGGGCATAAATCCATCGTTTATTTGCTCAGCATGCTGTTCCAGTTTGAACCCATCCATATGCAAATCAGTCTTGACCCCGTTCCTCATGGGTACAGTCCAGCCCAAACTGCCAAGCCAGATCCTCCCTGGACTGGAAACAAGCATACTAGGACCGGTTTCGGTGTTTCACCCCTCTTCAGCCAGGATAGCTTGATTCCAGTGTCATGGAGAGCACGGGACCCACGTCTAGGCATTTCCCTTCCCACTCGGCGTGAAAAATTCAAAAACAACAATTAATGGACAGAATGCAGAACAATGTCATACATTCACCCAGTACAGAGATCTGGGCCTAAATCCATTGTTTTTTTGCTCACCATGCCGTTCCAGTTTGAACCCAGCCATATGCAAATCAGTCTTGACCCTGTGCATCATGGGTACAGTCCAGCACGAACTGCCAAGCGAGGTCCTCCCTGGACCGGAAGAAAACATCCTAGGACCGGTTTCGGGGTTTCACCCCTTTTCAGCCAGGATTGCTTGATTCCAGTGGCATGGAGAGCACGGGACCCACGTCTGGTCACACCCTTCCCACTCGGCGTGACAAATGCAAAAACAACAGTTGATGGACAGCATGCAGAACAATGTCATACATTCACCCAGTACAGAGATCTGGGCCTAAATCCATTGTTTTTTTGCTCACCATGCCGTTCCAGTTTGAAACCAGCCATATGCAAATCAGTCTTGACCCTGTGCATCATGGGTACAGTCCAGCCCGAACTGCCAAGCGTGGTCCTCCCTGGACTGGAAACAAGCATCCTAGGACCGGTTTCGGGGTTTCACCCCTCTTCGGCCAGGATAGCTTGATTCCAGTGGCATGGAGAGCACGGGACCCACGTCTGGACATACCCTTCCCACTCGGCGCGACAAATGCAAAAACAACAGTTGATTGACAGAATGCAGAACAATGTCATACATTCACCCCAGTACAGAGATCTGGGCTTAAATCCATCGTTTTTTTGCTCGCCATTCCAGTTTGAACCCAGCCATATGCATATCAGTCTTGACCCTGTGCCTCATGGCTACAGTCCAGCCCGAACTGCCAAGCCAGGTCCTCCCTGGACTGCAAACAAGCATACTAGGACCGGTTTCGGGGTTTCACCCCTCTTCAGCCAGGTTAGATTGATTCCAGTGGCATGGAGAGCACGGGACCCACGTCTGGGCATACCCTTCCCACTCGGCGCGGCAAATGCAAAAACAACAGTTGATGGACAGAATGCACAACAATGTCATACATTCACCCCAGTACAGGGATCTGGGCCTAAATCCATTGTTCTTTTGCTCACCATGCCATATCAGTTTGAACCCAGCCATATGCAAATCAGTCTTGACCCTGTGCCTTATGGATACAGTCCAGCCCGAACTGGCAAGGCAGGTCCTCCCTGGACTGGAAACAAGCATCCTAGGACCGGTCTCGGGGCTTCACCCCTCTTCAGTCAGGATAGCTTGATTCCAGTGGCATGGAGAGCATGGGACCCATGTCTGGGCCTACCCTTCCCACTCGGCGTGACAAATGCAAAAACAACAGTTGATGGACAGAATGCAGAACAATGTCATACATTCACCCCTGTACAGAGATCTGGGCCTAAATCCATCCTTTTTTTGCTCACCATGCCGTTCTAGTTTGAACCCAGCCATATGCAAATCAGTCTTGATCCTGTGCCTCATGGGTACAGTCCAACCCAAACTGCCAAGCCAGGTCCTCCCTGGACTGGAAACAAGCATACTAGGACTGGTTTCGGGGTTTCACCCCTCTTCAGCCAGGATAGCTTGATTCCAGTGGTATGGAGAGCACGGGAATCATGTCTGGTCACACCCTTCCCACTCGGAGCGACAAATGCAAAAACAACAGTTGATGGACAGAATGCAGAACAATGTCATACATTCACCCCAGTACAGAGATCTGGGCTTAAATCCATCGTTTTTTTGCTCACCATGCCGTTCCAGTTTGAACCCAGCCATATGCATATCGGTCTTGACCCTGTGCATCATGGGTACAGTCCAGCCCGAACTGCCAAGCGTGGTCCTCCCTGGACTGGAAACAAGCATCCTAGGACCAGTTTCGGGGTTTCACCCCTCTTCAGCCAGGATTGCTTGATTCCAGTGGCATGGAGAGCACGGTACCCACGTCTGGGCATACCCTTCCCACTCGGCGCGACAAATGCAAAAACAACTGTTGATGGACAGAATGCAGAACAATGTCATACATTCACCCCAGTACAGAGATCTGGGCTTAAATCCATTGTTTTTTTGCTCACCATGCCGTTCCAGTTTGAACCCAGCCATATGCATATCAGTCTTAACCCTGTGCCTCATGGCTACAGTCCAGCCCGAACTGCCAAGCCAGGTCCTCCCTGGACTAGAAACAAACATACTAGGACCGCTTTCAGGGTTTCACCCCTCTTCAGCCAGGATAGCTTGATTCCAGTGGCATGGAGAGCACGGGACCCACGTCTAGGCATTACCCTTCCCACTCGGTGTGACAAATACAAAAACAACAGTTGATGGACAGAATGCAGAACAATGTCATGCATTTACCTAGTACAGAGATCTGGGCATAAATCCATTGTTTATTTGCTCAGCATGCTGTTCCAGTTTGAACCCAGCCATATGCAAATCAGTCTTGACCCCGTGCCTCATGGGTACAGTCCAGCCCAAACTGACAAGCCAGGTCTGACCTGGACTGGAAACAAGCATACTAGGACCGGTTTCGGTGTTTCACCCCTCTTCAGCCAGGATAGCTTGATTCCAGTGGCATGGAGAGCATGGGACCCACGTCTAGGTATTACCCTTCCCACTCGGCGTGACAAATACAAAAACAACAGTTGATGGACAGAATGCAGAACAATGTCATACATTCACCCAGTACAGAGATCTGGGCATAAATCCATTGTTTATTTGCTCAGCATGCTGTTCCAGTTTGAACCCATCCATATGCAAATCAGTCTTGACCCCGTGCCTCATGGGTACAGTCCAGCCCAAACTGCCAAGCCAGATCCTCCCTGGACTGGAAACAAGCATACTAGGACCGGTTTCGGTGTTTCACCCCTCTTCAGCCAGGATAGCTTGATTCCAGTGGCATGGAGAGTACGGGACCCACATCTAGACACTACCCTTCCCACTCGGCGTGACAAATGCAAAAACAACAGTTGATGGACAGAATGCAGAACAATGTCATACATTCACCCCAGTACAGAGATCTGGGCCTAAATCCATCATTTTTTTGCTCACCATGCCGTTCTAGTTTGAACCCAGCCATATGCAAATCAGTCTTGACCCTGTGCCTCATGGGTACAGTCCAGCCCGAACTGCCAAGCCAGGTCCTCCCTGGACTGCAAACAAGCATACCAGGACCGGTTTCGGGGTTTCACCGTTCTTCAGCCAGGATAGCTTGATTCCAGTGGCATGGAGAGCACGGGACCCACGTCTGGTCACACCCTTCCCACTCGGCGTGACAAATGCAAAAACAACAGTTGATGGACAGCATGCAGAACAATGTCATACATTTACCCAGTACAGAGATCTGGGCCTAAATCCATTGTTTTTTTGCTCACCATGCCGTTCCAGTTTGAACCCAGCCATATGCAAATCAGTCTTGACCCTGTGCATCATGGGTACAGTCCAGCCCGAACTGCCAAGCGTGGTCCTCCCTGGACTGGAAACAAGCATCCTAGGACCGGTTTCGGGGTTTCACCCCTCTTCAGCCAGGATAGCTTGATTCCAGTGGCATGGAGAGCACTGGACCCACGTCTTGGCATACCCTTCCCACTCGGCGCGCCAAATGCAAAAACAACAGTTGATGGACAGAATGCAGAACAATGTCATACATTCACCCCAGTACAGAGATCTGGGCTTAAATCCATCGTTTTTTTGCTCACCATGCCATTCCAGTTTGAACCAAGCCATATGCAAATCAGTCTTGACCCCGTGCCTCATGGGTACAGTCCAGCCCAAACTGCCAAGCCAGATCCTCCCTGGACTGGAAACAAGCATACTAGGACCGGTTTCGGTGTTTCACTCCTCTTCAGCCAGGATAGCTTGATTCCAGTGGCATGGAGAGCACGGGACCCACGTCTAGGCATTACCCTCCCTTCCCACTCGGCGTGAAAAATTCAAAAACAACAATTAATGGACAGAATGCAGAACAGTGTCATACATTCACCCAGTACAGAGATCTGGGCCTAAATCCATTGTTTTTCTGCTCACCATGCCGTTCCAGTTTGAACCCAGCCTTATGCAAATCAGTCTTGACCCTGTGCATCATGGGTACAGTCCAGCACGAACTGCCAAGCGAGGTCCTCCTTGGACTGGAAGAAAACATCCTAGGACCGGTTTCGGGGTTTCACCCCTCTTCAGCCAGGATAGCTTGATTCCAGTGGCATGGAGAGCACGGGACCCACGTCTAGGCATTACCCTTCCCACTCGGTGTGACAAATGCAAAAACAACAGTTGATGGACAGAATGCAGAACAATGTCATACATTCACCCGAGTACAGAGATCTGGGCCTAAATCCATCATTTTTTTGCTCACCATGCCGTTCTAGTTTGAACCCAGCCATATGCAAATCAGTCTTGACCCTGTGCCTCATGGGTACAGTCCAGCGCGAACTGCCAAGCCAGGTCCTCCCTGGACTGCAAACAAGCATACTAGGACCGGTTTCGGGGTTTCACCGTTCTTCAGCCAGGATAGCTTGATTCCAGTGGCATGGAGAGCACGGGACCCACGTCTGGTCACACCCTTCCCACTCTGCGTGACAAATGCAAAAACAACAGTTGATGGACAGCATGCAGAACAATGTCATACATTTACCCAGTACAGAGATCTGGGCCTAAATCCATTGTTTTTTTGCTCACCATGCCGTTCCAGTTTGAACCCAGCCATATGCAAATCAGTCTTGACCCTGTGCATCATGGGTACAGTCCAGCCCAAACTGCCAAGCCAGATCCTCCCTGGACTGGAAACAAGCATACTAGGACCGGTTTCGGTGTTTCACTCCTCTTCAGCCAGGATAGCTTGATTCCAGTGGCATGGAGAGCACGGGACCCACGTCTAGGCATTACCCTTCCCACTCGGCGTGAAAAATTCAAAAACAACAATTAATGGACAGAATGCAGAACAGTGTCATACATTCACCCAGTACAGAGATCTGGGCCTAAATCCATTGTTTTTCTGCTCACCATGCCGTTCCAGTTTGAACCCAGCCATATGCAAATCAGTCTTGACCCTGTGCATCATGGGTACAGTCCAGCACGAACTGCCAAGCAAGGTCCTCCCTGGACTGGAAGAAAACATCCTAGGACCGGTTTCGGGGTTTCACCCCTTTTCAGCCAGGATTGCTTGATTCCAGTGGCATGGAGAGCCCGGGACCCACGTCTGGCCATACCCTTCCCACTCGGCGTGACAAATGCAAAAACAACAGTTGATGGACAGAATGCAGAACAATGTCATACATTCACCCCAGTACAGAGATCTGGGCCTAAATCCATCATTTTTTTTCTCACCATGCCGTTCCAGTTTGAACCCAGCCATATGCAAATCAGTCTTGACCCTGTGCCTCATGGCTACAGTCCAGCCCGTACTGCCAAGCCAGGTCCTCCCTGGACTGGAAATAAACATACTAGGACCGCTTTCGGGGATTCACCCCTCTTCAGCCAGGATAGCTTGATTCCAGTGGCATTGAGAGCACGGGACCCACGTCTAGGCATTACCCTTCCCACTCGGCGTGACAAATACAAAAACAACAGTTGATGGACAGAATGCAGAACAATGTCATACATTCACCCAGTACAGAGATCTGGGCATAAATCCATCGTTTATTTGCTCAGCATGCTGTTCCAGTTTGAACCCATCCATATGCAAATCAGTCTTGACCCTGTGCCTCATGGGTACAGTCCAGCCCAAACTGCCAAGCCAGGTTCTCCCTGGACTGGAAACAAGCATCCTAGGACCGGTTTCGGGGTTTCACCCCTCTTCAGCCAGGTTAGATTGATTCCAGTGGCATGGAGAGCACGGGACCCACGTCTGGGCACACCCTTCCCAATTGGCGTGACAAATGCAAAATCAACAGTGGATGGACAGAATGCAGAACAATGTCATACATCCACCCAGTACAGAGATCTGGGCCTAAATCCATAATTTGTTTGCTCACCATACCGTTCCAGTTTGAAAACAGCCAGATGCAAATCAGTCTTGACCCTGTGCCTCATGGGTTCATTCCAGCCCGAAATGCCAAGCCAGGTCCATCCTGGACTGGAAACAAGCATCCTAGGACCGGTTTCGGGGTTTCACCCCTCTTCAGCCAGATTAGATTTATTCCAGTGGCATGGAGAGCACCGGACCCACGCCTGGGCACACCCTTCCCACTCGGCGTGACAAATGCAAAAACAACAGTTGATGGACAGAATGCAGAACAATGTCATGCATTCACCCCAGTACAGGGATCTGGGCCTAAATCCATTGTTCTTTTGCTCACCATGCCATATCAGTTTGAACCCAGCCATATGCAAATCAGTCTTGACCCTGTGCCTTATGGATACAGTCCAGCCCGAACTGGCAAGGCAGGTCCTCCCTGGACTGGAAACAAGCATCCTAGGACCGGTCTCGGGGCTTCACCCCTCTTCAGTCAGGATAGCTTGATTCCAGTGGCATGGAGAGCATGGGACCCATGTCTGGGCCTACCCTTCCCACTCGGCGTGACAAATGCAAAAACAACAGTTGATGGACAGAATGCAGAACAATGTCATACATTCACCCCTGTACAGAGATCTGGGCCTAAATCCATCCTTTTTTTGCTCACCATGCCGTTCTAGTTTGAACCCAGCCATATGCAAATCAGTCTTGACCCTGTGCCTCATGGGTACAGTCCAGCCCAAACTGCCAAGCCAGGTCCTCCCTGGACTGGAAACAAGCATACTAGGACTGGTTTCGGGGTATCACCCCTCTTCAGCCAGGATAGCTTGATTCCAGTGGCATGGAGAGCACGGGACCCATGTCTGGTCACACCCTTCCCACTCGGCGCGACAAATGCAAAAACAACAGTTGATGGACAGAATGCAGAACAATGTCATACATTCACCCCAGTACAGAGATCTGGGCTTAAATCCATCGTTTTTTTGCTCACCATGCCGTTCCAGTTTGAACCCAGCCATATGCATATCGGTCTTGACCCTGTGCATCATGGGTACAGTCCAGCCCGAACTGCCAAGCGTGGTCCTCCCTGGACTGGAAACAAGCATCCTAGGACCAGTTTCGGGGTTTCACCCCTCTTCAGCCAGGATTGCTTGATTCCAGTGGCATGGAGAGCACGGGACCCACGTCTGGGCATACCCTTCCCACTCGGCGCGACAAATGCAAAAACAACTGTTGATGGACAGAATGCAGAACAATGTCATACATTCACCCCAGTACAGAGATCTGGGCTTAAATCCATCGTTTTTTTGCTCACCATGCCGTTCCAGTTTGAACCCAGCCATATGCATATCAGTCTTAACCCTGTGCCTCATGGCTACAGTCCAGCCCGAACTGCCAAGCCAGGTCCTCCCTGGACTAGAAACAAACATACTAGGACCGCTTTCAGGGTTTCCCCCCTCTTCAGCCAGGATAGCTTGATTCCAGTGGCATGGAGAGCACGGGACCCACGTCTAGGCATTACCCTTCCCACTCGGTGTGACAAATACAAAAACAACAGTTGATGGACAGAATGCAGAACAATGTCATGCATTTACCTAGTACAGAGATCTGGGCATAAATCCATTGTTTATTTGCTCACCATGCTGTTCCAGTTTGAACCCAGCCATATGCAAATCAGTTTTGACCCCGTGCCTCATGGGTACAGTCCAGCCCAAACTGACAAGCCAGGTCTGACCTGGACTGGAAACAAGCATACTAGGACCGGTTTCGGTGTTTCACCCCTCTTCAGCCAGGATAGCTTGATTCCAGTGGCATAGAGAGCACGGGACCTACGTCTAGGCATTACCCTTCCCACTCTGCGTGAAAAATTCAAAAACAACAATTGATGGACAGAATGCAGAACAATGTCATACATTCACCCAGTACAGAGATCTGGGCCTAAATCCATTGTTTTTTTGCTCACCATGCCGTTCCAGTTTGAACCCAGCCATATGCAAATCAGTCTTGACCCTGTGCATCATGGGTACAGTCCAGCACGAACTGCCAAGCGAGGTCCTCCCTGGACTGGAAAAAAGCATCCTAGGACCGGTTTCGGGGTTTCACCCCTCTTCAGCCAGGATTGCTTGATTCCAGTGGTATGGAGAGCACGGGACCCACGTCTGGGCATACCCTTCCCACTCGGCGTGACAAATGCAAAAACAACAGTTGATGGACAGAATGCAGAACAATGTCATACATTCACCCCAGTACAGAGATCTGGGCCAAAATCCATAATTTTTGTTGCTCACCATGCCGTTCTAGTTTGAACCCAGCCAAATGCAAATCAGTCTTGACCCTGTGCCTCATGGGTACAGTCCAGCCCGAACTGCCAAGCCAGGTCCTCCCTGGACTGGAAACAAGCATACTAGGAACGGTTTCGGGGTTTCGCCCCTCTTCAGCCAGGATAGCTTGATTCCAGTGGCATGGAGAGCACGGGACCCACGTCTGGTCACACCCTTCCCACTCGGCGTGACAAATGCATAAACAACAGTTGATGGAGAGCATGCAGAACAATGTCATACATTCACCCAGTACAGAGATCTGGGCCTAAATCCATTGTTTTTTTGCTCACCATGCCGTTCCAGTTTGAAACCAGCCATATGCAAATCAGTCTTGACCCTGTGCATCATGGGTACAGTCCAGCCCGAACTGCCAAGCGTGGTCCTCCCTGGACTGGAAACAAGCATCCTAGGACCGGTTTCGGGGTTTCACCCCTCTTCAGCCAGGATAGCTTGATTCAAGTGGCATGGAGAGCACGGGACCCACGTCTGGGCATACACTTCCCACTCGGCGCGACAAATGCAAAAACAACAGTCGATGGACAGAATGCAGAACAATGTCATACATTCACCCCAGTACAGAGATCTGGGCTTAAATCCATCGTTTTTTTGCTCACCATGCCATTCCAGTTTGAACCCAGCCATATGCATATCAGTCTTGACCCTGTGCCTCATGGCTACAGTCCAGCCCGAACTGCCAAGCCAGGTCCTCCCTGGACTGGAAACAAACATACTACTTCCGCTTTCGGGGATTCACCCCTCTACAGCCAGGATAGCTTGATTCCAGTGGCATTGAGATCACGGGACCCACGTCTAGGCATTACCCTTCCCACTCGGCGTGACAAATACAAAAACAACAGTTGATGGACAGAATGCAGAACAATGTCATACATTCACCCAGTACAGAGATCTGGGCATAAATCCATCGTTTATTTGCTCAGCATGCTGTTCCAGTTTGAACCCATCCATATGCAAATCAGTCTTGACCCTGTGCCTCATGGGTACAGTCCAGCCCAAACTGCCAAGCCAGATCCTCCCTGGACTGGAAACAAGCATACTAGGACCGGTTTCGGTGTTTCACCCCTCTTCAGCCAGGATAGCTTGATTCCAGTGGCATGGAGAGCACGGGACCCACATCGAGACATTACCCTTCCCACTAGGCGTGAAAAATTCAAAAACAACAATTAAAGGACAGAATGCAGAACAATGTCATACATTCACCCAGTACAGAAATCTGGGCATAAATCCATTGTTTTTTTGCTCACCATGCCGTTCCAGTTTGAACCCAGCCATATGCAAATCAGTCTTGACCCTGTGCATCATGGGTACAGTCCAGCACGAACTGCCAAGCGAGGTCCTCCCTGGACTGGAAGAAAACATCCTAGGACCGGTTTCAGGGTTTCAGCCCTTTTCAGCCAGAATTTCTTGATTCCAGTGGCATGGAGAGGCCGGGACCCACGTCTGGCCATACCCTTCCCACTCGGCGTGACAAATGCAAAAACAACAGTTGATGGACAGAATGCAGAACAATGTCATACATTCACCCCAGTACAGAGATCTGGGCCTAAATCCATCATTTTTTTGCTCACCATGCCGTTCTAGTTTGAACCCAGCCATATGCAAATCAGTCTTGACCATGTGCCTCATGGGTACAGTCCAGCCCGAACTGCCAAGCCAGGTCCTCCCTGGACTGCAAACAAGCATACTAGGACCGGTTTCGGGGTTTCACCGTTCTTCAGCCAGGATAGCTTGATTCCAGTGGCATGGAGAGCACGGGACCCACGTCTGGTCACACCCTTCCCACTCGGCGTGACAAATGCAAAAACAACAGTTGATGGACAGCATGCAGAACAATGTCATACATTTACCCAGTACAGAGATCTGGGCCTAAATCCATTGTTTTTTTGCTCACCATGCCGTTCCAGTTTGAACCCAGCCATATGCAAATCAGTCTTGACCCCGTGCCTCATGGGTACAGTCCAGCCCAAACTGCCAAGCCAGATCCTCCCTGGACTGGAAACAAGCATACTAGGACCGGTTTCGGTGTTTCACTCCTCTTCAGCCAGGATAGCTTGATTCCAGTGGCATGGAGAGCACGGGACCCACGTCTAGGCATTACCCTTCCCACTCGGCGTGAAAAATTCAAAAACAACAATTAATGGACAGAATGCAGAACAGTGTCATACATTCACCCAGTACAGAGATCTGGGCCTAAATCCATTGTTTTTCTGCTCACCATGCCGTTCCAGTTTGAACCCAGCCATATGCAAATCAGTCTTGACCCTGTGCATCATGGGTACAGTCCAGCACGAACTGCCAAGCAAGGTCCTCCCTGGACTGGAAGAAAACATCCTAGGACCGGTTTCGGGGTTTCACCCCTTTTCAGCCAGGATTGCTTGATTCCAGTGGCATGGAGAGCCCGGGAGCCACGTCTGGCCATACCCTTCCCACTCGGCGTGACAAATGCAAAAACAACAGTTGATGGACAGAATGCAGAACAATGTCATACATTCACCCCAGTACAGAGATCTGGGCCTAAATCCATCATTTTTTTTCTCACCATGCCGTTCCAGTTTGAACCCAGCCATATGCAAATCAGTCTTGACCCTGTGCCTCATGGTTACAGTCCAGCCCGTACTGCCAAGCCAGGTCCTCCCTGGACTGGAAATAAACATACTAGGACCGCTTTCGGGGATTCACCCCTCTTCAGCCAGGATAGCTTGATTCCAGTGGCATTGAGAGCACGGGACCCACGTCTAGGCATTACCCTTCCCACTCGCCGTGACAAATTCCAAAACAACAGTTGATGGACAGAATGCAGAACAATGTCATACATTCACCCAGTACAGAGATCTGGGCATAAATCCATCGTTTATTTGCTCAGCATGCTGTTCCAGTTTGAACCCATCCATATGCAAATCAGTCTTGACCCTGTGCCTCATGGGTACAGTCCAGCCCAAACTGCCAAGCCAGGTTCTCCCTGGACTGGAAACAAGCATCCTAGGACCGGTTTCGGGGTTTCACCCCTCTTCAGCCAGGTTAGATTGATTCCAGTGGCATGGAGAGCACGGGACCCACGTCTGGGCACACCCTTCCCAATTGGCGTGACAAATGCAAAATCAACAGTGGATGGACAGAATGCAGAACAATGTCATACATCCACCCAGTACAGAGATCTGGGCCTAAATCCATCATTTGTTTGCTCACCATACCGTTCCAGTTTGAAAACAGCCAGATGCAAATCAGTCTTGACCCTGTGCCTCATGGGTTCAGTCCAGCCCGAACTGCCAAGCCAGGTCCATCCTGGACTGGAAACAAGCATCCTAGGACCGGTTTCGGGGTTTCACCCCTCTTCAGCCAGGTTAGATTTATTCCAGTGGCATGGAGAGCACCGGACCCACGCCTGGGCACACCCTTCCCACTCGGCGTGACAAATGCAAAAACAACAGTTGATGGACAGAATGCAGAACAATGTCATGCATTCACCCCAGTACAGGGATCTGGGCCTAAATCCATTGTTCTTTTGCTCACCATGCCATATCAGTTTGAACCCAGCCATATGCAAATCAGTCTTGACCCTGTGCCTTATGGATACAGTCCAGCCCGAACTGGCAAGGCAGGTCCTCCCTGGACTGGAAACAAGCATCCTAGGACCGGTCTCGGGGCTTCACCCCTCTTCAGTCAGGATAGCTTGATTCCAGTGGCATGGAGAGCATGGGACCCATGTCTGGGCCTACCCTCCCCACTCGGCGTGACAAATGCAAAAACAACAGTTGATGGACAGAATGCAGAACAATGTCATACATTCACCCTTGTACAGAGATCTGGGCCTAAATCCATCCTTTTTTTGCTCACCATGCCGTTCTAGTTTGAACCCAGCCATATGCAAATCAGTCTTGACCCTGTGCCTCATGGGTACAGTCCAGCCCAAACTGCCAAGCCAGGTCCTCCCTGGACTGGAAACAAGCATACTAGGACTGGTTTCGGGGTTTCACCCCTCTTCAGCCAGGATAGCTTGATTCCAGTGGCATGGAGAGCACGGGACCCATGTCTGGTCACACCCTTCCCACTCGGCGCGACAAATGCAAAAACAACAGTTGATGGACAGAATGCAGAACAATGTCATACATTCACCCCAGTACAGACATCTGGGCTTAAATCCATCGTTTTTTTGCTCACCATGCCGTTCCAGTTTGAACCCAGCCATATGCATATCGGTCTTGACCCTGTGCATCATGGGTACAGTCCAGCCCGAACTGCCAAGCGTGGTCCTCCCTGGACTGGAAACAAGCATCCTAGGACCAGTTTCGGGGTTTCACCCCTCTTCAGCCAGGATTGCTTGATTCCAGTGGCATGGAGAGCACGGGACCCACGTCTGGGCATACCCTTCCCACTCGGCGAGACAAATGCAAAAACAACTGTTGATGGACAGAATGCAGAACAATGTCATACATTCACCCCAGTACAGAGATCTGGGCTTAAATCCATCGTTTTTTTGCTCACCATGCCGTTCCAGTTTGAACCCAGCCATATGCATATCAGTCTTAACCCTGTGCCTCATGGCTACAGTCCAGCCCGAACTGCCAAGCCAGGTCCTCCCTGGACTAGAAACAAACATACTAGGACCGCTTTCAGGGTTTCACCCCTCTTCAGCCAGGATAGCTTGATTCCAGTGGCATGGAGAGCACGGGACCCACGTCTAGGCATTACCCTTCCCACTCGGTGTGACAAATACAAAAACAACAGTTGATGGACAGAATGCAGAACAATGTCATGCATTTACCTAGTACAGAGATCTGGGCATAAATCCATTGTTTATTTGCTCACCATGCTGTTCCAGTTTGAACCCAGCCATATGCAAATCAGTTTTGACCCCGTGCCTAATGGGTACAGTCCAGCCCAAACTGACAAGCCAGGTCTGACCTGGACTGGAAACAAGCATACTAGGACCGGTTTCGGTGTTTCACCCCTCTTCAGCCAGGATAGCTTGATTCCAGTGGCATAGAGAGCACGGGACCTACGTCTAGGCATTACCCTTCCCACTCTGCGTGAAAAATTCAAAAACAACAATTGATGGACAGAATGCAGAACAATGTCATACATTCACCCAGTACAGAGATCTGGGCCTAAATCCATTGTTTTTTTGCTCACCATGCCGTTCCAGTTTGAACCCAGCCATATGCAAATCAGTCTTGACCCTGTGCATCATGGGTACAGTCCAGCACGAACTGCCAAGCGAGGTCCTCCCTGGACTGGAAAAAAGCATCCTAGGACCGGTCTCGGGGTTTCACCCCTCTTCAGCCAGGATTGCTTGATTCCAGTGGTATGGAGAGCACGGGACCCACGTCTGGGCATACCCTTCCCACTCGGCGTGACAAATGCAAAAACAACAGTTGATGGACAGAATGCAGAACAATGTCATACATTCACCCCAGTACAGAGATCTGGGCCAAAATCCATAATTTTTGTTGCTCACCATGCCGTTCTAGTTTGAACCCAGCCAAATGCAAATCAGTCTTGACCCTGTGCCTCATGGGTACAGTCCAGCCCGAACTGCCAAGCCAGGTCCTCCCTGGACTGGAAACAAGCATACTAGGAACGGTTTCGGGGTTTCGCCCCTCTTCAGCCAGGATAGCTTGATTCCAGTGGCATGGAGAGCACGGGACCCACGTCTGGTCACACCATTCCCACTCGGCGTGACAAATGCATAAACAACAGTTGATGGACAGCATGCAGAACAATGTCATACATTCACCCAGTACAGAGATCTGGGCCTAAATCCATTGTTTTTTTGCTCACCATGCCGTTCCAGTTTGAAACCAGCCATATGCAAATCAGTCTTGACCCTGTGCATCATGGGTACAGTCCAGCCCGAACTGCCAAGCGTGGTCCTCCCTGGACTGGAAACAAGCATCCTAGGACCGGTTTCGGGGTTTCACCCCTCTTCAGCCAGGATAGCTTGATTACAGTGGCATGGAGAGCACGGGACCCACGTCTGGGCATACACTTCCCACTCGGCGCGACAAATGCAAAAACAACAGTCGATGGACAGAATGCAGAACAATGTCATACATTCACCCAGTACAGAGATCTGGGCTTAAATCCATCGTTTTTTTGCTCACCATGCCATTCCAGTTTGAACCCAGCCATATGCATATCAGTCTTGACCCTGTGCCTCATGGCTACAGTCCAGCCCGAACTGCCAAGCCAGGTCCTCCCTGGACTGGAAACAAACATACTACTTCCGCTTTCGGGGATTCACCCCTCTACAGCCAGGATAGCTTGATTCCAGTGGCATTGAGATCACGGGACCCACGTCTAGGCATTACCCTTCCCACTCGGCGTGACAAATACAAAAACAACAGTTGATGGACAGAATGCAGAACAATGTCATACATTCACCCAGTACAGAGATCTGGGCATAAATCCATCGTTTATTTGCTCAGCATGCTGTTCCAGTTTGAACCCATCCATATGCAAATCAGTCTTGACCCTGTTCCTCATGGGTACAGTCCAGCCCAAACTGCCAAGCCAGATCCTCCCTGGACTGGAACAAGCATACTAGGACCGGTTTCGGTGTTTCACCCCTCTTCAGCCAGGATAGCTTGATTCCAGTGGCATGGAGAGCACGGGACCCACGTCTAGGCATTACCCTTCCCACTCGGCGTGAAAAATTCAAAAACAACAATTAATGGACAGAATGCAGAACAGTGTCATACATTCACCCAGTACAGAGATCTGGGCCTAAATCCATTGTTTTTCTGCTCACCATGCCGTTCCAGTTTGAACCCAGCCATATGCAAATCAGTCTTGACCCTGTGCATCATGGGTACAGTCCAGCACGAACTGCCAAGCAAGGTCCTCCCTGGACTGGAAGAAAACATCCTAGGACCGGTTTCGGGGTTTCACCCCTTTTCAGCCAGGATTGCTTGATTCCAGTGGCATGGAGAGCCCGGGACCCACGTCTGGGCATACCCTTCCCACTCGGCGTGACAAATGCAAAAACAACAGTTGATGGACAGAATGCAGAACAATGTCATACATTCACCCCAGTACAGAGATCTGGGCCTAAATCCATCATTTTTTTTCTCACCATGCCGTTCCAGTTTGGACCCAGCCATATGCAAATCAGTCTTGACCCTGTGCCTCATGGCTACAGTCCAGCCCGTACTGCCAAGCCAGGTCCTCCCTGGACTGGACATAAACATACTAGGACCGCTTTCGGGGATTCACCCCTCTTCAGCCAGGATAGCTTGATTCCAGTGGCATTGAGAGCACGGGACCCACGTCTAGGCATTACCCTTCCCACTCGGCGTGACAAATACAAAAACAACAGTTGATGGACAGAATGCAGAACAATGTCATACATTCACCCAGTACAGAGATCTGGGCCTAAATCCATTGTTTTTTTGCTCACCATGCCGTTCCAGTTTGAACCCAGCCATATGCAAATCAGTCTTGAACCTGTGCATCATGGGTACAGTCCAGCACGAACTGCCAAGCGAGGTCCTCCCTGGACTGGAAGAAAACATCCTAGGACCGGTTTCAGGTTTTCAGCCCTTTTCAGCCAGGATTGCTTGATTCTAGTGGCATGGAGAGGCCGGGACCCACGTCTGGTCACACCCTTCCCACTCGGCTTGACAAATGCAAAAACAACAGTTGATGGACAGCATGCAGAACAATGTCATACATTCACCCAGTACAGAGATCTGGGCCTAAATCCATTGTTTTTTTGCTCACCATGCCGTTCCAGTTTGAACCCAGCCATATGCAAATCAGTCTTGACCCTGTGCATCATGGGTACAGTCCAGCCCGAACTGCCAAGCGTGGTCCTCCCTGGACTGGAAACAAGCATCCTAGGACCGGTTTCGGGGTTTCACCCCTCTTCAGCCAGGATAGCTTGATTCCAGTGGCATGGAGAGCACGGGACCCACGTCTGGGCATACCCTTCCCACTCGGCGCGACAAATGCAAAAACAACAATTGATGGACAGAATGCAGAACAATGTCATACATTCACCCCAGTACAGAGATCTGGGCTTAAATCCATCGTTATTTTGCTCACCATGCCATTCCAGTTTGAACCCAGCCATATGCATATCAGTCTTGACTGTGTGCCTCATGGCTACAGTCCAGCCCGAACTGCCAAGCCAGGTCCTCCCTGGACTGGAAACAAACATACTAGGACCGCTTTCGGGGATTCACCCCTCTTCAGCCAGGATAGCTTGATTCCAGTGGCATTGAGAGCACGGGACCCACGTCTAGGCATTACCCTTCCCACTCGGCGTGACAAATACAAAAACAACAGTTGATGGACAGAATGCAGAACAATGTCATACATTCACCCAGTACAGAGATCTGGGCATAAATCCATCGTTTATTTGCTCAGCATGCTGTTCCAGTTTGAACCCATCCATATGCAAATCAGTCTTGACCCCGTGCCTCATGGGTACAGTCCAGCCAAACTGCCAAGCCAGATCCTCCCTGGACTGGAAACAAGCATACTAGGTCCGGTTTCAGTGTTTCACCCCTCTTCTGCCAGGATAGCTTGATTCCAGTGGCATGGAGAGCACGGGACCCACGTCTAGGCATTTCCCTTCCCACTCGGCGTGAAAAATTCAAAAACAACAATTAATGGACAGAATGCAGAACAATGTCATACATTCACCCAGTACAGAGATCTAGGCCTAAATCCATTGTTTTTTTGCTCACCATGCCGTTCCAGTTTGAACCCAGCCATATGCAAATCAGTCTTGACCCTGTGCATCATGGGTACAGTCCAGCACGAACTGCCAAGCGAGGTCCTCCCTGGACTGGAAGAAAACATCCTAGGACCGGTTTCGGGGTTTCACCCCTTTTCAGCCAGGATTGCTTGATTCCAGTGGCATGGAGAGCCCGGGACCCACGTCTGGCCATACCCTTCCCACTCGGCGTGACAAATGCAAAAACAACAGTTGATGGACAGAATGCAGATCAATGTCATACATTCACCCCAGTACAGAGATCTGGGCCTAAAACCATCATTTTTTTTCTCACCATGCCATTCCAGTTTTAACCCAGCCATATGCAAATCAGTCTTGACCCTGTGCCTCATGGCTACAGTCCAGCCCGAACTGTCAAGCCAGGTCCTCCCTGGACTGGAAACAAACATACTAGGACCGCTTTCGGGGATTCACCCCTCTTCAGCCAGGATAGCTTGATTCCAGTGGCATTGAGAGCACGGGACCCACGTCTAGGCATTACCCTTCCCACTCGGCGTGACAAATACAAAAACAACAGTTGATGGACAGAATGCAGAACAATGTCATACATTCACCCAGTACAGAGTTCTGGGCATAAATCCATCGTTTATTTGCTCAGCATGCTGTTCCAGTTTGAACCCATCCATATGCAAATCAGTCTTGACCCCGTGCGTCATGGGTACAGTCCAGCCCAAACTGCCAAGCCAGATCATCCCTGGACTGGAAACAAGCATACTAGGACCGGTTTCGGTGTTTCACCTCTCTTCAGCCAGGATAGCTTGATTCCAGTGGCATGGAGAGCACGGGACCCACGTCTAGGCATTACCCTTCCCACTCGGCGTGAAAAATTCAAAAACAACAAATAATGGACAGAATGCAGAACAATGTCATACATTCACCCAGTACAGAGATCTGGGCCTAAATCCATTGTTTTTCTGCTCACCATGCCGTTCCAGTTTGAACCCAGCCATATGCAAATCAGTCTTGACCCTGTGCATCATGGGTACAGTCCAGCACGAACTGCCAAGCGAGGTCCTCCCTGGACTGGAAGAAAACATCCTAGGACCGGTTTCGGGGTTTCACCCCTTTTCAGCCAGGATTGCTTGATTCCAGTGGCATTGAGAGCCCGGGACCCACGTCTGGCCATACCCTTCCCAGTCGGCGTGACAAATGCAAAAACAACAGTTGATGGACAGAATGCAGAACAATGTCATACATTCACCCCAGTACAGAGATCTGGGCCTAAATCCATAATTTTTTTGCTCACCATGCCTACTAGTTTGAACCCAGCCATATGCAAATCAGTCTTGACCCTGTACCTCATGGGTACAGTCCAGCCCGAACTGCCAAGCCAGGTCCTCCCTGGCCTGCAAACAAGCATACTAGGACCGGTTTCGGGGTTTCACCCCTCTTCAGCCAGGATAGCTTGATTCCAGTGGCATGGAGAGCACGGGACCCACGTCTGGTCACACCCTTCCCACTCGGCGTAACAAATGCAAAAACAACAGTTGATGGACAGAATGCAGAACAATGTCATACATTCACCCCAGTACAGAGATCTGGGCCGAAATCCATCGCTTTTTTGCTCATATGGCTGGGTTCAAACTGGAACGGCAGGGTCCAATTGGTGGTGGTAATGTTTAGAATAAGGGTGTAGTAGGGTTGACCCTGGGTTCTGAGATGGACTCTGGCCTAGTCAGAGTTCCAACTCAGACTGTTCTAGTCTGCGATGGAGGCATGGATATATTCTCCTTTGTGAGTCCAATAACTTGGGCAAATACAGACAACAGCCTTTAATAAATGGAAAAGAGGCTTTGGCATTTAGGGACACAGGAGCAAGTGTCTCAATGGTGACAAAAGATCTTGTGGATCCTGAGCAGATTATACTTGGTGAAATGCACCAAGTGACCAATGCTAGCAATGTCAGAACAGACCATTCTTCGGCAGTTGTTAACTTTTCCTAAGTAGGGGTAACTGGCCTTAAGAAGGTTGTGGTAAGTGCAGACCTACTAGATCAGTGCTTGCTTGGCAATGATGTAGAAACTTCAGCATGGGCTGAAGTGGAGCTCAGGACACATGCAGAAATGTTAGGAATCCCTGCTCATGTCTTTGCTGTGACTAGGTCACAGGCCAAAATGTCTCAAACTAAACAGGGCGAATCTTAAAACTGTAGAAGAATAGAATAAAACTGTATCAGAAGGGAAGCTCAGTATGCAGGAAGATTGGGTAGGTTTGCACATATAATAGGAAAAAAATAACTAGTGTTAAAATAGAGATAGAATTGGAATTGCAGTAATTGTTGTGTGCTTAGTTTCCGCAGGTTACCTCAGTCTGAACACTACGCTGAACAGATGAGTACTTGAGGGAGAATCTGGAAACCAGAAGTCTTGGATGGCCTCTTCTATTATTTGTTATTTTATCCACTCCGCCTTCCCTCTTGGGGGTCTTTTGGAGGCAAGGTGAATTATGGGCCTCCGGAGTATCTCTGAGAGGGAGTAAACTGCCCACATAATCTACTTGCATCCAAACAGAATGGCAAAGGAATTAATTTACAAACCTTATGGGCGGATCTAGAAGCTAATCAAAAAGAACTGGTAGCCATTAGAGAAGAAACTCAAAGTCTAAGCAGGAGACGATAAGTTCTAGGAATGAAATGGCAGAATTAGCCTTTAAAATGGGGCAACAATTTAGTTAAGGAAAAGAAACATAAGGCTCTTCCGCTAAAAGTTGAAATAGGTTAACTGTACAAGTGGTGAATTCATTGTCCCCAGTTATACCGTTAGCCCCTCCGGAACGTTTTAGTGGGTATCCACAGAAAGCACAGGTTTTCCTCACTCAATGCGCATTACATTTCATGTGTCGTCCTTCAATTTTCCCTAACGCGCAATCAAGGGTGACGTTCATCTTTTCATATCTAAGCGGAGATGTAGCATCATGGTTGATGCCATTAGTTTTCTGTGATGGCGCAATTTTACATAACTATGAAGAATTTAAACAAGAATGTCTTTGTATATTTGACAGACGGAGAATCTTTCAAGCAGTTGATAATGAATAACTTGAGTTACAACAAGGAAACAGAGAACTCATAACCTATTTGTCTCAGTTCAATAAACTAGTTGGGGAAACAAATTGGCCGGAGAGGTAAATAGCACTGGTGTTTTATCGAGGGCTAAAATATGAGCTGAAAGATGTCATAGTTCAGATTCCAAATCGTCCTACAGAAATCTTGGCTCTAGTGAGCCTGGTTTTAGAAATAGAGTCAAATTCGAAAACAGCAAGATGACAGAAGGATAATCAGGCATGGAGCCCATGCAAGTAAGAACTATAAGGTGTCCATTAACTAAAGAAGAGAAGGATAAAAGGTGAGTAAACAACTTGTTCTTGTACAGCGGATCAAGTGGTCACTTTGTGAGAGGTTGTCGGAAAAAAACAAAGACCTCACTAAAGCCAAAGAAAAACTTGCAGCTTCACCAATTTTGAGGAGTTGGACCGGTAGATGCTAATAAGGAAACAACTCCAAACGATCATTGAGAGGCAAATACCTTGCAAATCATCATAACCGCACATGATATTATCAATAATTATTAAAATTTCGACAAGTAACAATAACAGAAGTTTCATGATGATAGACTCGAAAGCCACCGGGAATTTTTGTGACTTAAAATTTGCAGCTAAGGCAGGATTGAGAGCCATACAGAAGTCCAAATGTGAACCTGTGCAACCAGTGGATGGGAGGAAACTCTTGTCGGGCCCATTGTGAGCCAAACGGAACAAGTGCAAATGATTTCCTTGGAGGGTCATAGAGAAGTAATCCAATTTAATTTAAACTAGGCCTGGGCGGCAAATTCCGTTCCGCTCGCGGAATTTGCTGAATTTAGGTAACTTCGCGTTCCGCGGAAAACGCGGAATTGCCCGAAATTCTGCTTTCCGCGGCTTCGCGGAATTTTTGCTTGTTCGCGATCTCAAAATGCGTGTTCGCAAGATATTTCCCCCCGAGCACGCAATCAGCGGTCGCGAACAGGAAAAAAGCATCGCGAACAAGCAATTCCGCATGTTCGCGGAATTTCTGCGTGTTCGCGGAGATTTTAAACCATTTCGCGGAGATTTGCGTAACGCGACTACGCAAATTCCGCCCACCCCTAATTTAAACAATGCGCCCCAGTTTCAGCTCATATTGGGGTTGCCATGGCTTACCGAGCATAACCCAACCATCGACTGGAGAGCCAGAACCATAGTGATGAACTCAGATTATTGCAGCGAAAACTGCTTTGAAAGAGCAGTACGAACCAGAGGATGTAATCCTGCAAATTCACTGTGTGAAGCAGGACTTTCCTTGTGTATAATTGATTCTAAGGAAATTCCTTTTGAATATCAGGATTTTGAAGATGTCTTCAACAAAAACGAAGAGAAACAACTGCCACCTCATCGTGTTTACGACTGCAAGATAGAGTTCCAAATGGGTTCCAACCCTGTAGCCTGGTCTATGCACTGACGGGAAAAGAACATCAACATCTAAAAGAATACTAAGACAAATACCTGGAAAACGGTTTCATTAGACCCTCCCAAACCCTTGTGTTGTTGCCTCTGTTATTAGTACCCAAAAAGGAGGGAGATTTGAGGAGCATGTATCGATTATTGCGCAATCAACAAAATCACAAAGAAAAATCATTATCCTCTTCCCCTCATTTCTGTCTTGTTGGACCAGGTCAAAGGAGCACAAATGTATACCAAACTTGACTTGAGAGGGGTCTAACATCTAAAAAGAATGAGAGAAGGCGATGAATGGAAGACGGTCTTCAGGACAATATTTGGGCTATTCGAGTACCTGGTGATGCCGTACGGACTATGTAATGCTAAGGCCACCTTCCAACATTTCATAAATGATGTCCTAAGTGAATGCAATGATCAATTTGATATTGTATTCATCAATGATATACTAATTTACTTGGTCAACAAGAACCAGCATCAAGAACAGGTACGGAGAGTATTGCAGAAACTCAGAGAGAACAAACTATTTGTGAAATTTGAAAAATGCGCTTTCAATTTTTCTCAAGTGGAGTTTTTGGGCTTCATCCTTTCACCAACTGGAGTAAACATGGATGAATGAAAGATAAAAGCAGTGATTGACTGGACGTCTCCCATTACTGAAAAAGAGGTTCAAAGCTTTATAGGTTTTGCGAACTTCTATAGAAGATTTATTTGTGAATTTTCAGGATTACTGAAGAAGGGAATTTCATTCAAATGTATGGAAGAAGCAGAAGAAGCATTTAAGGCTTTAAAACGCAATTTTAAATCAGCTCATTTCCTTTTACATGCAGATCCCTCAGATCCATTTGATGTAGAGACAGATGCCTCAGATCAAGCCGTGGGAGGTGTGCTATCCCATAGACGTAAAGAAACTGGTCAACTCAATCCAGTTGCCTATCGATTAAGAAAGCTGATTTTGGCCGAAGTGAATTACACAATAACTGAAAAAGAGTTGTTAGCCATTAAGGATGCCTTTAGAGAGTGGCAACACGTTCTCGTTGGGGCTAAGCACACTGTCACCGTATTCACCGATCACCGGAATCTGAAGTTCCTGAAGTCAGCAAAAACCTTAACTTCACAACAACTCCGTTGGTCACTATATTTTGCCGATTACGATGTTGTAATCACCTACAGACCCGGAACTCAAAATTGCCTTGCAGATGCCTTGTCCAGACTGGATACAGAAAATCAAAAGTGTCCGGTGGAAATTCTAAAAAAATAATAACCAGAATCAAAGGCAATATGTGTAACAATGCACAATGATATGAGGGAGCAAGTAACTCTACCCTTAAGTCCAGAAGAAATGCAAGATTGGGCCAAACAAGAGTCTGGAATAGAAATTTGACATCAACTGCCTTTCTACAAGGGGGCCTTGTATCTACCAACTCAAGAATTACAAGATCAAGCAATGTATGAGTGTCACGATAATCATCTGGCAGGACACAAAGGAGAGTTGAAAACTGAAGATCTTTTGAAGAGGTGTTATTGGTGGCAACAAATGAATAAAGATATCAACAAATATGTTAAGACTTGTGCTTAGGGAAAATCTGAACGACAGGCGCCAAAAGGTTTGTTGCAACCCATGCCTACCCCTCCCTTCCCATGGCACACAATCACCCTAGATTTGATAGTTGACTTACCTTCTAGCCAGGGGTTCAACACAATCTTGGTAATTGTAGATGCATTTACAAAAATGGCACACTTCTTGGCACTAAAAAGGGTTCCCACTGCTAAACAACTAGCCATTAATTTCCGCACACATATAGTGAAGATTCATGGAATTTCAAAGGTCATAGTTTCAGACCAAGTTTCACAATTCTTGTCTGATTTTTGGAGTGCCTTTGTAGAAGGTTTAGGAATAGAAGCAAGACATTAAACTAGTTATTACCACCTGTTAGACCTGGTACCATTGGCGTGAGTCTCCCTTCCATTTTTTCTGATTGCCTCCTCTGTTTTTGATATGTTTTGCTGGTTTAGATGCTTTGGGAACTGTGTCACTGCTATTCAGTGTCACAGTGCAAGCGCTCCCTATGTTAAATTGATGTAGTGATTATTGACTCCATGATTGGGTTATTTGATTTACTTGTCAGGCCCTAGTACTGTGCACCTTGTGTACCCAGGGCTTGTAAATCAAATGCTGCTGGTGGGGTTGCATCGCTGGTTGTGCCACCTGTGAGAAGTTGGCCTGGTATATGCGGTCCACTAGTTATAGAGGGCACCTTGCACCAGTACAAATAACCCCTTGTTGATGATAGGTTAAAGACAACCTTTATTGAAATCTATCCTTGTGGTAGCTATGGAGAGCAGCCTTCAGGCTAAGTCTTGAAGGAATGTAAAGCAGCTTGTTTTACCAGTCTTGAGTGGTTAAATGAAAGGGGACCACACCAGGTATATATATAAAATATAAGTGTGTATTCCTAAACACACCCTACTAGTCTCTTTATGAGGCTAGAGGTAAAAGCACATATGTTACATTTCAAATATCACAGTAAATTAGCACAATATACGATAGGCCCTAGGGGCGAACCAAACCATATATTAGGAAAGTGGTATAAGAACCACAACTTGACTAGACACAAGGCCTACAGCCTGTAGAATCGCTGAGACCTCAAGGAACCACCCAGGGTAGTGATACAGGGAACTCACGGGGGACGTGTGCAGTGTGAGAACAAAGCCGCGAGCTCCAGTTAGCTTCTAAGGGGAAAGTCACTGTTAGAATTTTAAAGTTTAAGGACACTTAGGAGTGGACTAGGAACAAACCCTTTTGGACTTAGATGGTTCTAAGGCCAACACCCACGGGAGCACCAGAGTACACGTGTTACCTCACCCCGGGAAGCTGGGTGCATAGGTGTCAAATGGTGTCGGGTCGGGTCGTCGTTTTCAATGGCACCTTGCTGAAAAGTGCTGCTGCTGGGAAGATGAGAAGTGTCCAAAGGGATCCAAGCCTGGATCGAAGATGTGAAGAACCTGAAAGCAGAGGGGACAGAGTCTGGGTCACTTTCCAGTGACCAGGGGCACAATAGTTGAATGCCCACCGATGTTGGCTGCTTTAGGTGAGTAGAGGGGAAGCTTGACTCTTCAACCACGAGGACCAGGAGGTGTCAAGGATGACCAGGATCTGGATTCGAGCTGTCCCACGAAGGATGTCAAGTGCTGCAGCTTCAGTGCCTGGATTGGACACAACAAGTCTTGGCAACAGCAACCCACGCAGTAAGAGGAAAGATGCTTCGGTGCGGACCAGCAAGGACCTGGAGACTCTCCAAGTGATGGAGAGTCAGGACACTCATGAAGCAACCAGGGAAGCCCAATTAAAGTAAGATTTGCCTTCACAGGGACCCACCAGTCAACAGACCAGGGATTGCAAAGATACTTCGAGCGAAAACACAAAGGGCAGGCTCACGGAACCCTGTTGGAGTGTAGGCCAGCAATCTTCGGTGTAAAAGGTGCCCGGGTCTGGGCTACAAGTAACCCATTGCACAGCCTCAGGGGACATCGAGAAGCTAATGCACGATTGTAGGAGAGTAGGATCTGCTTCACATGTATACCCCCACTTTTTGCTGGTGTTTCACTGTTTTTCGACTTTAGTCTGGCTGGGACTAGGGGTGGGCGGAATTTACGAAATCCACTTTCGCAAATGATCGCGAAAATGTTAAAAATTATAGCAAACACGCGGAAATATCGTGAAGATGCGGAAGTTTTTTTCCCGCATGTTCGCGAGATTTTCTGCATGGTTGCGGCACGCCAACTTACCCATGTGGTTGCTCGCGGGCGCAGCCATCTTGTTTTCAGTTGTCTCGCGGTGAATGATCACGAGAAGAAAGACGTGATCGCGCGATGCATGACGTCACTGCGGGCGCGAACTATCGCGAGACAGTGCAAATGGCTAAAAACAATACAACATCTCATGGAGAACGCGACCGGATCAAGAAAACTTGTCGGCGAACGCAGGGATTCAGGTAAGGTGATTAAGCGCGCGCGAGAATGTATTATTTTACAGCGCGAGCAAGAAACTAATTATCGCCAAGCTGCGGAATGCGGAAATTTTGACATTTTCACGCTTTCCGCGGAACGCGAAAATGTCAAATGATCGCAATTTCCGCGAACGGAACGAAATTTTCGCCCAGGCCTAGCTGGAACCATGCTATCCAGGGCCCGAGCCTAGCTGCTTCCTCTCTTTATGATTGCATGTACTTTAGGTACAGCACAGATTGGATCCTGAGGTACCTTTGTGAGTCCATAGAATATGGTACACTATGAACCCAGGGCATAGGTACCCCAGAAGCCTACCAGGGGCTGAAGCATGTATTATGCCCCCCCTGGAAAGCCACCCAAAATGACACCACAGGTCTGCTACTGCAGCCTGGGTAATGTGGTTCCTGCAACCCTTACTGTGATATAGGTTACCTATATCACTATATATATATATATACACACATATACACCTAAAAGTCACTCCTATGGCAGGCCTTATCAACCCTGAAGGCAGATTGCTTGGTTCTTATGTGAGGGGGTGCCCCTGCATGAGCAGAGCCCCTTTGCAGCGTTCAGGAGAACCTTATCTGATGATGTTTGTAATGCAGCCTGACCATATACTCTTAAGTGCATTATAACCTTGCGACAAATGCTAACTTTGGGATGGCTGCACAGAAACATGTTGTGTTTGATGTCAAACACTTTGGAATCCTACCCCCTGCCAGATCTGGTGGCAGGAGTACAATTCCACCATTCTAGAGGGAGAGACATGAAAGTACTGGGTTACCCAGTAGAAACTTAACAGAGCCCTGGCATCACAAAATGGATGCTGCAGCCACAGACACCGGTCTGGCCTCCTGCTGCTGACCGTAACTCCACCAGGGGAGGCCTGGACACTAGGTTTCCTGCCACAGGGAGGTGTAGCCACCTTCCAGACAGGCTTATGTGTATTGGGGCTGGTTGAGAGCACTCTCTTAGTGCTTTGATGTCCTGCACTGGGGGCACATTTGGTGTCCCTGTGCATATTCCAGCTCAAACCAGTCCAGGGGCTTCCAGCCCTTGCTCTGGCGTGAAACTGGACAAAGGAAATGGGTGTAGCCCCCTCTTTCTAAACCCTCCCATAGTTGGGTCCCCAGAGCTATTCCAACCCCTTCCTTAGGTATAAGTAAGGAACATCTGTAACCAGAACTTTAGATATCCCTGGACGAAACTCTGAAGCCAAATCCTGGAACTTCGACGCTCTACTCCAGAAAAGAGGACTGAAGAAATCTCCCTTGGGGTCAAGGAGTGACTCCCCTGCTTGGCAGGCACCAACAAAGCAATTTGCTAGTCTGCATTCTTGAAGCTCCCATCGGACTTCAAATTATTTGCAGCCCAGGAAGAGGATTTTCAGACATGTCAGTGGCCGATCCGAGTCCCCAGCAAAGCTGAGTCCCGCAGCCCTGGTGAGTAGGACCGGAACTCCCGGTCACCAAGCATTTCTGAAAGTGCATTGACTTCTCAACGTCTCTTGAAGTCGTGCTTGGGATCATCTGTAGCCCTCACCTTTAGCACTGAATCCTCCGAAAATTGTCAGCCTGCTCACTCCGAGTGACCCGTGGGACACCATTTTGTGTTTCGTCTCGAGGTCCCTTCACGATCCCTGGTCCTAGGACTGGTGGGTCCCTGAGAGGGGTAACTTTGCATTTCCTTGGGTTTCCCTGGTTGCTCCAGACGTGCCCTGACTCCCAACTAAGTGGTGAGTCCCTCAGACCTTGCTGGTCTGTACCGAAGCATCTTCCTCATTTCTGTGTGGGTTGCTGTTGCCAAGACTTGTTGTGTCCAATCCAGGCTCCGACGCTGCAGCACTCGACATCCTTTATGGGACAGCTCGAATCCAGCTCCTGGTCATCCTCGACACCTCCTGGTCCTCGTGGCTGAAGAGTCAAGCTTCACCTTCTTCACCTGAAATCACCCAACATCGGTGGGCATCTGCCTATCGCTTTCCTGGTCACTGGCTAGTGACCCAGACTCTGTCCCCTCTGCTTTCAGGTTCTTCTCATCTTCGATCCAGGCTTGGATCTCTTCGGACACTTCGCATCTTCCCAGCAGCAGCACTTCTTCACCAGCTCCCATTGAAATCGACATCGCGATCCGACACCAAAAGACACCTATGCACCCAGCTTCCCTGGGTAAGTAAACACGAGTACTTTGGTGCTCCCGCGGGTGCTAGCCCTCGAACTGCCTAAGTCCAAAAGGGTTTGGTTCTGACTCATTTCTAAGTATCCCTAATCTTTAAAAATCTAACCGCGACTTTTCCCATAGAAGCTAACAGGAGCTCGCGGCTGTGTTCACACACTGCACACCGCCTCCGTGGGTCCCCTGTGTCACTACCTTGGGTGGTTTCTTTGGGTCCCAGTGATTCTACAGGCTCTAGGCCTTGTGTCTAGTTTAGTTGTGGTTCTTATACCAATATTTTAGTATATGGTTTGGCTCGTGCCTAGGGCCTGATGTGTATTGTGTTTGAAGTGTAACTTATGTGTTTTTACCTCTAGTCTTATGAAGAGACTAGGAGGGTGTTTTTAGTAATAAATAACATATATTTTATATATATACCTGATGTGGATATCTTTCATTTAGGAACTCAAGAGATTGTAGACTGGTAAAACGAGCTGCTTTACATTACTTCAAGACTTAGCCTGAAGGCTGCTCTCCATAGCTACCACTAGGATAGCTTTCAATAAAGCTTCTCTTTAACCTATAACCAATAAGGGGTTGTTTGGACTGATACAAGGTGCCCACTATAACTAGTGGGCAGCATATAATATGCCAACTTCTCACAAGGAAGGCTGGGAGCCATCTCCCAGGAAACCCCTCCAGGATGTATACAGTTACATGCTGGCCTTCAGGAACCAGACTTGGCGATTCATACAACTCGCGCAGGCGAATCTGGAAGCCAGCCAGGAAGAGATGAAGCGGTGGTACGATCAGAATGCCACTCTGATTGAGCGTCAACCTGGACAGAAAGTTTGGGTCATGGCCCCTGTAGAGCTTTGTGCGCTCCTGGACAGGTGGACTGGTCCATTTGAGGTGATGGAGCGCAAGAGTGATGTCACCTACATTGGTAATCGCCTGAAGCCCCACTTAGAAAGGTCCGAAGTGGGCATGCTCCTAGCGACAGATGATGGAATGGAGGAGGAGACCGAGCCTCTTCCTGACCTCCTGTCTGCATGCAACAGAGGAAGATGGATCAGTGGATGGTGTCAGCCTCTCTGTCACGCTGACCCCTGATCAGCAGCAAGATTGTCGCCAACTGTTGGGACACTTCTCTGATTTGTTTTCCTTGGTTCCTGGTGTCACTGAGTGGTGCGTCCATGATGTGGACACTGGGGACAGTCCTGTGAAGCACAAGGCGTACAGAGTGACTGACAAGGTCAGAGCTTACATCAAGGAGGAAGTCTCCAAGATGTTTGCCTTAGTGGTGATTGAGTCCTCTAACAGTCTTTGGGCCAGTCCAGTGGTCTTGGTCCCAAAGGCTGCCGTGCCTGGTGCCACACCCGAACTCCTATTCTGTGTGGACTATCGAGGACTCAATTCAGTCACCAGGACTGACTCGCACCCCATCCCCAGAGCTGATGAGCTCATTGATCGGTTAGGGGCTGCACGGTACCTCAGCACATTTGATTTGACATCTGGGTACTGGCAGATCGCCTTAACTGATGGGGCCAAAGAGAGGTCAGCATTCTCCACACCAGATGGGCACTACCAATTCCAAGTTATGCCCTTTGGGATGAAGAATGCCCCTGCGACCTTTCAGAGGTTGGTAACCCAGGTGTTGGCTGGACTGGAGGACTTCAGTGCCGCTTACCTGGATAACATTGCAGTGTTCAGCGCCAGTTGGGAAGAACATCTGCGCCACCTCTGAGAAGTGTTGATGGCACTGCGAAAGGCAGGCCTCACGATCAAGGCAAGTAAGTGCCAGATCGTATAAGGTATACATTTATTTGCATAGTTAATTAAAACCGTTGCAAAATGCCAACAGGATCAAAAGAAAAGAACACAATTATATACATTTACAACGCATTCCTTCATAATTATTACGTTTCAAAGCTTCTAAACAAAATTTCTAAAATTAAGCAGCTTTAATAACGAAGTGTAAAATTTCTGTCCAATTGCTGCCCCAAGCATTCCCGACCATCCAAACAAACTTTTTGCCAACCATTGACAAGCCCTTCTAGCCTTGGCAAACCGCCCCTTTTAAAAAAACTACTGACTCCGCATGACATGCCCTCAGGTACTGTACTGTCTGACCACCGTGTACTTCAGATGTAAAAGTTAATTTCTTTGAGGGTAATTTCTCGAGTGCTCCTCAGAACATTTGCCCATGTGTTCCCTGCATAAATTCCTTATGTCTCCATTTCAGGCATTTTACAATCGCACAGTTTCAGATACTTCACTAGGCTGCAATTCAGTTGTGGATCATTCGGTGCAAAGCATGCCAGTAGAGCTTGCCTCCTGGTGCCAATCCCCCGCTTATTAAAGTGTCGCTTCAGCAGGTGTTTCCATTCTTTAAGCAGTTTTTTGCAGGAGCACAGTAAATGCAGTAGATCTTCCGATGCTGATCCACATAAGCGGCACGCGGTGCCCGCTTTCTCTCTTAACCAGGTTGGAAGATGTTGAATGCAGGGTAACAGCCCCAATCTGTACCTCACGAAAGCAATTTTTATATTTTTGTCATACCCCAGATTGAAATAGGCCTGAGGCAGCCGACTCCGTATATGTCTGTAATGTCATCCAGCCATTGGCCCTTTTTGTCAATGTGGCCTTGTCCTCCAACAAGGAAAGATGTTTCACTGTTTTCCACACTAGTTTTTTGAAAATAGTAGAGGTTGGTGATGTTTTCCAAAGCTGACATAGGCCCAACCCATTTAAACTGCTATAAAGATATTCCGCAGCATGTGATTTGGAATGTTGTTCTATCTCCTTCCATAGCTGTTCATTTAGTGTACCATGTGGAGCTTTTCGTACTTTGTCCCATGCAATGTTGAATGCTCCCTGCCTTGCAACTGTTTGTTTTTGAACACCAAATTCAAGCCTAATTTGCGCCGGTGAGGTGTGTTTGGGCAACCCAAAGATGACCCTATATACAGTTGTTACTACTGCGTCAAGTATTTTAGAGTCTCTACCTTTCTGAGCTTCGCTGCCATAGGTGATTGTTGACAGCAGTTTTGCTCGAACTACCTCAATCAAAGGGAGGATTGATGGTCCCGTCAACTTTGAATTTATTGTTTTTAGAGTGGAAGCCAGTATTAGGCCTTTTGTGCCTAATGCTATTCTTCTGTGATACGAAGCAACCCCCGCTATCCAACTTCACGCCCAAGTATTTATATTCCGCTGTTTCCTCAATGTTAGTTTCTCCCCACAACCAGGATCCGGTTTGTCTCCTTTTTTTCCTGATTTTCACGGTTCTCGTTTTATCCAAGTTGATCTTTCGGTCATTAGCTTTAGAGAAGTCCCGAGTTGCCTTTAGGAGACAATGTAGCCCTACTTTCGTTTTACTAATCAGTACTATGTCATCCGCATACAAGAGGCAGGATATCATAATATCTCAAAGTTTTGGGGCATGTGAATTGCAGCTGATCAGGAGTGGTACTAAGTCAGCTATATATAAGTTGAAGAGAGTCGGTGCTAAGACCTTGTTTCAGCTTTTTTTCCGTTGGGATGCGCCTCGAGAAGAAAGTTCCGTCACCCAACTTCACTTGCAGCCATGTGTCCGTGTGCAAGTTTATTAGCAAATTTAATCAGAGCTGTGGCAGCTCCCATCTGTGCAGTTTGGACCATAATTTAGTGCGGTTGACGTTCTCAAATGCGGCCTTATAGTCAATAAAACATACGTTTAGAGGTGTCTGTGTGGCTTCAGGCTTATCCATAAGCATTGCCATGCTTAGTATGTTGGTTGTTGTCCCGACTGATTTTACAAATCCAGTTTGTTGTAAAGGGATTGCAGATTTGTCTGTGGCCCATGCCTGGAGATCCTCTAATAACGTACCTGCAAATATGTTTGCCTCATTGTCTAATAAAGCTACTAGTCGATAGTTTTGTGGGGCGACTTTTCACCGGATTTGAAAATTGGGGAAATGATTGATTCTTTCCAAGATTTAGGGAGGGTGTTTAGCGTCCTAATTTCTCTGAACAGTGGTTCCAATGCTTCTGCCCAGTAGGTTGCCTTCTGTTTGTATAAAGCTGGTGGTATTCCGTTTGGGCCAGGCGCACCTTCCCTTCTCCCCTTGCCTATCTGCCGTTTAATTGCTGTTGCGTGAGTTATTTCCAATTCCTCAGGTGATAAGCCTCCCCTTCTATTCCCAGAGTCAGTCGTGTTACATTCTGCCCCGTCCTTGATTGTCATGTGGCAGTCTACTTATTTTTTACTATTTTGGTCCTGTTCACTAAGCTCACTGTTTTGTTGGAAGTGGGAGCTTAGATATTTGACCCAATCTTCCTCTGCGATGTTTGAGGAGATGCCATTGTGGTTTTGGTGGATGAATTGATTTATGGTATTCCAGAATCTAGCGCTATTATTATGTTTAACGTCAGCAAATATTTTTACCCAGAATTCATCCTCCATGACTCTGTTGACATTCCTTTTCAGTTTTTTCAGATCTGCTCTTTGTCTCCGTAGTAATTCCAATTGATTTTTGTCATTGGGCTTGTGCCGGAGGTGTCTCAAAGATCGATAGATATGTTTTTTAGCAAGCTTGATTTCTTGCTTTGCAGAAATCGATATGGGTTTCGTGCCGCTGAACCTTTGCTGATTAAATAATTTGATCTTAGATGCATATACTTCCATCATTGTTAGAAAGTTTAGCCATTTCTGAACTTCCTCTTTTCCAGCTCTGGTGTTAAAGTGCTGATTAGCATTTTCCAGCATCTTGCTGCCAGCAGCTATCTTAAATTTATTATTTTTAAGTCGATAGTGGTATCTGCCCCCTGTGGCGCCCGGCAAAGTTCAAATGCTGGTGTGATGGTTCTTAGCTCTATTTCCTGCAGCCGATGATCACTATCACCTTTATTACCTAACCGAAATGATGAAATTCATTGAAACAAACATAGGGAGACAAAGGTATAGTCAAGTACTAAAGTCAAGCCCGTCTGCGCCCGTCCGCGCCAGGCCGGGCCCTGGGGCCCTGCACCCTGACTGTTCCTTTGTATATTCATCTACCCAACTATTGGCCTGCCACGACGCCTGGCCCATTAGTCCATCTACCCTGGCTAAGATCAATTCTCTAGATATTGCACAACCCGCCCACACTGATCCCTCTAACCCCATACCTACGCCCCACGCCATGCTTTCAGGCCTCATCTCGCCCGCTCCCTTCTCTAAATCCTCGATTTGCCTTCCTCATTTGGCCTCGGTTTCCCTTCTCAACACTCGTTCTGCTGTTAAGCACCAATTGGAGCTTTTTGACTTTCTTAACACTTCCAGCCCTGAGATTCTGTGTTTAACTGAAACCTGGTACACAGCTGATTCCCTACCTCACATTCTCACCTCTCTCCCAGACTCCTACTATATCCTTTGTGCTGATCGCCCTGAGGGTAAGTCGGGTGGTGGAGTGGCTATGATTGTTCGTTCTAATCTTCTATTTCAACCCCTTCCCCACCTCTCTATTCCATCGGTCGACCTTTTGGTGGTACGTTCTACCAATCTTGCGATCCCTCTCACTGTCGTATTGCTCTATCGCCCTCCTCAACCCATGTCTTACTTTATTCCAGCCATGCAGGATCTTCTAGCTACCCTGGTCGCTAACAACTCCTCCCTTCTGGTATTAGGTGATTTTAATTTTTGGCCAGGGGACCCACGTGAAGACTCTATGTCTAAAGATTTTTCTGACACTCTCCATAGCATTAACTTCATCCCTCTTATTCTTGTTCCCACTCACGTCCACGGTCACACCCTTGACCAAGTCTGGACTGTTAATCTACCCATTTCCATACCTAATATATCCCCTTGCGTCTGGTCTGATCACTTTTTGATCACTTTCTCCGCTCCTTTGGCAGAAGTTTACTTTCCCCTTGCCCAAAAAACACTTATGCTCGAAATTGGAATAAAGTAGATACGGTCACTCTAGGTCTCTCTTCAGCCTCTTCGGCTCCCACTCTGATTTATTCCCCTATAAATAAGCAGGTAGCCCTTATCAATACCTGGCTTTCTGAAACCTGCAACCAGATCGACCATCTCAGACGTGTCAGAATTCGCCGCCCTCACGATGCCAATAGATGGTTTTCTAATTCCCTTAAATCTCAGAAACTCGCACTCCGTCAGGCGGAGCGCCATTGGCGCCGCAAATACTGTCCCGACTCCAAGCTCCACTATTTGATCCTGTTGCAGGCATATAAAAAGTCCATTCTCTCCGCCAAGCAGGAATATTTCTCTCAGAAAATTCATCTGGCAATCAATAAACCTAAGGAGATTTTTACAATTGTGCACGAACTTTCTGCCTCTGATAGAGCCGCTTCTAGGCCCATTCCCTCTCAAACCCTGTGCAACGCCCTCAATCATTTTTTTATTGAGAAGATTGCTATCATAAAACAGAACATCCCCTTGGCACCTGTCTCCTTTACCTGCCCCCCATGACCCCCGTCATCTCCCTTCATTGACCAATTCCCCTTGATCTCTGAAGAGGCCTTTCACACTCTTCTGGGGAAAGTCACTTCGGGTTCCCCTGCCGATCTTTGTCCGGCACACATCTTAAGAGACATTTTCTCCCGTTGTCCGGCCCCTCCTATTACCCTTCTTAATACCTCCATCACCCTCGGTTCTGTACCTGACTTTTTCAAATCTGCCACTATTATACCCATCTTTAAAAAGCCTGGTGCCGATCCTGCCGTCCCTTCAAACTTCAGGCCCATCTCATTGTTGCCTTTCTTAAGCAAAATTTTGGAGAGTCACATCACTACCTCACTCTCCAATCACCTTGAAGTTCATCACCTCCTTGCAACTAATCAGGCCGGCTTTCGGCCGGCTCACTCTACGGAATCCGTTGTTCTCTCTGTAGTAGATGAGCTTAGGCGCAGCGCTGATACCAACTCCCCCCAGGCCCTAGTCCTCCTCCATCCTTCTGCCGCCTTCGACACGGTTGATCATTCCATCCTCCTCGACCATGTCGAAGGCGCCGGCCTGCGGGGTTCGGCCCTGGCCTGGCTCGCCTCCTTTTTAACCGGCCGCACTCAGGCTGTTCGCCTGGAGGGCTTTCTTGCTCCCATCAACCCCATCACCCGCGGAGTACCCCAGGGTTCTTCACTTTCTCCCCTCCTGTTTAATCTTTACATTCACCCCCTTATTGCTGCTTTACAGGAAATGGAGGTCACGGCGTTTAATTACGCCGATGACCTCCAGCTTATTTTCAATCTTTCTCCCTCCTCTGATTCCATTCTCAAGGTGCACTCCACGCTTACGTTCATATTCGATTGGATGAATTCCAACCAACTGAAATTGAACCCTGATAAGACCGAGCTGGTTCTCTTCGGTGGCCCCTCCAACCCCTGGTCTTCTGCTTTCTGGCCCCCCATCCTTGGTTCCCCTCCTTTACCTTCAGTTTCCGTGAAAACCCTGGGTATTAAAGTTATTCAAGACCTCTCCATGCGCCCTCAGATTAGTTCCGTAGTTTCTTCGTGTTTCTTGGCCCTCAGAACCATTCACAAAATCTCACGATATTTTTCAGTTGAAGCTCTCAAACTCATCATTTTAGCACTCATTTCATCCCGCCTGGATTACGGCAATGCCCTTTACGTCGGCATTCCCGCTTATGAATGTCGCCGCCTACAGCTCATCCAGAACCAAGCGGCCCACCTTATCTATAGGCTTCCTAAATCTAGTCACATTACTCCGGTATTACGGACTCTGCACTGGCTTCTCATCAGGGAACGCTCACTCTTTAAGATAGGCTGCCTGACTTTCATGTCCCTTACTGGTACCGCCCCTGCTTTTATTAGATCCAAAATAACTGCATATGTCCCCTGCAGAGACCTTCGTTCTTCCACTCTGTTTCTTCTTGAGGTGCCCCGTTTCCATAAGAAGAAATCTGGTTGCACCAGATTTTCTATCCTTGCCCCTCTCTTTTGGAATTCCCTTCCTCTTGCGATCCGATCCACCCCTTCTTACTCAGACTTTCGAGCTAAACTTAAAACTCATTTGTTCTCCCTAGCCTGCCTTCCTAAACTCTTTCCTCCCCTCCTTTCTCAGGTTTAGTCTCCTGCCTACAGCGCCAAGAAACCGTTTGGTAATAGAGCGCTATATAAATTCTTTTCAACTTCAACTTCAAGTATTGAACTTGTTCTGTTAGAGCTGAAGAAGTAACTGGAGGGTTATCTTCAGCTGTTCTACCATTTAATGCCCTTAAATTTAGATGTTCCAGCTCCTCCAAAGTTGATTGCCCTGACTTTGTTTCTTTGCCCAGTTGTACTTCTCCTTGCGGCGGGATGTTCCAAATTGTGTTTTGCTGGAGTATTTCTTCATCCATGCAGGAGCCCATTAAATTATTGTTCAGGTCCCCGGTGAGGATGAGGTCAGCATTAGGGCCTTCTCTTATGCAAGTTTCCACAAAACTGCACATTTCCTTAGTTAACTTTACGTTTTGGTTGAATGTACATGTTTATTATCATGATGTTACTGTTCCTTGTGTTTGTTTTTGATGGAAAGGATATGGTTACAGCCAGTGATGATTGAGTTTTCGGACCGTAAGTGCGGGCAGTGTGAGTAATTGTGTTTGCAACATATATGTTCTAAACCTCCTTGCAGGCAGCCAAATTTTGCCGTCTTAGTTGCTCCTTTGTAGAATCGCAAAAAACCTTGGAGATGCGGCTGCTCCAATGCCCATGTTTCTTGCAGACCTACTATATCGAAAGCCCTGATGTAGGTGATAAATTCCAGATCTGCTATTTTATTGAGGAGCCCATTTACATTCCAGGAGCAAAGCCCTACTAACCCATTTGCATTGGCTCACTGAGAGGATCATAGATCTCGTCAATCCTTTTTATCGTTTATGGTTCTCAAGATCCAGCTTGAATCAATTTCCCGTTCCAGGAATGTAAGGGGATTACGACGAATTCTCGGTCCCTCCAGCTGTTGACCTATGTCCGTGTTGCAGTGCCCTATTGCTCCTTTTAATACCGACATAACTTGTCTATTTCCAGTCCCCTCAGATCCCCTCATAAGCTGCGGGTTTAACAGATATGGATAGCCTGGTTTGGTGTACGGAGCGATGATTATCTCCCAAGACTTTACAATCGCACTTTCCAGGAGTAATTTATGTACAGTTATTGAGGTGGTCCATGTTGCTCTTGTTTTTTCCCCTGCCGAGTGATCCATACATTTGATGAACTCTATTGATTCCAGGTCCGTCGTCCTTATCTCTGACAGACATAGTATGTGGGATAGGAGCCGCAAAATATTGCCTCGGTTCAAGACGTCGTGACTTCCTTTAGAGCTGTATTCAGGGATGAACCAGATGGCATTTGTTTCAGTCCCTCCTACCCCTTTGAGAAAATTATATTGGCCTCCTGTGGAAGATGGTCCAGCCTCTGTTTAGGAACATTCTTTTCCCGCTCGCTCCCAGTCCATGTGGGCGGCTTACACATGAGGGACCCTATCTGTCCCATGTTCCATACTTCCTTGAAGTTTTATGCCTGGCCCGGTATGGTTGAGCACTTAGGATGACTCGGTGATTGTGACAGGTATTTGAAAGTTGGTTATGCCATTATTCAAAAGTTGCCTATTCCATGCCTTCTCTTCTTCCTTGTTGATCATGTGTCTACTTTTGGGGTTGATCGAATTCCCCAAAGTTATGTTTCTACCTTCAGGGATAGAAGCAAGGATGTTTGAAGTCTGAGGATGTTCGTAGGGCATTAAGTCTTGCTTTGTCTCATTCAATTGAGAGCATTTTGTTGTTTTTGTTTCGATTCTATTTCTGAGTTCTCCTTCAGCAGAATTTCCAGCGGTAATTCCATTTGGGTGAGACTGGGGTGAATCGACTCTCTCTGTCTCACACAGAGACTTGAGCGCAATGCTTTCTTGTTTCCCACTTGGAGGGTTTTGGAACATGCTCGGCCTGTTGGTAATGCACACTGTGTTTGTTATTTCTGAAGTTAGATTATTTTGGTCCATTGGCCCTTTTTGCACTGGCGTTGCCTCAAAAAGTCGTTGAAATCCATCCATATTGAGGCTTTATTTTTTATTCCTACCCTTCCTTTTTAGTGCCCGTCTTTGCTTTGCATTTCATTTCTGCGTTGGCAAGCTCCTGGATATGACTTTGATTAAGTTTCGAGGTTCGTGTTTGCTTGCTGATTACATTTTTAGCAATAGTTAGAGGACTCTGGGTCATTGTCGCTGATTGAGCCATTTGTGCAGATGTATCCCGATGAATCACTATATCATTCCTAGACCCCTTCGGGGTGTGCCCTCTGCTAGGCTGTAGTTTCAGTTCTGAGCATAAATCAGTCAGCATTGATGGTAGGGTTACTAGTTTGTCCACAATTCGGCTGTAACCACAGGAGCGATGCTTGGCTGGCACGTGCTCCTTGAAACTTTGCAGTGTAGTGTTTAGCGTGCCCAATTTGCCATCGATTGCTACCACAAAAACTGCCAGGGTATTCAGTAGGGTTAATTGCAAGTCCATTTTGTTGGTCTGATATGGAAAAGCCTCTACTAGAAGCTGCACGGTTTTAAGCAGACTTGCCCAGGCATCTCCGTGGTCTGGTTTTTGCTCTGCGTCTTTGCCAAAGTCACCGCTAAACGATGGTTTTTATATGTCACATTGATGGATTTTTTGTGTGCCCCTTGTGCATTTAAATATGCTATTTAGTGGTGCAGACAGCCCCTCTGCTGGCTGGTGCGTCTCATTTTCCTTGCTTCCCTCTGTTTTTAAATTAGAATTTACGGGGGATTCGCACCCGCATTACTCCTCCTGATAGGTTGCCATGAGTGCCTCCCATTCCTCCTTTTTGAGATATGAGTGCTGTGGCCTGACTCATCCAGGTCATCCAGGTCTTCTGTTAATCTAGTTTTGGTTATTATTTTCTTGTTTTGAGATGGATCGGACCGAACTTCCTATTCTGTGACCAGGGTTTCCTTTAGATTTTCCTTTGCTCCCCCTGTGGTCTTCCATTCCTCCGAGCCAGCCTTTGTTAGGTTAAAATTGGTTCTCATCAGTGCGTCTCCTATTGGCTTTTCAAAGTCTTGTATATCTAATGGGTCTGTTAGCACACAATTTCCCCCATCGTGTTTGTATTGGTCAGTGAGCTTAGGCGTTGTGACATTAATGGCCCATGGAGTAGTCTCAGGCTTACCCTTTTCACTTGATATTTTTTTGAAGTGTTACCATAGTCCCTTTGTTCCTTTTGTCTCAGGCTTTTTTTCTCTTACTTGTGTTGCCTCTTGAACTGCCCCTTTGTATCCTTCCTCGAGCCTTTTCTCAGGGGTGTCGACCATATATGGCTGGTTTGGTGCTGACAGATCCCGGCCTTTCCCCCTGCCTCTTTTGTCCTCTATCACCTCAGGCCTCTCCCCCTTGCCGCTGACCTCTTGTCGTGTAGGCGGGAGTGGAGACTGAAGCCCTGCAACTGTGGTGGGACGTGAGAGCAGGGTGTCGCCTGCGTTTTTAAAAAAAGACGAGGCTTTTCCGTTGAGCTGTATTACTTAGTTCGGGTGTTATTACAAATATAGTGCCTTCATCCTGTAATGCAGGTCGGATTTTTGCATGAGGTTCCCCCTCACGCTCGGCGGACATTTTCAACTTTCTTTTTTGCTTGTTTGTGCTACTTGCGCTACTTGTATTTTTGCTTGTTCTTTTGGCATTTTTTACCGACCCGCGTAACCGCCCTGACCTCATGGTTTTATAATTTTATAGAACTCAGGAATTTTTTAGGGTGTTTGATTAGATCCCAATGGGTCTGTCAGGGCTTTATTTGATAGGACTTAATAGGACTGTCAGACAGTGGCGGTGGCCGTAGCAGTGTGATTGTAAGATGTTGTGAGGTGTTGTATGGGGTGTCGTGCAGGGTGAGGGCCTGCCCAACTTGTACTTCCTTATACAGCCTCCACTGCCTGTTTGTATGCCTATTTTAATTAAATGTATTTTTTTTGTTTTTAAGGTGACGCTGGCGTTTTTGGCTTTTTTTGGCATTTGGCGCTTTTGGCGTTTTTTTGCCGCAGTAATGCACCAGATCTCCCAGTTGCATCACTTGAGCGGCCCGATAGTCCAGTTAGAAACCGCTTGACTTGATTAACTCGATTGATTGAATGGTTGAATGATTGAAATGGATTAGATAGTTGATTGATTAAGTCGATTAGATGGTTGATTAGGTGGCTTTGTTGTCTCTCCCTCTCCTGCTCCTCCTCTTCACTTCAAAATGCACACCTCAGCATGTGCGAGAGGGACACAAGTCGGTGAAACTGTAGCCTGGCAGTTAATGCCCCACAATAATTTTCCGAGTGCTGGTTGTCCCCATTGGCGAGAGACCAGTTTTGGAGAAAGGGCAAGGGGGGCACACAAGGGGAATCGCCAGCTGTACCTGTTCTGACCAGGTTGCCTGTGATGCTGCTAAGGGCTCCCACTTGCTGCGGCCACCAACTAAAGGGCAGCTGTGCTCTCCTTTAGTTTTTTCACATTTAGTATTTTTTGTGCAGCAGTCAGGTGATCAAATGGTCAAGCAGGTAGGCGGTAGTAGGTGGTGGTATAATGGCAACATAATGGCAAAAGGCAGTAGAAAGTACGGACAGCCCGGGCAGCCAGGGCATATATCAGCAAATGCAGCATAGGAGGCAAAAGCTGAGAGCAAGGAGCAGGTCAAAGCTCCCCCTGGTCCCGCACACACGAGAGGAAGCAGGGCGGGGCCGTGGCGGTGGAGCTGTGTGGGGGGTGGCTCAAATCTCAGGCTCCCCACTGCTCTCACTGCCCGCCTCCGCCCCCTTGCCACTTGCCACTCCTCACCTCACTCACACTCCTTGCTCAGGCTCCGGTGCCACCTCGCTCAGGCTCCGGTGCAGGCTCAGGGCTCCTCGGCTCCTCTCGCCGCTCCACTCGCTGCTCCACTCGCTGCTCCTCTGACTGCTCCTCTTGCTGCTTGCCTGCCGCCATTTCTGCTGCTTGCTTCGCCGCTTGCTTCGTCGCTCCACAGCTCAACAGCGCCACCTTCTGGAATCTTTCGACAGGAAATGGATCACACACAGTATGCGCATTAGGTGCCAGATCGGGCAGGGTTCCTTGGTGTACTTCGGGCACCAGGTAGGGAGCGGTCAGGTGATGGTCTTGCAACCCAAGATTGATACCATCCTGTCATGGGAACCCCCAAAGACTCAGACACAGGTGAGAGCCTTTTTAGGACTCACGGGGTACTACAGGAGGTTTGTCAAGGCAACATTGTTGCACACTTGACTGAGCTGACTTTCAGGAAGCAGCCCAAGAAAGTGAACTGGACTGACACCTGTCAGAAGGCTTTTGACGCCCCCTGAAGACTGCCATGTGCACAGCACCCGTGCTTCAGGCGCCCAACTTCTCAAAGGAATTCATTGTTCAAATGGACACTTCAGAGCATGGTGTGGGGGCTGTTCTATCACAGATTAATGAAGGCGGCCTAGACCAACCTGTAGTCTTCCTCAGTAGGAGGTTACTTCCACAGTAACAGAGGTGGAGTGCAATTGAGTGTGAGGCATTTCCTGTGGTCTGGGTGCTGAAGAAGTTGAGACCATACCTGTTTGGGACTCACTTCAGGGTTCAGACAGACCACAGGCCCCTCAGATGGTTGATGCAGATGTGGGGTGAGAACCCAAAGTTGTTGAGGTGGTCCATTTCCCTACAGGGGATGGACTTTATAGTGGAACACCACCCTGGTACAGAACATGCCAATGCTGGTGGTCTGTCCAGATTTTTCCGCCTTAGTGAAGAGAACTCCCAAGGGGAAGGGTAGTTCTCCCCACATTTCAGCTGGAGGGGACACGTGTTAGACCTGGTACCATTAGCGTGAGTCTCCCTTCCATTTTTTCTGATTGCCTCCTCTGTTTTTGATATGTTTTGCTGGTTTAGATGCTTTGGGCACTGTGCCACTGCTATTTAGTGCCACAGTGCAAGTGCTCCCTATCTTAAATTGATGTATCGATTAGTGACTCCATGATTGGGTTATTTGATTTACTTGTCAGACCCTAGTACAGTGCACTATGTGTGCCCAGGGCTTGTAAATCAAATGCTGCTGGTGGACTAGCAGCACTGGTTGTGCCACCCACAGAGGCAGCTTGTAAAGTGTGTCTCAGGCCTGCCATTACAGAGCCTGTCTGCACTCTCTGACTGCCATGTGGACTTGGCAAGTGCACCCACTTGCCAGTCTCTAAACCTTCCCTTATCCTCATATCAGACACCCCCAAGGTAGGCCCAAGGGCAGGGTGCATTGTAAGTATAAGGTAGGACATGCCCTGGTGGGTGTGGCATGTCCAAGTAGTGGATTACAGCCATTTTCGTTTTTCACTATTGCAAGGCTACCTGTTCCCCATAGGCCAGAATGGGCATTTCAATGATAACATCCTATAATCCTATCTGACTCAGGGAACATGGTAGAAATTCGAGTTTAGTATGCCTGAACACAGAATGATAAAATACATCTTTTAGCAAAGTTGGTTTTAACATTCTATGTTTGAAAATACCACTTTTAGAAAGTAGGTATTTTCTTGCCTAACTGTCCAAGCCTGCCTCTGCTAGGTTGTGTATTGTGTGTCTGGAGTTTGAGTGACAGGGGCTGGGGGATTCCAGGAGACAGGGTGAGTCAGCACAGGGCTGAATAGAGAAATCTGCATGTAGATGGGTGGGAGGCGCTGCACCTGGGTCTGAATAGGGCTGTGCCTTCCCTCCACAATGCTGGCTCCACCTCCTGTGGCACGTCTGATGTCCCTGGCCTACACTGTGAAATGAAAGAAGGAGTCTTGTCAACAGTGTGCTCCAGGACTGACCATAACTGGTTTGGACTAGGCCCAGGCCTCTCTGCCTTCAGAGAACAAAGAGAATAGTGGTATAAATATAGAGACCAAGACTTCAGATCACTTCTGGAACAACAAGACAAACCTCTGCCAAGGAGAAGAACCAAGGAAGATGTAGGAGTTGGACTGCCGCTCTGCCACTGTGCTGTGTTGTTGGGTTGGCCTGCAGTGGTGTCGTTATTGCCAAGGAGAGGAGAAGGTACTTTTTACAGAACTTTCATCATCTTACAGAATATTTCTCCAAGGGCTTGAACTTGTGCTTGCCTCCTGCTGAAGTCTCAGGGACAAAAGACTTCACCACCAGCTCCCCTCTGAACTTCCTTGCTGGGAATTCTGTCTGCAGAAGCCTGTGTGTCGCTGGGAGTGCGACTCAATGAGAAGAAGCGTGTTGCAGTCGCAGCTGTTGCCGTCGCATCGCCGGAGAAGTGTGTTGCCGCCCCAAAGGTCGCCGCCGCAACACCAGAGAAGCGTGTCTTCATCAAAGCCCTTACCCGACGCATCACCGGAAAAGCGTGACGCCGCCGCAGAGGTCGCCGTCGCATCACCGGAGAAGCGTGTCACAGGGCCTGTCGCGGCTCCCAAGTTACAGAGTTGCCGCATGGCTGTCGGGCGTGCATGCATCGTCTACACATCGTCGCATCAAGGACGCCATCTTATCGCATCGCACCGGATTGTTGCATCGCATCGAGGTGCCATCTTGGCACATCGCAACCGGGCCGCATGGACGAGAATCTACGCATCACCTCCTCTCCAGTAAGGATCCTGACGCATCCCATACTCTGTGAAAGCATTGAGGCACGATGCATCCTCTCCCCCGAAGCAAGGAACCAACACATCTCCAACGCTGCAAGCCTTTTGTTTATTTTGCATTACGCACCCAGGTACTTGTGTGAGAACTTTGTCGCTTTTACCATCAACTTGAACTAAGTTACTTCTACCATCTTTATGTCAATTTTGAGTACAGTATTGTGGATTTTTGTCGTTTCTGGTCTTGTGTTAAGCCTATATAAAGAATACTTATTTTTATAAAACCTGTGTTGTGTCCATCTGCAGTGTTTTCACTGTATTACTGTATGTGTTAACAAATGCTTAACACACTGCCTATGAGATAAGCCTGTCTGCTCATGCCAAGCTATCAAGGGGGTGAGCAGGGATCATCCAGTAGTGTAATCCCCTTTCCCTGACTTAGAAGCAAGGGTCCCTATTTGGTCAAAGGTACCTACCTCTGTCAACTAGAGACCCCCAGTTTTAACACCACCCAGAAACAGATGGACAGACCTGGGAGGGTAAACCAGAAATCCGAAAAGTATTTAAGGTTGTTCCTTCTAAACCAAGATCCTGTCAGGTCTGTCAGGTTGTCAGTAGCACACATACATGAAGCATGCCACTAACCTCGCTTCATGGCTCAAGCAGAGACGATGGTAGCTGATTAGTACCCCAATTCCCCTGTACATAACCCCCAGCAGAGGACAGAAAACACCCTACTGCATGAGGTCGTGTCTGGGGGGAAAAAGGGATGGGGATAACATAAAGAAACGGCTGCCAGCAGTAGAGTTTCCTCAGGTCGCGCCTGGAGGGAGCATTAGCGCCTAGTGGACGAACCCGGCAGAACAGAGAGAGAGAGAGAGAGCATTTGTAAGGGTATCCCCCTACCACATAGAGGAATATGCACTCAACCCCACTACTACCCACCAATAAAGCTGCAGCAAAACCAAGGCATTGTAAGTCTCAATACGCAAGGTAAGTTTTGTCACAAAAGGCTCAATTACAATAACTCTTGTAGCAATGGCCAGACTATCAAAATGTGTGTGTGACAAAAGGAGGGACCTTTCACCTCTTCTTCATTCTGCCAATCAAATGAGAAGAGAATATCCCGTTTTCCAACAGTGTCTGTTAGGCCCAGAAAGACACTGTTCGTTAGGTTCACAAAATAACAAACAAAAAGAAGGTCAATGGCATTCAACCCCACTGTTTTGTTACAATGTTGTACTCTCAGAGGTTCGCCTTAAATGTTTGCCCTCACTCTGGCGCTATTGACTTTGGCAGTATCTGTAAAGTAATTCAGGGCACTCGTACTTCAAAATAACCACTAGGGTCGTGGTACTTCGGTAACGCTCACCGGCGTTATCAGTCTGGAAATGCTGTTGTTCTAGGCGGGATGTACGTGTAGCGGAAAAAGGTACCTCTGTGCATTTCTGTCGCTACGCAAATTTCTTTTGGCAAAAATAGGAAAGGGAAAAAGGAGGGTAACACACGGGTTTCTCCAGTGTTACCTGGACTGCTGCGGCTCGGCTCTCCGCGCACCTCGGTAGACTTCGTAGCGTCGCGGGTTCAGCGCTGGAACGGGACTCGGCCCGACTCAGCACGGAATGCGGAAATGCTTCTCGCTGGTATCCGGCGGGTAGCACCATCCCCCATGAAGATCCTCTTACGTTTCGTGTTGTCAAGCACCTTCCGCCTCCGGGGGAAGTGCTTATAAACTGCGCGCCAAGTGTTGCGCCCCATGGCCTGCTGGGAAGTGTAGTTTTTGGCGCATTTTCTGGGGTAGAGCCTGAATATGTGCCTGGGGATAATGCGGCTACGGGCTTGTCGTGGCCTTATCCAATGGGTAATCGCTACAGTACCCCTTCTCAAGGACCGACGACTCGGCCAGGTTTGCCAGGACATACCGTATGGAAGTGGTTTACCAACTCCGGGCAATTCAGGTTTGCTTCAGGTTCCCATGTCCGATCCTCCACCCCAAACCCTTTCCAGTCCAGTAAGTATTGAACTCGCCCGCGTACTAATCGGGAGTCCAGGATCTCTTGTACCTCGTACTCTTCTTGCCTGTCAATGTCTAGGGGTAGCGTTTTTTCTGGCAGTCTCATACCGCTCGGGAAAGGCTGGAGTAGAGACACATGGAAGACTGGATGAATCTTCAAGGAGGGAGGCAATGATAATCTCAAGGCTACTGGGTTCATGACTTCCTCAATGCTATAGGGACCGATATATCTAGGTTTCAGCCTATTTATACCCCTTAAATGTAGGTGTTTTGTAGAAAGCCAAACCTTGTCCCCCTCTTGGTATTTGGGTTCCTTTGTTTTATCTGCATGGGTTTTTTGGGCAGACTGGGCAGTTGCTAGTTTCTGTTTGGCCTCTATCAATACAGCTCGAAGGTGTGCATGGTGTTCGTGTATGCTGGGCACTGGGGATGTGGCTGGCCATTCAAATGGGAGCATGTTAGGGTGATGGCCATCAACACAATAAAAAGGAGAACAGCCTAACGTGGAATGTGTGGCATTATTATAGGCGAATTCCGCCATCCATAACAATGTGGGCCAGTGTAATGTGTTTTGCAGGGTAAAACAACGAAGGTACTGTTCCAGGGTTTGATTCAGGCATTCAGTTTTTCCATCAGTTTGGGGGTGGTAGCTAGAAGATAGTCTTGCTTCAATGTCTAATGTCTTGCAAAGGGCCTTCCAGAAGCGAGAAGTGAACTGTGTTCCCCTATCGGTGATAAGAACGTTAGGGAGCCCGTGGGCTCGAACCACATGCTGAAGGAAAACCAAGGCGAGTTCTGAGGATGTGGGTAATCTCCCTAGTGAGATGAAATGACCCATTTTTGTTAGATGGTCAACCAGTACTAGTATTACTGTCTTTCCTTCGCAGGGGGGCATCTCCACTATAAAGTCCATGGAGACGGTGTGCCACGGATTTGGGGGAGTGGGTAAGGTTCGGAGTAGACCTGTTGGTTTAGTATGCGTGGCTTTTCCCTGGACGCATACCGTACAGTTCTTGATATAGTCCTGTACGTCGTTTCGTAGCCCTGGCCACCAAAAGGAGCGTTCTACGCAGGCGATAGTCTTGTAATTTCCTAGGTGTCCTCCTAGTACTGAATCATGAGCCCTTTGTAATACTTGTTGTTGCTGGGTCTTGTGAGGGATATACAAGGCATGGTAGTGATAGGTGAAATCCTCCACTTCAGAGCGATGTTCAGGTTCTTCATTAATCCAGGCGAGGACATCTATGTTCGCTAAGGACACTTTCGCGTCTTCTAGGAAATCCTGGGAGGCGAGAAGAGCTATGGTTTGTCGGGGAGGTTCGGCCTTGGTGAGTATAAACAGAGGGGGCCTCAGTGTGTGAGGAGCTGTGTCTTCCGATTCGCCCATATGGGAAAGGGCATCCGCTTTCCAATTTTGCGGTCCTGGTCGGTATTTTATCACAAAATCGTAGTCCGCAAAGAACAAAGTCCACCGTAACTGACTGGGTGTCAGAGCTTTAGCGGTTTTCAAAAACAGTAGGTTTCTATGGTCTGTGTAAATTTCCACCGTGTGCAGTGCTCCCAATAGATAGTGCCACCATTCTTCACAGGCTCTTTTAAAGGCTATCAGCTCTTTGTCAGAGATGGTATAATTGACCTCGCTAGGACTGAGTTTCTTGGAATAAAACGCTACTGGGTGTAACTGCCCGTTTTCTGGGTGACTTTGGGATAACACTCCTCCCAAGGTATGTTGTGACGCGTCTGTTTCAAGAATAAAAGGAAGTCGTGCATCTGGATGGCGCAAGATAGGGGCATGCGTGAACTTGTCCTTCAACACCTGAAAGGATTGAGCTGCCTCATTTCCCCAAATGAAAGGCGTGTTTTTTCGAAGTAAATTGGAGATGGGGTTTATCACCTTCGAGAAATCCTTAATGAAACGCCAGTAAAAATTAGCAAATCCGAGGAAGCTCTGCAC